>NC_044303.2:162659018-162977599 GCF_007474595.2 Lynx canadensis
GGTCATTTTTTCCCTTAATTGTGAGTGACTGTGCTTAAGCACTCAAGGATCTATCAGGAGTCAATATTTTCTCCCATGTAATAGACATTTCATTATAGTGATTTTGTACTTTGAGTATAATTTTGGTTTATTCATTTATTTATTCCATAAATATTGAACACATGGTCCTTAGGGGTACTATAATAAGTAAGACTGAAGATCCCTTTACTGATGAAATAAATAATAATGGAATAACCAAAATGAGAACAATTCATTACTCATTGAATATTCTGAGATGGAATGCAGCACCACACATATTTTAGCCAATTTACCTACAGAAAATATAATAAATCACTTTCTATAGATTATAATGTAATTACATAAAGTATATTTTATATATATTAATATATATTACTAAGACTATGCATAGTCTTATTTAATCATTTACAGCAACCATTTAACAGATAAGAAATCTAAAACTCTAAGAGACCAAGTGGCTGGCCCAAATTCAACATTAGAAAGCTACAATGCTAGATTCAGACTCAGGCTCCTTGAGGCCATATCTTAATTAATGGAATATACTTGGTCTACTTATTTTTACACATAAATATTTGGACGACATGAACTCTGTATATATTAAGACTGTTCTGATTAAGTCATCAGGTAAAGAGTACATGTCATAAAATGTGTCTCTAAACAAATCCATTACTGTTGAGCGGAGCCCACTTTCAATGAAATGACAACGTTTTAGAGATCCTAGAAACAAGTTCACTTTGAATTGCTGACCATGGGAAAGACGTTGCCAAATACTGAGTATCTTAACTCGTACAGGATTTCCCATATTTCCTGTGTACCAGTGTTGTGAAAGGAACCAAATATATGTTTGAATCAAATATCAGCATTCAAATAATGGGAGTTGTCAATCATTACTCTGATATGGCCAATAATTAATATCTCACAAAATTATACTACTCCAAAAACTCTTGAATTAAAAGTACCCATGATAGGAATTTTTTATGTTATCAAGTGAAAAAAATATCACCTTGAAGTATGGATATAAATACTTGGACTACAAAAAGTTGCCGTATATTATATATTTTAAAGTAACTATGACTGGAAAGAATTTACCTAAGTACCTACTCCCATGGAATTTTCTAGGATTTGAATCAGACTGGACAAATGATAAGAAAAGTATGGCGTTTATTCATTATTCTGAATGAGAATCCAGGTGAGCATGTCAGAGGTTTTCAATTTAGTCTTAATGATCTAAATGTATACGTTTAAAAAAGTTACTAAGAATGAAGATTGGTCAGTGAAGCCTGTGAAAAGCTTCTTGGTATTCACACTGTATTCTTTTTCCAGCCACATGACTTGACATAGCTTTTCTAGACAAGTTTGCTTCAAATACCCATTCACACCCAGCCCTTTTATCAATGCTCACCCCTGTGAAATCTTTTCAAGAGTTTTTACACAAATATCTTAGTGGTGCCACATGATTGTCTCCTCAGACTATGTGAAAAGAAATAATCATAGAATATTCATGGAGATTCCAACAATGAGATCTGTGTTGGAAATAAGGGATAACGTTCCATAGGTGCAATATATCTATTTTATGTCTACTGGTGCTAGGTTCCTAAAGTCTGCTTATAAGTGCTCTTCTTTATCATTGCACTGATGTTCAACATATCTATTTCCAAAAAGCAGAAATAGAGCCGTCAGTATACTATGCAGTGGTCTGACCTGTCTTTTAGAATGGACAGTATTTTCCTAATAAATAATTCCCACCTTAGTGCCTCAACACAAAGCCTTCAAGGGCACCACCATGTAATTGGAAGCCATCTATTGTGACTCTTCTCCAGCCACCTGAATCTTATTGCTGTTATTGTTCAAAAGAAAATGGTTCCAAAATGATAGAACATTCATTAGGGTCACAATTAAATGTTCAGTGGCAATAGACGAGAGGGTAAATGGTGGTTTAGGATATATAGAATCATGTTTTCAGTGTCTAAAATTTGAAGAATTTTACCATTTGAAATCGAAGTTTTTATTTTTTTTTTTGCAATGCTTGCAGGAAAAAGGAAGTTATTTTGGTAATGGTTTGGGACATGATTTGTTCTACTGATTTGAGAGCAGACATTGAGAACTGGATTGTTATTTTTAATAGGTAAGAAGTTGCATTTTGAAATGTACCAAAGACAATAGGGACCTAAATTAGTAAAGACAATAATTTCCATTTAAAGAAATATCCTAGGGGCACCTGGGTGGCTCAGTCAGGTAAGTATCCAACATCAGCTTAGGTCATGATCTTATGGTCTATGAGTTCGAACCCTGCATCAGGCTCTGTGCTGAGCGCTCGAAGCCTGGAGTCTGCTCTGATTCTATGTTTCCTTCGTTCTTTGCCCTTCCCCTGCTTTCTTCCTCTCTCTCTCTCTCTCTCTCTAAAAAATAAACATCTAAAAAATTTTTAAAAATAACCATTTAAACAAAAAAGTTTAAAGAAAGATCTTAATTTTTTGTGCTATCAGCAATAAAGAAAATATGTATGAGATCTCAGTAGTAAAATCTCCCTCTTTGACTTGTAGGATCCGTTGAGCTTCATAAAACTGTATCCTTTCCAAATGCTCTTGAAAATGGGAAATGTAATTTGGAATATATAAATCACCTGTTTGAGGTCAAGTATCAATTAATTCTCCAAAAACATTGTGTCATTAATTTCAGGTCACGAACTTTCTTAAGTTAATATACTTTGTTTTATTTAATATAAAGTCAGAATATCAACTAAAGATGTATTTACATGTAGCAATCAGTGAGAGTGCAAAATAAGGATACGGTTTCTTCTTGGAAGGAACATATGTTCGGCTTAAGGAGATTTTACATAAATGGATACAATTACAAATAAATATCTATGTGAAATTCAAGCTACAAACAACAACAGAAAGTGCAGAGGAAGAGAGCCAAGGAGGATGTGAGGGCAGTGGAGGGTGTGTGTGTGTGTGTGTGTGTGTGTGTGTGTGTGTGTGTGTGAAGGTGGCCATGGCAGTGAACTGAATTCTGAGGAGTTGAGATAGGTGCGAGTGGAAAGCAGGGGAATCACGCTGCCAAGGGAGCCACATTGTATATGATGAGAGCTAAGAGGTAAAAGTGCTAAGAGGTAAAAGTGAATTTTGCATATATAAAAATACATATTATTAATGATAGTGATTGGGGAGTTCAGATTAGGAAACAGAAATGAAATTTGGAAAATTGGGGAACAAGTTGAAAGTGATCTTGGTTACTCAGTGAAGTAGCAACATCTTTCCTGTCAAAATGTCGGTTGTAGTGGTGGGAGGTGGGGGTGTTAGGACAATGACATGAGGGAAGTGATGTTTTAGTCTGGTTTAACCTGGCTGCAAAATGCAGAATGGATTTGGATGAATGAAGAAACCATTGTGGTGGTTAGGATATAAGTGCTAGGGCCTATACCACAGTGGTTTCCGTGTGGATAAGAAGGACATTTTAGATAGAGATTAAGAAGAACATAAAAGGCTTTATGGTCGATCAGTTTTATAGGAGAAAAGTAGATACAGAAGTATAATATGTAAACATTTTGAGACTCCATGACTGGATGTGGTACAGCCTGTCTTTTTTTAAAGATGATGAATTCAACTTTATTTTGAGTTTGAAGTGGACAGGAAATCAAAACAGTTGGTTCTGCTAACTATGTATTGTATGGATTTTTTTTTTTATCAACCACCTTTGTTCATTGTTTATTTCTGAGTGATCTATGGCTGAGTATGGGTCCCTAAGCCAGCCATTGTTTATGTAGATTCACCATTTTTTAATCTTCCCATTAATGAAATGATAAAGGTTTGTGTATATAAATGTCAGTTTCTTGGGGGAGAGAGGGATTATTCATAAAAAATTACTATTAAGTAAAACTCATCCTAATCTAAGAAAATTATGACCTCTATTTAGACACAATTTCAAATGTCAAATTTAAATGGTTAAGTCTAAAGCATGGCAGGGTACACTATTCTCTGTAGCACTTGGGGCATCAGTAGAGAAGATTTACAAATATGAAATAGTGAATCATTCTACAGTACTTGGGAGGATTTGGGATTTATATTGCCACATTGTGGTTGCAAATGTTAGGATTTTTATTGGGTTTCATAATAAGTCTTTCACATATCTACAACAAATGCTATTTTATTTTTCTTACACGTTTTCCTATAAAAAATAAACTCTTTAAAATTAAATGAATCCAAGCATATGTCTTGGGAGCTTCATAAGTATTTGAGGTATATGGATGATTGGGGAAGACTGATGCACATCGTAGGCAAAAGAAAACATTAAGTGAGAGAAGTTAATGAGTAAAGAAAAAAAAATCTGACCAGTTTCCAGAGCCTGTGGTGAACAGAAATAGGAAAAAATATAAGAAAGATACTGAGAAAGAGCCCAGGGAATCAGCAGTAGAAAAGGTCCAGTGCAGCTGCAGGAAGATGACAGAGACTTCCATGATCTTTTTATTGGCAAAAATACTTGTGAGAATATTAAGGTAGCTGAGCAGTGTAGACCATGAAGTTAGGGCATAACTGAGAATGAAATCTGTATTAATTGGGGAAGGTGGAACTTGAACTATGTCTAAAATATGGATATAAATAAAAGATGAACGAAAGACTAGAACTGATCCAAGGAAATGTAGGAAGTTAAACAGAGGCATAGAAGGACAAAACATGAGTTAGGGCTAACAGAGAAAGATCTGAATAAAACACATGGTTCATGAAAGCAAAATGAAGTTCGGTAGTGAAGTAGAGTGTGGCTAGATGATGTGCATGCTGTAAAATCCAGCAGAAGATTTTTTGCTGCGGGACATGGAATAAGAGAGGCACAGAAGATGTTTGAGAGGTAAGTTGGTGTTTAGGTGCTTTTAGAAGATTAACTTGTATTTCAAGTTATTCTGGTGGTGATAAGTGGGGTATTTGGGAGAAGATGAAGCTAGAGCTACGATGTGTGGTTTGGGGACTCCTGAAATAATCCCGGAGTAAGTCTAGAACTTAAATGTCTCAATGGCACATACTTGAAAGGTTACTTTGCTATTTAAATAGATGATGGTAAAGTGGAGACATCATGAGCTCTGGTAACGGACATCTTGTTTAGAAACAAAGTAGCATCAGATAATTGACATAGAGACAGATAAGTTATATATATATATATTATACATTTATAATATACATTATAATATACATTACATTATACATATACATACATATACATATACATAAACATTATACATTATATAATATATATATTATACATTATACATTTATATATATATAAAATATGTGTGCCTTATATATACATACATATAGTGCCTGACAGATAATTCTCAGTAAAAATGTTTATACGTGCCCTTGTATCTTGTACTGTCCTTTATTTAGCTTTTATATTTATAACTTATTATCCCCCTCAATATTCTTTTCTTTGGCAATGTATTTAAAGTCCATAAACTGCTTAAACAAGAGATTAATCTGAAACTATATAAATATGATAAAGTGGTTCAACAAAGAAAGCGGTGAACTAGAAGGAACATATTGTGGAAGCAGGCCATATATAATTGGTCAAAATTTTCTCAAGTGAAACATATTTACCTTTGCTATTGAAGATTCTAAATTTCTACTAAAAGTTACTTGGTCATGAGCAATACTTTGTATGTACTCTTAAGAAAATATTACCTCAAATGCATAATAAAAAATTTGCTCTGTTGCATGCAGCATTGTTCTAGAACTTTCATAGATTGTTAAAATACCCTTTATGTGAAGACATCTAGCAGAGTACCTTTGTCCTATACCTACCTATATCTCTCCCTCATTTGTGACTTAGAGAAATTTAACTTACCTCTCTGTGCTTCCTGTTTACTAAGAAAACAGCAAGTCCAGAGAGAGTCAAGATAACACTTATTTCCTCAAAAGATATCTTTTTCATATACTGATGAGATAATCCCTGGACTCTAAGGTTCAACTGCAGTATGTTAGGAAAGGACATTATAATAAATGGTTATAAAAGTTTTTGGTTCTATGTAACCTCCATGTAGAATAATTCTTACACTCCAAGTGCAACCACCCCTGACCTCCTTTCTCATTTTCATTGATAAAGTCATCTTTGTTTCGAACTTAGTCTCTACCAATATAACTTCTAATACACCTTCCATTTTATCAGCCATTTTATAACCCAAGGCACATTAAATGCAGCTACAATATTGAGTACCTTAAATTTAGTACATGTAAAAATCCTTCAAAAATAATTTTGTTTACACAAGGCAAGAATGAGTTGGTATCCCATGACCAAAATGTGAAATGACTTTTAGATGCCTATGAACTTCCTGTTCACAATAGTTTTAATGGACAGTAAGAATAATTTTTAATACTACTTACATTTTAGTGGTTTACCTGCAGAAGTCAATTCAATCCTGACCACACGTTTGAGTAAATATGAACTTTGGGTATTATTAATTTATAATCACAAATAAGGAAATTAGGACCCAGTAAGTTGAGAGCTATTTGTCAGGCTTAGTAGTTTTGTTGATGGCTCTATCTGCATAGCCAGCCAGTGAGTGTGGCCTCAGTGTCTCTGTTGTACTGTCTGAACCTTAGCATTAGCTTTAATTTGAAGAGAAAGTCTCATTCTATCCAGTTTAGCTCCTTTCAGGCAGAGAAAAGTAGAGACAACGGTAGGGTGTGAAGGATAACAAAGCAGGAACTGGAGTCCACCATAGTTATCCAGTGATCTTCTACAATGCCTGTATAGCATGTTTTCAGATCTAAGTGTTTTGCATCTTGGCTACACTTGAACATGTAGAAGTTATCTAGCCTGCCTTGCCCTTGCCCTCCATCTGTGGCCTGGGTTGTGAGTGGGTCAGCTTTGGAGGGAGTTCTTACATAGGAAGTACCTGGTAGTGCTTGGGCTTACTCTGTTTGCTGGGTTCTATTTTCTGTCCATTAAGGACAGACATCCTATTTTAGGTTAGTCTGCCTACAACTTTGTCCCTATTAACAAAATTATCAAAATTTTAGCATTATTAATAATCTACTTCATAAAGTCTTGTGCCATGACTTCAAATTTCCATTCATATTACTCTGGGAATGCCATAGTTACCCTAATTAAAATGTGCATTCTTCCTGAAGGGAATATCTAAAATATAACAATCCTTTATCTCCAACTCTACTAATTAACAGACTATTACCTCAGATCTCAATTCCTCAAGCCATATTCTTAAAAAAAATGGGTTATAAATAATGATATGCTCAGATGATGTGCACTGACTCCTTGATCCTGAGATTTTTATGAAAATGGCCATGAAAATATAGGTGTGATATGAATGGGAGAAAGTTGAGGCTCAAAGAAGTATAGCAATATATTTCACTTTTCTATTTATGAGCTATTTAATCATGAAAACCAATGAAAAGATTTCCTTATTACCCTCATATCATATTTGCCCTTAATATGATGTCAGACTCCCAAATCCACTAAGTTAATTGAAAAAATAAATAAACTAGACACCCATAAAACTTTAAGTGATAAAAGCAATCTATCATAACATCTTGCATAAATCATGTGAAGGTTCCAAAATCTTTCAATCACAATTATACTTGTTTCTTTTTGCTGGAAGATAGCTGTTCCCCTTATGCTACTACACTATTGGAATTTAGTAGTATCATTTCAGCTAATTTCACTAAGTAAGCATCTAAGGTTTGTAAGTCCTGTCTCATAACTTGATAATTTGAAATTGCTTTGATCAGCCCCTCCTATGAAGAGTTTCATTATGTTCAGGCTACTTTGCATTTTCTTTATCTTAATCATTATCTGTTAGCATCTTCAAAATACCTTCTTTATACTATCACTTAACATTAAGCCCAAGTAGAGAAACCCCTCTTGTGAACTGCACAAAACTAACTCCTTTATGGGATTTTCTCCACTATAGAAGGTAATAGATTTGGGTTACTGGTCATGGAAGTTGATGGTACATAGTTTGGTGTCAGGTAAGTCTGAGCTTAAATCCCAACTCAAACAGATCTAATTAGTTATCTGAGTTTTGAGGTCCAAGTGTGTCATCTATAATAAGACATAATGACCTTAAATCTAAGATTTCTTGAAGGTAGTAAATGAAGAGACCTAGGTAAGGCAGTTGGCATACCTGACATAGGAGTTAAGAAATAATAGTATTACATTTATATATTGCATAATAGCATAAATGGATTCAAATTTCTATTGTCACTCACTAATTTCATGATTTCTGGAAGTTAACTTATCCTGGTTTACTAATACATAATAATAAGGCTGTTAATTTGTGTTAAGACTGTAATTTTTGTGAAGTCCTATAGCAATTAATGCATAGAATATAGTCAATATTTTAAAAGATTTTCTTATTTGTACACTTGTTTTTTTTAAACTTTAAAACAGTTTTAAATGTTTATTTTTGAGAGACAGACAGACAAAGTGTGAGCAAGGTAGGGGCAGAAAGAGAAGGAGACACAGAATCTGAAGAAGGCTCGCTCTGAGCTGTCAGCACAGAGCCTGATGCAGGGCTCGAACCCATGAACCATGAAATCATGACCTGACCAAAGTCAGAGGTTTAACAGGCTGAACCATCCCGGTGCCCCTATACACATTCATCATTTATAGCACTATGGAGATTGCTTTATGCATAGTAGGGCTTTAGTTATGAAATAATAAAAGGTTGATTATTTGGTTAAATAAGTAATCATTTAAGGAATATTATAATTAAAAATTTGTTAATTATTTCAATAACATCCTTGGGAAAATGTAATTCATTAAATAATCTTTTCAGTAAAAATTCATGCTTAATGTTGATACAATTTAGAGACAAAATGATTATACCATAGAATAATTTTTTTATGCTATCCTCAGCACTCTTAAGACTATTAAAGGATTGTTAGCATTAATGAGAATTCCTAAAGCAATTTGGAAATAAACACTTAGATAGCAACTTGCTTCCTTTAAACATGACGGAGAAGCAAATATAACATCTGTTGCCTTTAAAGACATGCTTGAAGTTTCTGTATCATTAAAATTGTACAATATTCCTTATTAGGCATACTACTCCTTGAAAAAAATAGCACAAGTGATCATAATTTGGAGACCTATATATGAGATGGAATTCTTTGTTGATTTAGTTGTTAGATATAGCTAGCAGGACAATAAGGATAATGTTAAAAATGAATATAGGGGCGCCTGGGTGGCGCAGTCGGTTAAGCGTCCGACTTCAGCCAGGTCACGATCTTGCGGTCCGTGAGTTCGAGCCCCGCGTCGGGCTCTGGGCTGATGGCTCAGAGCCTGGAGCCTGTTTCCGATTCTGTGTCTCCCTCTCTCTCTGCCCCTCCCCCGTTCATGCTCTGTCTCTCTCTGTCCCAAAAATAAATAAACGTTGAAAAAAAAAATTAAAAAAAAAAGAATATAATGAATATATAAAAGATAAGACAATGAGGAGTAAACAAAAGTATTAATTTAATTTCCAGTATTGACAAAATGTTCAACAATCCAGAACTTATACTACTGTTGCTATTTTTTGTTGGAAATGATTGCAGGGCAGTCAATTTTATTTAATGTTTGCACTATTCTGTATATTTGAATACAAAAGTTGCAGGATAAAAAATAACCAGTATTATAGCAGAATGCAAAGACAGTTGGGCACACAATAGCGTATACCTGGTTAACAAAGTGGATTAAAATTACATATTTCTATGTAAAATGTTGTATTCTAAAATATTTCGTATGTTAAAATGCATATGAAATTATTTTACCCATTATAAATATATACAAATAACGTATGTAATATTCTGATTAAAATATTTCCTTTCCACCTTTTAGAGGTATGGCTATATATAATATCACACACTATACTATGATGTATAGACTCTCCAAGCAATAAATTCAGTATGACCAATGCAGATTTATAATCTTGGTGAAGACAATAGAGTAGCAGGAAAAGCCATCTTTTGTACTAAGCAAATACATTAATGTGTTTGTATAAGTTATGTGGTAATAGGGATAAAAAAATCATCTAAATTTATTAGTGAAAAGACTGGAAAAATAGAGCTTTGAAAGTTCAAAGGAGAAATCAAGGTGACTATCACAAGCAGTTCAATTTTAACACATAAGCTCAATGATATTCAGAAAGAATTAGAAAGAAAAGGAATTCAAAGGTCTCATAAGCATAAAAAAGTCAAAGAAGGTCAGTCTGGAAACAGCTGCTGGAGGGGATCAGAGAGATAAAATTTAAACCTCGTAATTACTGTTAGAAAATTAAGGGAATAAAAATGGCCACCATCAAATCAAAAACTTTCAAAGTGGCAGGGGAGATTACTGAGAAATAGCAATAAAATCCATCTAGATATAGCAACCAGAATTTATATTTAAAGACGCTTAAGAGAAAAAAGAGCATTGATCAATACACTATCAGTAAAGTCCCTAGAAATCATTCAGAGTAAGTAGTCAATGACGGTAAGCAGGAAAAAAGATTTTTTCCTGAGTCATGGAGAATTAAAAACCTTGAGAAAAAGGAATAAAATTCCAAATTTGACATATTTCAAGACCCAGGCTGAGGATAAGCTCCTGAATGGTAGTTAGCAGATCCAATTGAGGCCATCTCTGATTCTGTGGACAAATGGTCCAGTGACCAAGTCAACATGAACTCTTAATTTATGTGGTTCCTCAAGATAGCAATTTGTATTTACTCTAAATAAGCAACTATAGAATCTACGGATCAGTGAGAATTTTTTCTACTTTTGGACTAAATTCCTCCAGAAAATAACCGTTTCCATAGGGGCTTATTTATACTTATTAAAAAAATTTCTTAAGTTGTGTGAATCCATTCTGACAGAAATTATTGAGTAAGTAAATGAGGGAGAACAGAGGGATTGCCTAGGGCAGAAGAATTCTGAATAATTTACAGAGATATTCTGTATTCAAGGAGGTAGAGCATAGCTCCCCATCCTTGGAATATAGACTGTGCCTAGTGACTTCCTTCCAAAGAATACAGTGTGGAATGGGGAAAAGAGTAATTTTACAGTGTAAAAACCTTATAAATAATAACTCAGAGAATCTAGGTCAACATCATCAGTGGTAAATTATGTTGATAGTGAATAACCTTGATAAAATGTGATAAGAATGGCATTTTACCTTTTGTGTTCTTCCAAGAACCCATAATTACGGTTTAATCATGAGGAAAACATCATGCAAATTCCAACTGAGGGACATGCTATAAAATGCATGATTAGTATTCTTCCTTAGGTTGTCAAGAACCTCCGAAACAAAAGTATGAGAAAGTGTCACAACCAGGAGGAGCCTCAGGGCACGTGACAGGTAAATGTAATGTGCTGTCCTGGACGGTGTGGTAGAATAGAAAAAGGATGTGAGGTAAAAATTAAGGAAATCTGAGAAAGGAATGGATGGCAGGAAATTAAAAACAAAAAAACCTTGTTAGGATGATATTTAAAATTGCATAAGAGGGGCGCCTGGGTGGCGCAGTTGGTTAAGCGTCCGACTTCAGCCAGGTCACGATCTCGCGGTCCGGGAGTTCGAGACCCGCGTCAGGCTCTGGGCTGATGGCTCAGAGCCTGGAGCCTGTTTCCGATTCTGTGTCTCCCTCTCTCTCTGCCCTTACCCCGTTCATGCTTGTCTCTCTCTGTCCCAAAAAAAAAATAAATAAACGTTGAAAAAAAAATTAAAAAAAAAATAAAATTGTATAAGAGACCTTAAACATTTTTAAAAACTATTCACATACAGGGAATTGCCATTTACGAGTCTTAAAATTAGGCTCTTGTCAAAAGGTGACATTGTAGTGGAGCTGCACAGCCATTTCTGATTTTACAATTATTTGTACAGTTTCAGTTATTTGTTAATATAATAATAAAGCATATCAATAGAATGTTAACTCTTTGGAAACAGATTTAAAAATTGAGAGGCCAAAGTACAGCGAATTATAAGCATAAAAATTTTATCACTTGGGATTCTCAGAATGATTTAAACAACATCAAATACTAATTCACAAAAAAAGCAATAAATGTATATTTTTGTTAATCTTAATACTGAACGAAAATGTTTGATATTTTTATGTACACTGTTTTTAATAGAATAACTTCCAAAAACAATTCAAGCTACACACACACACACACACACACACACGCACGCACACAAATAGGTACTATTTTGATTTATGTACACATAAAAGTATTTGATTTGCAATTTTAAAAACATTATTTCATTAACCAACAGCTACTTATAGCAAAACCATGCTACTATGCAAAGTATGTTTTATCCTTACCTTTGATGGTGTGCTTCTGTGATAAATAGACTATTTGAGTTTACTATCCAATATAGTACTTGAGGTACTAAGGTGTTAGTATGTATCAGTAATAGTATTTAAAATGATAGAAGACAGGATTAGAATGTCCGTTCTAAAAGAAAAATTGATAAAAGATCAAAGGATTTTCCTTTATAAACTTAAATAGTAGAGAACAATTACTGCATAAGACAAAATAAAATCTCGGGAAAAGTGCTAGGACAAACACCTATAAACCCTTTAAAACTGAAAATTAGAAATGCCTTACAGATACAAAAAAGAGGAAAAAAATATCAATGAGAAACTTAGTTTTGAAAGAAAACTCCATTCAATTATTGTAAAAGCAACTGATCAACAACTTTAAAATTATTTATGAGCACGGCAGATTAGATATATTGTATACTACAGAAACTATTGGCTAAGAAATAATTCCTTCCTTGACAAGCCAAAATCACCCTTCAAATGATTTATTGTAATAGCCTTCCAAATGGCCTCCCTACTTCCATGTTTGCCTTCTTAGAAACTGTTTTCAGTACAGGGGCCAGAGCAATCTTATTAAAATATTTGCTCATTTTGCATCCGTACTCGAAACCATGTGATGGCTACTTGCTTCTCTCAGAATGGAGGCCAAAATTCCTACAAAAGTCTAGAAGGCCTATTGGGCACTAGTGTCCTAAATTAGAGAGTAAGTGTCCTAAATTAGAGAGTAAGGGACTACTCTCCCTTACAATACTACCCTCCATCTCTCTCCTTTGGCTTCTTGCATATTGAACATCATACTTGAATCTACTTGGTATGCTCCTGAGGGTCATTTTGGAGTTGTTTTTTTTTTTTCTGCATAGAACAAACTTTATCCATATGTCTAAATAACCTTTTTCACCTCCTTTAAGTCCTCAAATACTATCTTCAGAATGAGATCTATGCTCACCTTCTTAATTTTGCGACTCCAACTCACCACCTTGTATTCTCAATCCTCTTTATATTGATCTGTCTTTTCCATGGCACTTAACATCTTTTACTATTGGGTATCCAGGTGGCTCAGTTGGTAAAACATTCCACTCGTGATTTCCGCTTGGGTCATGATCTCAAGGTTCATGAGCTTGAGCCCCACATCAGACTTAGTACTGATAGTGTGGAGTCTGCTTGGGATTCTCTGTCTTTCCCTCTCTACATGCCTCTCCCCCACTTATGTGGTCTCTACCTCTCTCTGTAAATAAATAAACTTTGAAAAAAGAAAGCTAAAAAAATACTTTAACGGGGCACCGGGGTGGCTCAGTCGGTTGAGCGTCCAACTTCTGCTCAGGTCATAATCTCGTGGTTGACGAGTTTGGGCCCACATCGGGCTCTGTGCCTAGAGCCTGCTTCAGATTCTGTGTCTCCCTCTCTCTCTGCCCCTCCCCTGCACATGCTTTGTCTCTCTGTCTCTCAAAAATAAATATTTTTTAAAAATTAAAAATTTAGCATATTACTCAATTTGTTATGCTAGTATTTTTATTTGTATTCTACTTCTAGAATATATGCTTTATGAGAGCAGAATTTTGGTCTTTTCAGTCCATTGAAACATATCCAGATCTCACACAAAATAGATGTTCAATAAACACGTGTTGGATGAATAAATGACAATATTTTTTTCCCTGTGGTTTTTTTCAATTATTTTTGTTCATAGATTTAAAATCAGAGTTACTGAACCCTGGAAGGAAAGCTGAAGGAAGTAAATTCACAAGGTAAAAAATGGATCTGAAATGCTGTTGAAATGATGAGTGACTCAGTTACCCAAAAAGAACAGGGAAGCTTTATAACGAGGATAAGCTTATGTTATTTGTACCACTCAAAACAAGATACAAATCAATGTATCTTTCATGATTGCCATTCCATCTACCTGAATTGTGAGTATGTAGAGAAAAGCAGTTAGGAGGATTTTTTCTGTAGTCCTACTTATTGGAATTCCTGCTTCTTCACTTTGAGAACAATGTGAACAAGATATTTTACTCGTTATTTTGTTTGAGTTCCTCCATGTGGAGAATGGAAATGGTAATCATGTTAATCTCCTATACTTTATTAGGTTTTATAAAATCTCTATAGTGACTCCAACAGTGCCTTGTTTTTGTCAGACTTCGATATTATTCTAGAATTAATTCATAAAAAGAAGTGGAATAATTTCCTCCATTTGCTGTGGTTGCGCCATTATCTTTTGACTGACATTCATCCTACATAGTTTTCTTAAGTAGAGATTAGGAAAAGTGTACTCTTTATTTCAAGACTGTTTTCCATAGCAATTCTTGAAAGTTACTTTAGCTGAATATAAAATATAATTCTTGCTTTGTCCTGTCTTTTCTTGCAATGAATTTGTGGATATGCTGCCATAATTGAATGTTTATGTTGAGAATTCTGAGACACAGCTAGTGTCTTAATTTTTTTTAATGTTTACATTTGAAATTCTAAAACATAATAAGTTATGCCACAGTGTTGACTTTTAGATATTCCATACAATTTTTCTTGTCACACAGTATGATTTTTCTGACCAGTCGAACAAATGTTTTTTTTATTGCAGAGGAGTCCTCTAAAAATAGATCTTTCATATTTGGTTACATCAATGTTTTGGTTTTCTTTTGGAGGGCTCAGAAATTATATGTATATATTACATTTTCTTTAGGGTCATTGGATTTTTAAATATTTTTAACGTACAGTTGATTTGTATTGCGTGCTATTTGATTCCCTACTATGTTTTCTCTGAACTAACAATATAGGATAGAAACATTAATGAGTCAATACAAAGAAGTATTAGACTTAAAAGTGATCCCAGTAATCATGTTTCTTGGATAATTATTTTTTAGATAATAAAAATCACTATATTAAAATTAATGTTGATTCAAAATATTTAAAGCAAAACTTACCAGAATTGAAGGGAGGAAAAAGGGAAAATACACAATATAGGATATTTTAACCCTTTTTCAAAAAGTAATAAACAGGAAAAAGCAGATAATGAGTACTTGCAAATAGCAGATAATACATTTTTTTCAAGCCCACATAAAATATTTAACAATTAGTAACTATATTTTGGTGTAAACAACAGAATTTTAAAATTAGAAATGAATAGGAATCAATGACAATAAGAAATCAAATAACAAAAAGTATGCAAATTCTTGAATGTAAAACAGAAACCTGTAAAAATGATTCAAGGAGGAAATCTCAAAGGAAATTAGAAAATATGTTACTGGTAGATAATACATGACAAAAGCATATGGGACACAACTAAAACAATTAAGGAAGTATTTAGCTTTAAATACATATTAGATAGGAAGAAAGGCTATCAGTCTTTGACAGATAAAATATGATTTCACTCATGTGGAATTTCAGAAACACCACAGATAAACATAGGGGAAAGTTAGGAAAAATACGATAAAAACAGAGGGAGGCAAACCCTAAGAAACTCTTAAATACAGAGAACAAACAGAGTTGGTGGGGAGGAGGTGGGTGGGGGGATGGGTTAAATGGGTGATGGGCAGTAAGGGGGGCACTTGTTGGGATAAACACTGGGTGTCATATGTAAGAGGTGAATCACTAGGTTCTACTCCTGAAGCCAAGATTATGCTGTATGTTAACTAATTTTGAATTAAAAAAGAAAGGTTAAAAATAAAGCATGAAAGTATATAAATGAACAAAAAATCAATTAAAAAGGGGAATAATAACAGATCAATAAAAAAGCAAAACATATGTGCAATAGATAAAACTCACCAAAGGTTAAAGTTAAATCTTTGGAAATATTTATAAAACTGGTAAACTCCTAGCGAGACTGATCAAGAAGAAGGAAAACACAAATTTCTAACATTAATAATGAATAAAAAGGACTTCACTACAAATCATACATGCCTGAAAACCATAATAGAATAATATAATCTGAACTTTGTGCTAGTAAATTTGCTAACTTAGATGAAATGGGGACATTCCTTGAAAACTACAATGTACCAAAACGAACAACAGAAAATTTGTGTATTATAGTCATTAAAGATTTTTTGTTACTTCAATTTTTGTTACTTTTTCAGTTTTATTTTTGTATAATTTAGGTAGAATAAACTACACTACTACTACTATACCTCTTTAAAGTATAAAATTGAGTGAGATTTGAGAGACCTATGTACCCGTAGATCCCTTGGCAGAATCAAGATAAGAACAAGGCCAACAACTACAAAAGTTACTCAAGCCCCTTTGCAGTCCATTTCCTCTCCTCCTGACCCAAAGGAAGAAATGATCTCATTTTTGTCACAACAGGTGAATTTTATTTTCTAGAAGTTAGATAACTATTTTATATATTCTTCTTGTCTGGATTATTTCACTGTGCATAATGTGTTTTAGACTCATCTATATTCTATCAGTAGTTTGTTGCTTTTTTTGCTGAATGGTATTCAACTGTGGCATACATCACGTAGTCTTTTTGTCTCTATAGTTGGTCATTTGGTTTTTTATAGTTCGGTGCTATTATGAACAAAGCCACTAACAGTAATTGTGTATGAGTCATTTTCTGAAATGTGTCCCTGTTGTGGTTACAAACACTTAAGAAAGGAATGGCTGGTATGGTAGATGGAAATTTCTTTTTAAAATTCTGCCTAGTTTTCAAAGTGGTCAATATTTGCATTAACACTAGCAAGATCTGAGGATTCTATGTGCATTATATCACCAACTGTTAATATGTTAGCCTATTAAATTTTAATAATTATAGGGAGTTTGTAGTGATACCTCGTTATAGTTTTAATTTTCATTTCCTTGATGACAACTGATATGAGCATCTTTGTGCTTATTGGTCAATTTTACATCTTATTTGGTAAGATTTGTTCAAATCCTTTGTACGTTTTTAAATCAGGCTCTTTATCTTCTTTTAAGAAAAATTTTTAAAAAATGTTTATTTCTTTTGGGGAAAGAGAGGAGGGGTTGTAGGGTAGAGAGAAAGGGGGAAAGAGGATCCAAAGTAGGTTCTGTGCTGACAGCAGAGAGGGCTGTTTAACTTCTTAATGAGTTGTAAGAGTTTTTATATTCTGAACTGTAGTCCTCTGACAAAATACTCCTCTTGCAGTGTTTTTCCTATTCCTTTGTTTGCCTTTTCATTTTATTAAACTTTAAAAACAAAGTCCATAGGTCATAAGTAACATAAATCCCTATCAGTGATTATCAGAGCAATAGTGTAGTTACTTATTTTGGTAGACTATAGTAAGATACATTTAAAATAGACATTTCTACTTATAAAGACTAAATGTTATTTTAAGCAAATGTTTCTATCATCTGAAAATCAAGTGTCCAGAGAAACCTCGAGTTGCTGAGATAAGAAAAAAATATGTGTAATGTCTGCATCCGTGGAATGATAGGAAGGCAGATGGTGATTGAGTAGTCACTCAATACGTAAAAAGAATATCCTAATATCAGAACTGTCCAAACACTAAGGCTTTTAAAATAATAAAATTCACTCATCACATGTAACATTAAAAAAAAAAACACTTCTAAAAAATTGAAAACCTTTTCCAAAACAAAATTTTTTGAGAACAGTACCCTATATATTTTGCCTGGCTTCCTAAAGGACAGCAGTACTCTCCTAAGATTTTAAATTTATATCTGTTGCAATATATCATTCCAATTGAAACACACAATAAAAATCCAGCCTGACTCAGATATGTAGTTGGAAAGAAAAAGTGCTTTAATACATTTTTCAGATAATTGTGGATAATCTTATTTGATACTACACTGGCATTTTAGGTGCAATATGGTGCCTGTTGTGGTAATAATTAACTCTGAGGAAAAAATGGAGGCAAATGGAAAGAGAAGAATGGCAGAGGAGAAGTAAAGAAGAAAGAGGAGAAGTAAATTCAAGGAAGACCTTGCATTTATCTGTAGTATTCTGTATATTTTACTTTAAAAGTCTGGAGAATATCTGGAAAAAAATGCTAACGGATAATACTTTGATGTCTCAAATATTGTCTATTTTAAATTTTCTCAAAATAATGTTTTGAAGTATGGCATTGGTATATGGCATTGGTAAACTAATAATTACCATTTTGGAGATAAATTCCCTGAAGTTTAAAACAATCTAAATGTGTAAACAATTTTGACAATTTACTGAAAGAGCCAAGTCTGGTTTTTTTTTTTTCTATAGTAATATGGACGTTGGTTAAAATGAATTAAAATAAACTGAATTCTAATGTAACAAAAACCCAGGTAAGTATGATAACATTAACAAAATAAGTTTAAGTTCTAAATACAAAGACACAGATAGAGATAAATGTCAAATACTTAAAAATTACAAATTGAAAAAAAAAAACTAAAGATAAGGCTTTGCTTGGGATGATATTATACTCAAGGGCAACTGATAAAATTAAGTTTTAACACCACCTAGGAAACTAGCCTGCAGGAAGAACGTGACTGGCTGCAATGAAGTGACTGATTGGATGTGTGACTTGGATGACCCATCGAGTGCTTCTAATAGCTTGTGTAGTAACTGGAAAAAATCATGATTATGAGTCCTTATTTTTACTGGCGTAAGTGGACCATTGCCACATCTAAATAATAAATTAATCATACAATGCTGTATCAATACCTAATGTACCCTGGAACTACAATTTCTTTTACTCTTTCCCATTTAACAAAACAGAAGAAAAGGTTTGTAGGCTAGTTTGTTCAAGTTCGTATACATACTTCAATACACCAGAGCAAGATCGACAAGTACAAGTGAACACTCTTTCCACAAGCTCCCCCTTGCTGCCATTTATTCTTTATCCCCATGAGCAGCACAGTTGGATCTATGATTCTTCCATGGAACTTCTGTACAGTGCTGCCGAGAGAACACTCACCCAATCCATAGGCAAGACATCTTTTGAAATGGTTAGTTTCAGTATCTCTCTTCTTGGTGTTAATTGACTAGCAGAAAGATTTGGGGCATTTACTTATTTTGGTGGAATATTTAAGTGACCACTTCAATCAACACTGTCAATGAGATCTTACTTGTGTTAATGTTTTATGCTTTGCAAGTACTTTTACCCACATTTTTCATTTGCTTTTTATCACATCCTTGCAGAATGAGGGGAGGAATTTATTTAAAATAGAGTAAGAGTAAGAGGTTTAGAGACTTGGTAGGCTCTCAAGGAAATAGAAGTAGAGCTTGAAACCAATTATTTTGACTCCTCTCTGAATACTCTTTCCATATTCTTTGTTTCCCATAACATGTAGTGCTAGGGGCACTTGAAATAGTTCTTGAAAATAATCTCAGTGAATGTTGTTCCAAACCATCATTTGCAAACAAACACATTACTCAATAATTTCTTTTAACAGTCACATATGTATTAAATCATAATTTATAAATCTTTATATGAAACTTTCCCTGGTAAGCCTACTGTGTGATTTTTTTTTCTTGATTAGACCAAGACTGCTAGAGCTCTCACTTCATAGAGCTCAACACCCATAGAGCTCAACGTTTGAGTGAAACTTGCCAAATAAGAGTAATCCCTGGCATTTGTTTAAATTGAAGAATACAGTTTTTTTTCCCCTTATAAATTCATAGCATTTTTGGTCTCCTTTGCTCCAGGGCTACTATCTACATGCAAAGGCATACTAATGGATTCTCATATCTTTAGAGCAAATATCTTGTCTGATCTTGGCATCTATCTAAAGTTAGGCATCAATTTAATTGTATCCTTAAAAGAAATTATAAATTCCTCCTTTTCTGTCTTTCTATCTCCACAGGAAATACCCATCAATTATTTGTGGGAAGAATACATAGTGGACCATGGGACTGTGTTGTATACTTGAATTCATCTTCTAATGGCTATGAAAAAATGATCAAAATTGCAGGAAAAAAGTTGTAGATTCTTATAAATTACTTCATTTTCCTAATAATTGAACATATTAATGAAGTCAAACGAAAGTAAAAATGCCCCTGTATATTTTTTGAAAGTACATTTCTTTTTTATTAGAAAAAGAAAGGCTTTTTTTCCCAGTCCCAAAACTACATACACAAACTGAGAGTGCCTAGAAGAAAATTGCAGCTGAATTCCAATGTGTTTGAAAAATGTATATGTTCAGTTACTTGTGATTTTATGTGCTTATTGACTAATTTTTTAAAAATTTTTATTTAAATTTTAGTTAAACCATATAGTATAATACTGGTTTCAGGAGTAGAATTTAGTGATTCATCACTTACGTACAATACCCAGTGTTCAACACAAGTGCCCTTCTTAATGCCCCTCATACATCTAGCCCAACCTCCCCCCCACATTTCTGTACTTAAGAGTCTTTATGATTTGCTTCCCTGTCTTTTTTGTTTCCCTTCCCCTATGTTCATCTGTTTTGTTTATTGAATTCTATGTGAGTGAAATCATTTGGTATTTGTCTCTGACTTATTTAGCCTAGCATAATATTCTCCTCCATTCACATTGTTGCAAATAGGAAGATTTTGTTATTTTTGATGGATGAGTAATATTCCGCTGTGTATGTATGTATGTGTGGGTACCTATATATGGTACATCTTGTGTATCCATTCATCAGTTTATAGATATTTGAGCTCTTTCATAGTTTGTCTATTGTTGATAATGCTGCTATAAACATTGCAATGCATGTTCCCCTTTCAGTCAGTATTTTTGTATTCTTTGGGTAAATACATAGTAGTGTAATTGCTAGGTTGTAGGGTAGTTGTATTTTTACCTTCCTGAGGACCCTCCATAATGTTTTCCACAGTGGCTGCACCAGTTTTTATTCCCACCAACAGTATAAGAGGATTCCCTTTCTCTACATCCTCACCAACATTTACTGTTTCCTGTGTTATTTGTAGTCAGTTTGATAGGTGTGTGGTGGAGTTATGAGTGTGATGTTAGCATCTTTTCACTTGTCTGTTGGCCATTGGGATGTCTTCCTTTGAAAAGTGTCTTTTCATGTCTTCTGCCCATTTCTTAACTATTTGTTTTTTGGGTGTTGAATTTGGTAAGTTCTTTATGGATTTTGGATACTAACCCTTTATTGGAAATGTCATTTGCAAATATCTTCTCCCATTCCATGCCTACCTTTTAGTTTTGTTATTGTTTCCTTCACTGTGCAGAAGCTTTTTATCTTGGTGAAATCCCAGTAATTCATTTCTGCTTTTGTTTCCTTTACCTCCTAAGGTATACTACGTATCTAGCAAGAAGTTGCCATGGCCAAGCTCAAAGAGGTTGATGCCTGTGTTGTTCTCTAGGATTTTGATGGTTTCCAATCTCATATTTAAGTCTTTCATCAATTTTGAATTTACTTTTGTGTATGCTGTAAGGAAGTGGTGCAGATTCATTCTGCATGTGGCTGTCCAGTTTTCCCAACACCATTTGTTTGAGAGACTGTCCTTTTTCCTTTGGATATTCTTTCCTGCTTTGTTAAAGATGAGTTGATCATATAGTTGTGAGTCCATTTCTGGGTTTTCTATTCTGTTTCATTGATCTGAGTATCTTTTTTTTTTTTTTTTTTTTTTTTTGGCTAGTACCATATAGTCTTGATGACTACAGCTTTGTAACATAGCTTGAAGTCTGGAATTGTGATGCCCCCAGCTCTGCTTTTGTTTTCTCAAGATTGCCTTGACTGTTCAGGGTCTTTTGTGGTTCCATACAAATTTTATGATTCTTTGTTTTATCTCTGTGAAAAATGCTGGTGGTATTTTGGTAAGGATTGTGTTAAATGTATAGATTGCTTAGGTAGTATAGATATTTTAACAATATTTCTTCTTCCAATCCATGAGCATGGAATATTTTTCCATTTCTTTGTGTCATCTTTGATTTCTTTCATTAAGTTTTCTATAGTTTTCAGAGTACAGATCTTAGATTTCTTTGATTAGGTTTATTCCTAAGTATATCTTGGTTTTTGATGGAATTGTAAATGGGATCGATTCCTGGATTTCTCTTTCTGCTACTCAACTATTGGTGGATAGAAATGCAACAGATTTCTGTATGTTGATTTTATATCTTGCAAGTTTGCTGAATTCATATATCACTTGCACCAATTTCTTGGTGGAGCTTATTGACTACTTTAAATCAAACCACTTCAAATATTGAGCAAATATACATCTGCCACACTTATCTGGAATATGTTACTATTTCTGCCCCAAGAATAAAAAGGCTACTGGATTCACTGAGTTATTTGAAATTTTTTGAGAGAAGAGGGCATCAAAACAATTTTAAATTAGTGACTATTTGGGGCAGCTGCTTGGCTTAGTCAGTTAGGTGTCTGACTTTGACTCAGGTCATGATTTCACGGTTCATGGGTTTGAGTCCCACATCAGGCTGTCTGCTGTCAGTACAGAGCCCACTTCAGATCCTCTGTCTCCTTCTCTCTCTGCCCCTCCTCTGCTTGTGCTCTCTCTCTCAAAAATGAACAAACATCAAAAAATGAATAAATGATTGTATGTTTTCGTTACTTACTTACAACGTTGACTTCATAATTGTCACAGACAATATGTCTCTTTAAAATACTTGTATTAACTAAAAATTTTAAGTGATAAAAACTTAACAATTTCCTAATGCTGCCTTTTCTTCTTTGTAATTTTTCAGGATGACAATATTGTCACCATTTTAATCAAACCTGCATGCTTAAGATTCCTGTCTGACCCCCATAAGAAATAGCCATATCTAAATCTGTCTCTCAGCTACTACTCCCATGCTATGTATCCTCAAGATGGGAATCATTAATAGAAATTACTAGTTTGGTGCTTGGAATAAGTCCAATCATATTAAACTGTATACAGGAAATTAAAAATATTTCAGGATTCTATTAAATAGTTTAATATGTATGGTAAATAACTTTATTCTCTGTATATTCATGAAAGGAATAGGATATTTTTAGAAGGCATATAATTTACATAGTTTATCAAAGTTATATATGTCTGTAATATGTAAACTAATTTTCTTTCTTAGAAAGTCCCATATGAAAAACCATAGTGGGAAACCAGATACATCAATGCATAAACATCACTAAAACTTAGACAAAATTTTAATGACCTAATTAGCTAAATTTTATCAAAAGTAACTTAAAGCTTAGAATAATTCACCTAAATAAGCACCCTAGTTCTTTCAGGCCATTACAGGATTGGTTTCTGCTCAATAGGTTATTATAAGGATTAGTATATTTCTATTATGAATAAATCATTGCTGTCTGTGACTCTTCTACTAGGGTAGGATCTCCTTCCTCTCTGTTTTGCTTCTTGCTTTTTATTTGACCATGGATTGTGGAAGTCATGGAAGACTTTCCATTAACATCTTAGGTGCTAAGTTTTTCATTCTGGACTTCAGAAGATCTTTATAACATTTTGGCAGATAATAATTTCACTTCTCATTTTATAAATTATTTATGTTCTGATGGTACACAGTACAGTTTAGTGGGAGGCCTAATTTTCCCATGAAGACATTTGCTATGTTGAATTAGAAGTTTTTGTTGTTGTTGTTTGTCTTTTTTTCTAAATGGGAACACAAGCTTAGGGTGTATTCAAGGGTTTATTTTTCTGTATCACTGAAAACAGCAGATGTTATTCTTGAAACAAGAAGGTTCTTCAAATGGAAAAAGGAAAACTTAGTAATAAAAGTGTATAGTGTCATAAACCCATTTGTGCTTTAAAGTACAATGTAAGTGAGCTGTGGAAAATTTTAATTGTTTTTGGAAGTAGAGAATTTATGGTTGTGATTTATCTGTTGATCTTTGTAAAGATGGTATAGAATATTATATTGTATATGTACACCTCACACTAAAACCTGATTGAATATCTGCTAGCCACATGAATTATTTGTGCATTGGTTCTCTACCTACATAAACCATGATCTATATTTGCTGATATCAACATGGATTGCATCCAGCTCTTAGAAAGTTTGATGAAACAAGTGGATATGTCGTTGCATATGTATCTGTCAACAGTTGTGGTTGAGAAATCTAGTAAAAACTCACTTGAGTCCCAAGTGGTAGTTGTTATTCTTGTAGCCTGATATCATGCTGCTTTCTATGTCACTCTTCTTCATGCAAAATGATACAGTGGTGGATTATTGTTTTGCATTTGTCATTTACTCTACCTAGAAAGTTCTTTTTCTAGACCTGTTTTGGCTTCCTGTGTCATTTTATTCAGATCTTTGCCCAAATGTCACCTTCTGAGTAAAGTAGTCCCTTACTACCTTTTTAAACCTGAAACTACCTCTTCTCTGATATTTTCTATTCTGATTCCCTGATATATATTTCTCTATAACATTTGTCTTGATCCAGTTTAGCAACATAGTTTGTGTGTACGTGTGTGAGTGTTAAGGTCACTAGATAAAAAGCAGGATTTCAGTTAAATCTGAATTTCAAATAAAAGTATTTCTAAATACTGCCTGGGATATATTTATAATAAAAACATTATTTGTTATTTACTAGAAATTCACATTTAATGATGCATCTTAATATGCAATATATGAGACATACATATAATTAAAATACAGTATATGGTACCATCATTTAACCATGAAACATTTGGAACATTCTTGCATGAAAATTTATTTGTTGTTTATCTGAAATTAAAATTTCACTGGCTTTTTTGTATTTTCAGTCTGTGTGTGTGTGTGTGTGTGTGTGTGTGTGTGTGTGTGCATATGCCCCCAGCTAGAATGTAATCTCTGTTAGGGAATTTTTGCACTTGAACTCATTGCCATAGAGATGAACAAATAAATAGTGAACAGTACATATCTAAGAGTGAATTAGGTTGGTTGACTCTTGGTAGTCTAAGTTTTATTATTTGTTGAATTAGGACAACAATATCTACCTACAAGGATTTGATGAAGTTTAAAAGAAATAGTATATGTGAAAGCTTTGCACATTATCTAGCAAGGTAGTATTTTTTTAATACAGGTTTGCTTTTATTTCCACATTCTACTTGTTAAGAGAATGTTAATGGTCTTAGGATTATTCATTCTTTTGCATTTTGTCATTATAGTTATTATCGTTACTATCCTTAATCATAATAAGGGCCTCCAAATATTCAAGGTGAAGAACTTTAAAAATGTTGAAGTTTTTGGTATGAGAAATGTCATTAACTGTTTCCCCTAGAATGATTCCAAGAGAGTTTTCCTTTGCTTCTGAAAGACATATTATTCAATGTCTATTAAGTCCAATTGGATTTCAACAATATTTTTCTATTTTTGATGGTACAAAAATAACAGATTTTTTCTCTTTCCTCATTTGGGAAGGCACAAAAGAAGGCAAACCAAAGAAATCAATAAAGGTTTACACCGAGCCTATAAAATGATACTTTCAATGTTACATCTCATTTTTAAATAGAAGTCTGTTATAGATAGGAGGAGGGTATAGGTAGTGGGAAATGCTTGGTTGGCAATTGTAAAACTGTTTAAATAACACCATTTCAAAACCTGGAATTTCCTTGTTTTCAGAAATAAGTGGTGAATCCATCAAATGCACTTTAATGCATTTAGTGCTGCTTGTGTTCTACAAGGAAACTCACCTAAAAAGTAGAGTACCATGATGGGCAGCGTTGGGTCCTCTGGAAAACAGTGCTGTCTCCTCTTCCACTAACAATATAGAGCAACTGGCTTTGTTACATCTAATACAGGGCATAACACATTGGTGCTTTTTCTCAGACTAGCATCATGATTTCTTTAGAAATCAGGTTTACATAGGTTTAATCAATAGATGCTTGCTTTCAAACATGGTTTTCAAAGTGATTATTTTCTATAACTCATAGTGTAATTCAAACTTCTCTTAGGAAACAACATTTACATACACTTTAGTGAATATTCCTATGAAGTGAGAAATATTTTGGAATTCATACAATCACACTCTAACTTAGCTTTTCTGTAAATTTGAACATTCACAAGGTTATTTTATTTTATATAGTTGGAGAACATCTAGTAAGCACGAGATAGCCTTAAAGCCAGATATTAGTTAGAATTTTCTTGTGGTTATATCACTATAAAATTAAACAGATATTTAATGTCTCATATGGTGATAGTCACTGTTAACAGCGTTCTTTTGAGCATCAGACACCAAGTAAAAAAGGGACATGATACTAAAATTTTTATTTTTATTTTTACAAGTACACTTACCTATCAGAATCCCCACAGTTCTAAAATGGACATCAGAATATGCATAATCTTGAATTTTCACATAAAGAACTTTAATAATATGCACAGAGAAGTCTATTTCTGAATTTTTCACTTACTGTTCTCTGTTGTGGAAGCAAAACACAGAAATTATGACTGCAGACTTTATTATTATATTTTTTAAGCAAGCTGTATGCCCAATTTGGTGTCTGAATTTACAACCTTGAGATCAAGAGTTGCCTGCCCCACCATTTCAGCCAGCCAGGTACCACATGAGCATAGATTGTAGCTCCTACTTAGCCGCTTACTACTCATGTAATCCTGTAAAATTTCTTATTTTCAAAGCCAGAGTGTGCTAATTTGATTAACGCGGGACTATAATACCATGAGACCCAAAGACCTTTAGTGATTATATGGTGACATAGGTCATGAAGGGTGCTTACCACCAAACCTGGTATATGTTTAACACATAAATTGTGATTTTTTAATGATTTTTTTTGATATTTATGTTTGAGAGAGAGAGACAGAGACAGAGAGAGCAGGGGAGGGGCAGAGAGAAGGAGACACAGAATCTGAAGCAAGCTCCAGGCTCTGAGCTGTCAGCACACAGACCAACACCGGGCTCGAACTCAGGAACCGTGAGATCATGACCTGAGCTGGGAGTCGGACACCCAACTGACTGAGCCACCCAGGTGCCCCCATAAACTGAAATTCTTACTATCATTTTATATCATCTCATCAAGATATGATTACAACCACTTTGAATTTGAAGAACTCATGACTCTCTTGGCTGTTATTAGTATAAATATCATCATTTTAGTTATTAAAAATGTTAAAGTTTAATGTTATAGACAATCATTACATATATATGCTTATATATTCATTCCGCACATATGTACATTTTACATGCCATGCTTGCTTTTTTGAGAAAAGAACTGTCATAAATTTTAGCGACATTTTCATATTTTATTTTTTAATATTTATTAATTTTGAGAGATAGAGCACACAAGCTCATGAATGGGAGAGAAGCAGAAGGAGAGGGAGAAAGTGAATCTCAAACAGGCTCCACCTTGTCAGTGTGAACTGCGAGATCAATACCTGAGCATAAATCAAGACTGGGACACTTAACCGAATGAGCCACCCAGGCACCCCACACTTTCATATTTTAAAGTAAGGAGGATAAATAGGTTACTTAAAAATTACTATTATCCATACACTTTGCAGGATGCTAATTTCTAACTTTTATTTGGTACAAGTCTTTGTAT
Organism: Lynx canadensis; assembly: GCF_007474595.2. Lineage (NCBI taxonomy): Eukaryota > Metazoa > Chordata > Mammalia > Carnivora > Felidae > Lynx > Lynx canadensis. The sequence continues at coordinate 162,686,666 of NC_044303.2, forward strand.
TTTGATTAACTCTACTATGATTATAAGAGCTTGTGATTTAGGTAACATGTAAATGAATTTAAGTGATATTTGCATACTAAGACTCATTTAATCATAATATTCGTAATCAAGTGAAAATCGTTTTAGGTAAGTGTAGCTTTAATGAGTGTAGTGAATTACCTTTAATTTGCAAATGAGTGCTTTTAAATAATGCTTTTAAAATTTGACTTAATATAGAAAAAACATTGATCATTCTCTTACAATTTTAAAGAAAATACTGGAAGCTGACAAGTTTAATTCAACCATTTTTCTTTGTTTCTGAATGGGAAGTTTTAAAATACCTTATTAACCTATTGTATAATAAATAACAGTATAATAAATCATAATAGTGGAGTCTATTAGTCAAATCACTGACTAAGCCTTTTAAAATGATAAAATTCTACCTTCCAGTTAGTCACCATCTCATCTATAAAAGCGTATTCAGCTGAAAAATAAATCATGAGTTACTGTACAACTTAAATTTCCTGGAAAATGGATCAAGTATGCATAAATATAATTTGTATTGGTTTCTTGTACTCGGTTTATCAAAAAAATTAAGAGATACCCAATAGTTCCTAGTTCTATTAGAAATAAAGCAGAAATTTAATAAATGACTCAATTTAACATATTGGTAGCCATCTGTTTATATGTGAAGTTAAATAATGCAGTTTAAAAATGTAAACATTTCTGGGTGCCTGGGTGGCTCAGTTGGTTAAGTGTCTGACTTCGACTCAGGTTGTGATCTCACAGCTCCTGAGTTCGAGCCCCACGTCTAGCTCTGTGCTGACCGTTCAGAGACTCGAGCCTGCTTCAGATTCTGTGTCTTCCTCTCTCTCTGCTCTTCCCTTTCTCTCTCTCCCTCTCTCTCTCTCTCAAAAATAAACATTAAAGAATTGTAGACATCTGAATCAGAAAGTCTGTGTTCCAATCCTGCCATCACAGTTGCTTTATGACATTTGGAAAATTAGTTAACTTCTCTAACACTCATTTTTCTCACCTTTAAAATAGCAATAATGAGGTGCCTGGGTGGGTCAACTGGTTAAGCATCTGACACTTGATCTCAGCTCACGTCTCCATCTCATAGTCGTTATGTTCAAACCTCACACTGGGCTCTGCACTTGGCATGAAGCGTATTTAAAAATAAGATAAAATAGCAATAACAGTATCTAGCTCATCTATTTGTTGAGTTATATCATATTTGTCAATCTACCAGAAAATGAAATTACTTAATAAAAATCACTACCATTATCACTACTATTTGCTAGAAGGAAAAACATATTTTTATCAATATACTTCTTGATAATTTTGCCCACCTTTATTGGGACTGGTTTAAGAAGAAAATTATAGGGTATGAAAGGCCACCTATAGCAACCAGTAGTGGATAAATAATCTTTGATCTATCCACTGACATGGACATGAATCCTCTGGTTTCCAAATGTGAGACTGACAAAAAATGTGTAGGGTGTATCCTCAGTTAGATTATGGGTGTTTGGAGTACTTAACTATAATGCATCCCATAAAACCATTAGGGTCCTGGGGCATTTGGGTGGCTCAGTCTGTTAAGTGTCCAATTTGGGCTCAGGTCATGATCTTACGATTCATGAGTTCGAGGCCCACATCAGGCTCTGTGCTGACAGCTCAGAGCCTGAAGCCTGCTTTGGATTCTGTCTCCCTCTCTCTCTTCCTTTCTTCCACTTCCTCTCTCTCTCTCTCTCTCTCTCTCTCTCTCTCTCAAAAATAAACAAACATTAAAAAAAACTGTTACAGTCCTCACTCTCTATCCCTTTCTCCCTATAAAACCCAGTTTCCATATATCTTGTCCATTGTACCCATATTTAGGTGTTTCTGTATTCCTTTGGGAAACCCACTCTGCGATTAAACATACCTGTAGGGGAACAACCCAGTTTTTATACCTTGAAGACAGGTTAAAAGTGGTTTATGGTCTGACACAAGCCCCATAAATTTGTGCAGTGTCAAAATTAAATTGGGCTGAAGTACAAACCCAATTGTGAATGACTTACTGTCAGGCAAGAAAATTTTGACTGAATGTGCTATCTTTATACTATTTAAAAATGTGTTCCAAGATAAGATATTTTAAAAGTGAATGTTTTTGGGATGCCTGGATGGGTCAGGCAGTTAAGAGTCCAACTTCAGTTCAGGTCATGATCTCATAGCTTGTGAGTTCAAGCCCCACATCGGGCTCTGTGCTGACATCTTAAAGCCTAGAGCCTGCTTTGGATTCTGTGTCTTCTCTCTCTGACCTTCCCCCTCTGAGGCTCTGTCTCTCTGTTTCTCTCTCTCTAAAAAAAAAAAAAAAAAACACTAAAAAATTTATAAAAGTGAATGTTATTAAATATAGAAATAAAAAACATTAACTTATTTTAAGGCTGTCACATCAAACCGGATATCCTCCTCTCCCCACAACCTCATTAGTTCTTTTTTATAAATGAAGATCAAAGACTGGGAAAACATTGAGGTATTGGAGAAACTAAATTCAAAGAGGTAGATTACAGGTAAAGGATTCCTGTTTTTGAAGCACTAGGCATGCACACGCACACATACACATACACATACAAACATGTTCCCAAAACATGGGAATGATAAATATGTGGTAGACAGTTAACTAATAGCCTGTACCTATTTACAAGTTCCATTTTTAATCTACAACTAATCTCTGTCTTCATAGTGATAATTATGAAGTCAGTAAAAATTCTACAAAATTACCCACAAATCTGAAGCTCAAATTTTTTTTTCTTTCATTCTTTTTTAAATTTTATTTTGAAGTTATCTCTACACCCAACATGGGGCTCACACTTAAAACTCCAAGATCAAGAGTCTCATGCTCTACCAACTGAACCAGCCGGGAGCCCTTAAAGTCAAATTTTAATGTGTCACAAAATTCTCAAACCATCTCAAATTTTTCTCAAATTTTCAGTGAAGATATTTCTATATTTTATTTGAAATATTCATAAATACTAGAAGTACAGTCTACAGTGTACGTACAGTCTCTGAATAAATTTGGACAATGGGAAAAAATGACAGAAATATTTTCTTTGAGTAATCATAGTGATCCCTTCCATCAAAGTCAGGTTCACAGAGACTCGTTAATGACCATGTAAAGGAGTTGCCACGTAGGAAACAAATAGGTACATCACTCAAACACACAAGCACATATACTAGAACTTGCTTGAAGCTTCCAGCTTGGTAGATCATTCTGAAATAGAAAATAACTTTGAATTTGACTAAGTCTGAAGAAAGATTAGATTTTAGGTTTATTTATTTAAAGGATATTTTTGTCAACTTTTAATTTTCTTTTGCATTATATAAATTTCGTAAAGATTTTTCTTTTGTTCAAATGTGATTTTTGAAATAGAAATATCAGATGGGTTTATTTTCAAAATATTACGAAACAGAAAATGCTGTTATTACTTAAATATTAATAAGGAAAGTATATCCAGTTACATGAATATAATTAGTTAAGCCCATAGCTTTAAGTACAAGGAAGAGTTTCCCTTAGTTAATATGGATCATATGCATCTGTAGTTATGTCTCATAAGCATGACATTTTCTAACATAGAATTAATTCTATTAACATTTTATCTTAGTTTTAAAATGTTGGCTTGGTTGATAAGTATAGTGCACAAGGCTTATTTTTTCTTAATTTAACATATATTGATGAAGCACCCAGATAAATACCTAAGATGATGACAAATACTTCTTTCATATATAAAGGCAGTTTTATATGTACTATGATGTCAGAAGTATTACTGTAATGAATCTCCAATTTTCAGAGCTTGAAGAAAATGTACTGTTTTTACTGGTTGTACATAAGGATGGAATGCCCTATCTAAATGTGCTTTCCACCATCCCAACCACATATCAACCCAGGCAAAACAAACAAACAAACAAACAAACAAACAAACAATGATCCTGAATGAGCCATAATGACTGGAGAGATAGGGAGGAAAAGGGGATAAACCAAAAAGTATATTTCTATGCATAATAGTGCCAATTTTTATTTTTGTTGTTTTAGAACTGAATGTGTAGATACTAAACAATAGCTAGGTCTCTAAAAAGTCAATTTATATCAATTCAGCAAACATTTTATTAAATACTGCAATTTGTCTTCCTCTGCACTAGACACTTAAAATTAAAGTTGAAAAAATGAGGTACTTTTCCCCTTGAAGGAGTTCAGTGTAAAAATGAGTCCAACACGAGTAAAATGGTTCTGGCAAGACAGTGAGTGATAGGCTAACAACACAAACACACTACCATGAGAACACAAATATGAATGTGACTAACTACCCTTGTTGAACAGCAGCAACCCTGCTGGATGAAAGAAATATGAACTGGACCATATATTGTAGTTAAGCATGTAAAGAAACTGTAGAAATGAAAAGGATCAAAAATGGCACAATGGTCATGAATATTAAATTTTGACTCCTTAACTATAATTTTTCTCAATAAAATTCAAGTGGGGTTATATGCAATGTCATATCCTAGATTAGATTCTGCAACAGAAAAAGAACAAAAGTAGAAAAACTGGTGAAATCCAAATAGCAACAAGAATTTAGGTAGGAGTAATATATTACCATATTTGTCTTAGCTATTTATATTTATGATAGTCAAAGTCATTTTTCTTGGAGTGCTAACTTATTCCTGGCTCTCACACTATAACAACAGTTTGCAAGAATATTCCTACTGCCTTTAATGCACTCAGCATCCGAAAGGAAAATGCCTGCGAAACCCATTTTCTAATTTGAATGGATTCTATGGGGCTTGTAGTAGATTCCTCTAAAATGTAGAGCTTATAAATGAAAGAAATTTGATAAAGTTTTCAGCATATTTAACAAAATCCTAAAAGGGAAATAGCATTACCAATAAAAAGTTGTGAATCTAAAAGAAACTTTTCTAAGTTATCAATAATAAAAACAAATTCCATAGACCATGCCAGAGGAAAGATTGAAATGTTTATTTCTCAACTTTCAATTATTTCTATAAATACAAATGTATATAAATTAATTTATATAAATATTCACATTGTATCTTATTGAAGTTGTGTTTTTATATTATATATCTTAAAATGACTCCATCAAACTTTGTAAGCTGGAGGTCACAAAAGTACTGGATTCGTCTCTGTAAGAAGAGTCCTTCAAAATGATGGGAAATTAAAGCAATAAGTAAAAACAAAACAAGAAATACTTATCTAAACTGATTTGTTTGGCTTAGACCATAGAGAAAACAACAAAAAGATGAAAGAAGCAATTAGCAACCAACATTGTTAGAAGAGCCCATACCTACCCTGAATGATCTGGCATTCATTAGCAAAACAAAATGCCTATTTGCACAAAATGGGCATTTGGACGTATACTCTGCATACAGAGAGCAAAGATTGTCTAGGTCTGATGAACAACAATGTCTGTGTTATGGGAATAAATGGCAAAGAAGGAAAGGAATTGCATGAGTCCTTTATTGCTTTTGACTCTTATGTAAGGAGGAGGTTTTTCAGAGATGAAACTAGGTGAATAATGGTCCCTTAACCCTGATGCATCACATCTAATGAGGGATGAGGCTAACTGTAGATGAGATGTTATAGCTGCTTACAGAATGATCCACCAAAATAAAAGAAATAAATAAATAAAGAAAACAAGGATTTTATGCTCAAACTGACCTGAGTTTCCTGAGTTGAGTCTTGAAACCTGTAATAACTATGTTGTTTAAGACTCATAGATCACTTCCTGACCGTACTCTGAAAATAGTGTTTAACCAATGGCTGTTTAAGAGAGATGCTAAATGCTGGTTCCCTGAAAATTAACAGAATCATTATGGAATAGATTTTCATATGGCCAATAAACATGACTCATGAAGAGTAGATGGTCATGATGGTCAACATGCAAATTCTGTGGCCAGACTGCTTAGACTTATGTGTAAGCACTACCAATGAATAATGCCAGGACATCAGGCAAGTTACTCAGTCTCTCTGTGAGTAGATTTCTTCATCTATACAATGGGAATAATGATAAAACCTATCCCAAGTTTTGTGATGAGATTAATGGAGTCAACATTCTCAAAGTAATTAGAACAACACCTGGAACATAATGTAAAGGTGTTTTTAATTCAAAATATCATTAAATAATGTATTAATCTGTAGGCAGAGAGAGGAAATTTGGGGGATAGGATTATTATTATGAAAAGCTTCAGTTGCCTTTTTACAGGAAAGGACCTGGTCTGAGTGCAGTAAAAAACAAAAATGCCAGTCCTTACTGCTTAAGAGTTAGCATTATATATGGAAAAACTCTTGAATCTATTTCCCCATACTAGTCTCCTATTTTGCACTCTCATAGAGAGTTATTTTAATGCATTGTATGAATACTTTTTTTTGTTCAAAATTGGCATAACTATTTTCTGCAAAAGTAGTATCTGCAAAAGTAGTATTGTATCATATACCTCATTATGTGTCTTACTTTTTTTTCAATATTCACCATTCTATGGATATACACCAATGTCGCTTTCTCTACATCTAAACCATTTCCTTCAACCATTGAATGATACTTCATGGTATGCTTTCAGTCCATTTGACTCATTTTGTCTTCCAAATAATAGAAAGTTTGATTGACAGATATTTGAAAAATGTGTCATTTGTAGTGGGGACTTAAAACTGCAAGAACTTCTATGCACTGCTAAAGAACATATTGGTATAGGCCTAGTGGAAAAGCAATCTTTTAGCAATTATTCAGATAAAGCAACTGCTCATTATTTTAACTTTATCAATTGTACTCTTTTGATCAATATTCTCAGTTATATTGAGAGTTAAGGTTTTAAACACCATGTAGAGTTAAGGCATTAGTGCCACTCTCTGCTACTGCTTCTTGTTCACGTTGGGGTCAGGTTGGTTGTCTGCCTGGAATCCATAGGTTAGTGTTTTAAAATCTTGGTGCTTGAGTTGGCTGCTTTTTAAATTCCATTTTTGGCCTTCTAGACAGAGGGAAATTATTTGTCTGCTCACCAGTGACTGCAAGCATGCAATTGAAGCTTTTAGAAAACATCAAGGAGACTTTAGAATGACTATAAGCAGAATAATACCCAACATTTGGAGGGTACTCCAAAACCATGGTCCTATGATCCAAGCCAACATAAATGAAATAGATCAAAGAAAGACCCCCTTTGAAGGAGTCACTTTCTTAGGTCAAGTGGCTTCTTTATGTATTCCATGTAACTATCCCCACTTCCCTAGAAGTGTTTATCCAGTAAGCTTGTTCCAGAAGAACTGAGGTATTAGAAATCAGAGAGAAGTTTGTGGCAGGTAGGAAGACCTATAGGATCATCATCATCTTAGCAAATCTAACAGTTTACCCTCCTTTGTAACGGACTGAGAAATGTTAACAGTGAACAACTGTTAACTGAACAACAGGGCAAGACTGTAGGTGGACAAAAGAATCACATAGACCTTTGTGGTCTATATGATTAAGGAAAAGATGGTCAGACAGAGAAGGAGGAAGGGAAAGAAACATTCTGTGACATCTTGGGAGGAGCAGTCTACCTTGATGTCAGCTACTTCTCTTCATAGTCAGTTTGATTTTGAGGTTTCCATCTGCACAGGACCAGATGTCAGATGGAACCTTCTTTGGTTGTGTAATATGCACTCAGGTTTTGATACTTTGTAATTTAGCAGTCTTGTCACTGGTCAAGAGTACTTGGTAGGGTCCTTTCCATGAACCTCACTTTTGCAAAAGCATCAGAAGAAAACAATAGCTGTGTATAAATAAGTGACTTTAAGAAAATGCCAATGGTTAAAGATCTGATGAGAATTTATTTAATAATAAAATGTAATTATTTTGGCAGCATACCACAATTTAAGATAATAATTGGGCAAGAAGACTTGACAGGTTTCTATGAACTTCAAACAATTTCTGGAATACCCAGATTAGTAACATAGATCCCTATACACATAATCTAAGAAGGTTTATCATCACCTGCTTGACAATGCTTTTCATGTAACTTAACATACCAAATAAACCTAATTAGTTTCGCATCTCTTCTTTATGAGGTTTAAGACAAATTCTTTGAAATTTTTGACAGACCCTCTGGGAAATCTTAAAGTTACTTTGAGGACAACAGGACTCCATTTAGAATTTGTTTTTGAGAAAATGTCAGAAGATTTAAACATTTGATTAAATAGGACCACATATCACTATGAAATAATACATAATTATCTACTCAACCACAGTGACAATGGAAGATGTCAAAGACAAATACAGAAAGTTACACAGCTGTAAACAAAATTTAGCTCTTTTAATACTGAGAAGACTGGATTTTCTTAGGTAATCGAAGACCTGATAAAGGCAACATGAAGAACAATAAACTGTTTTGGTAAAAGGCAAAATCTTTGTCCAAGCAGATTACTTAAGGGGTAAAGAAAAACCAGGGTGTCTAGGTGACTCTTGATTTTGGTTCAGGTCATGATCTCACAGTTCGTTAGATGGAGCCTTGCTTTGGGCTCTGCACTGGCAGTGCAGAGCCTGCTTGGGATTCTCTCTCTCCCTCTCTCTCTCTCTGCCCCTCCCCTGCTTGTGGGTGTATGTGCACATGCACACTCACTCTGTCAAATAAATTAAAGAGATAAAGAAAAACCCCCATTTATAATTACTTACTAAGAAATGATCAATAATCTAAGAAAACTTTGTCCAGAGAAAACCAAAATCTAATTTTGTATCAATGTACTTTTGACATTAAAACTCATTTATTAAAAATTTTAAATAAGCTCATTCCAATCTTGGCCCCATGGACCCACACCTAAAACTTATTTCCCACAAACATTCTACATGTTTTTCTATCTGTTGAGATTTTGTCCTGTTTCTCTTTCTCATTCTGGAAAATGATAATTTTACTTACTTTTCATATACAGTTTTTTTTTCCTTTCACCCTTATCATTTCTAAGTAGTTTTAAGTAGACATATCAAAAGCAATTCTTAACTTTTGGAATCTTTAATTCTTAGCACAAACCCAGAAGTAAGCAATTGTGGACTGCCAGATTTATAAATACATTTCATAATTTCTAAAAGTTTATTCTTCCTCAAAGTGACACCAAGCATGTTTATTAGATAACCTAATATCTTTAGTTCCTTTGTAAAAGACAGCCAAAAGTGGATGAATTGATGTTCATTAATTAGTGTTACATTATTTTATCTTATTTGAGAATGATCTAAATGATATGATGTGAGGTGGGATCCAGGAATGTACCATCAAGAAAGAATTTGTAAGACACATTTGGTGTGAAAAGGTGATTTATTAAAGCACAATGACAGGACCCATTGACAGAAATTCACTGGGATTGTGAGATTGTGAGGAGTGACTGATTATATACTTTTTTACTTAGCAGGGGTTAGGGATAGTTCTTAAGTCTCTAAGGAATTTGGAAGCAAGACTTCCAGGATCTTGAGAGGCTAACTGCTGTTAAGATGATGTTATGAGACCCTTCAGATGTATATCACTGGGCCAGGATGATTGCTAACATGTATCTTGCAGGAGGCAGGTAGAGATAAAGGAAGTTTCTAAAGGGATTTTGTATGTTGAAGATTTACAGGATCCTGGAGGTCAGGCTAATGTCAAGCTAATGTTGCCTTTTGCATCTAGCAAAGTATTAACTTTGAGACAGTTTAGCTCTGAGGAAGGTCCCCCTGCTTGTCCTAAGGGCTGGTCAGTGGGCTACAAATTGTAAGGAAGTTTAATTTTTTCTACACTTCTTTTGCCTTTGTTCTCCTTATCATAGCTATTAAATAAATATCTATCATTTACCTTATCTCAGTGTAACTTTAAGGTTTCAATTTACCAAAATGATTTTGGAAAATGTTTTTATGGGGACATACCATAAAGTATAATTATTGTAGAGAAGTTCATTTACAAACTTTTGTCTTACATCTATTTAACCTACTCATTCTTAATAATGACATTTACATTACTTATGAAAATTTCTTAACATGATGCTTAGCTGTTTAATATCTTAAGTTATATTTCTCGCTGACAAATTCTGTAACAGAGATAACATGAACCTATTAGGCTTTTTGAAAATCTAGGTAGAATAAAAGTATTATATTTAATGCTGATAACTCTTAAGACCCTCCTGTTTTAATTGAACCAATAAACTTACACTAGTTTTTATTTATTAAAGATTATCCCAGGTCATGTGAACTTGAAAGACCTTTAAGTTGTTGTTTATATTTCTGAGAGTATATTTGATTTATATAAATGTTTACTTTTTTTAAACCAATTAAATAGACCTCTTTAAAAACTTATTTTGGCAAAGCTATCCTGAGGTAGAAAAATACTGTACAGCTATAACATACATACATCTACAATATAATATACATACATACATCTATAATATACTGTACATCTATAATATACTGGGGTGCAGCCACACCCCAGCAGGCTCTAAGACTAGAGTGGGTGATGGTCTAGGGAAGCCAAAAAAAAAGACCTGGAGACAGCAATTGAGACATAGGTTTATTGAGGAACTTACATACATGTATAGGGAGTCCAGGAGTGGCTGACTGCACAAAGCATCTGCTGCTGGGGTCTATATGCATTATGTTCTTATAGCACAGCAACTTGGTCTAGCAACTATCAGCAGCCCTTCCCCTCCTTGCACAGCCAATGTTTCCAAGGAGATGGAGAGAGATCTCCATAACAAGGGAGTTGACAGCTCCTTGTCCCTCTGACCTTGAATGCTGGGCAATACTTGCAAATTCTTGTTGGGAATATAGAGGAAGGACTGTATCTCGACATCTCCAAGATAATAATTAATAGGCGCATTCAGGGTATGCTTGCACAAAATAGTTATCCAGCATGTACCACAGACATATGTAGACATATACAACCATACAAACATATACAGAGATCTTAGAAGCTTTTGTTTCCAAAATTTAGCTGTGAGATGGGCATGGTAAAGCAAAATTCACTAGTTTATAAGGGAATAGTTGGATCCAAATTGTGCTCTGGAAGATGGATTAAGTTTATCTGTTCAGATGGCTTCTACATTTAGTAATATTTGTGTAGAAGACTTTAAAGATTTTTTTATTCTCTTAGTTTCCAAATAATAATTTTTTCCTCTTTAATAAGAAATACCACCCTGAAGTTTGCATTTCAAAGACATGGCCTTGATAAGAGTTCCTAGAGAGGACTGGAGAGAACATTTACATCTCAAAGGCACAGGGAAATAATTCAAGTTCTTCCAAGAACTTTTAGTTCCTAAATCTAGAATTTTACAATACCTACAAGTCTTTTGAGATGAAGAGTTTAGGTTAGGGGATAGATAAAAATTAGTCGAACTTTTCCTGTTCTAGTAAAGACTCAGTTTGTTGAGAGAGGGAGAGAAGGAGAGAGAAGGAGAGAAAGAAAGAAAAAGGACAGTTGTTTTTAATTCCTCCAAGAGTTGGACTATAGCCTGAATGACATCAAAGAGCTGACCCACACATTTAACTGCATTATCTGAAGTTCGCTTCTTAAGATCAGGGAGAGAATCTTCAAGATTCTTAGATTCTAGATTTAGAATTGTTCATCTTTGTAATGTTTTTCTTTCCCTCTGGGTATATAGTTTCATTTAGCTTAGGGGAGAAAGCCTAAAACAAAGAGTTGCTATTAGGATCTGAATATCAGCTTCCAATTTGGCCAACTTCTGACCATAGAGCTACTTTAAAAATCCTTTCAAATATCTCATCATTTTAGCCAGTACAAGTAATTACTTGAGACAGTATTGAATGACCCCATGGATAAAAGAAGCATCCCAAAGAGGCTGCAAAAGGTACTATTCTTCCGAGATCCAAAGCTGCCTCCAAAGATAGCCAGAAAAAGACTTAGACACTACTGTGAGAGGTGGCAGCAATCCATAGGACCCTAGGCACAAATAGAGTGCAACCCATATTTCTGTCCAGCCATATTTTTACATGCTTGCATAGACAAAAACCTGACCACCTGTGTGTCCCAGGCAGGCAGAAAACCAAGCCAAGTTCTCAGAACACAAAAAGAGACAAGCATGAAGGAAATAGTTATCCCTGGGAGAGAAAGGATCAACAACAATGGGCACCCCAAAATGAAATTCACAAGAATTTAAACGTGGAAATGAAGAGCCAACATTTAATTTTACCCTCCTTTCTTGACTGGGCACTACAGAGAACCAGAAGAGCTGACTTGGGTAAGAATTCTTGCCTTTTGATGGCTTCTGCCAGTTTTTTCAGGATCCCATCTGTAGGCTCCAGAGTGAATGGCATTTAAAGCAGACATCGTAGGAGCACTTGGGTGACTCAGTCGGTTAAGGATCCGACTGTTGATTTTGTCTCAGGTCTTGATCTCACAGTTTGTGAGTTTAAGCCCTGTGTTGGGCTCCGCACCGACAGTGTGGAGCCTGCTTGGGATTCTCTCTCTCTCTCTCTCTCTCTCTCTCTCTCTGTCCCTCCCCTCCTCATTCTCTCTCTCTCTCTCTCTCTCTCTCTCTCTCTCTCTTTCAAAATAAATAAATAACCTTAAAAAAATTCCTTTAAAAACTCATTTAAAAAAATTAAGTAGAAATTGCAGCCCTGATTATCTACCAGACTTTGGCAATGTTTTCCATTAATTTTAATTTCAGTTTGCCTTTTGGTTTTTAAGGAAATAACTGGTAGTATTTTACTGGATAACCCCCACTTACAGCCTCATCAAACCTGACAAGGGTGTCATACAGGGGATCCTTCCTTCAAGGGTAGGTATGGGGCATTCAAGTTGGTGTGGAAAGATTTGACAAAACCTTTTGAAGACCATCTTTTTTCCAGTGTTCTAGTTGATTGACAATGACACACTGATTTCAGGATCATTGTTTTCATGATGAACCCCTGGGAAGGTACAATGGTGGAGGCCCAGGTATTTTAGGTTTCTGGCCTTGGAGCAATTGTAGCTGTTAAGGCCACTGTTAAGGCAGACTTTACTTATAGCGTTGATGTGTTTTCAGAGTAGAAACAATTCAGATGGAAGATTAGTAGAATGAGTAGCCAAGAAAAGAAAGATAGATGGTAGTAGTAGGAGTCATAACAATCTTTTTTTTCTTTTTTTTTCTTGCTTTCTTTCTTTCTCCTTCATGTGTCTTTAATTTTCATTAGCCTTTTGCAATGCATCTTTTAGTGAATCTATTTTGGAATCTTGAAGGCTTTTGGAGTCTCCTGCATACTAGTTAAAATTGGTATCCCATTCTGTTAGTTGATTTGAGAAACTTTGCTTATGTTTTTTTTTTTTTTTCTTTTAGAGAAAGAGCACAGATGAGCAGGGGAGGGGCAGAGGGGCATAGAGAGAGATAGAAAGACGGAGAGAGAGAGAGAGGGACACTCAGAAAATCTTAAGCTGGTTCCATGCCCAGAATGGCGCCCAACATGGGGCCTGATCTCAAGACCCTAGAATCATGACCTGAATGGAAATCAAGAGTTGAATCTTAACCTACAGGAACCCTTGATTTCAACGGCACTTATTAAATGAATGATCTTATCTAATGGAATATTACCCACAATGGCTATTGAAATTCTAGGTTGTTTTTTGTAAGATTTTGCTATTTTTGAGATAACTACAGCTTCTGGGACCAGAGTTCTTAGACATAAAATAAACAGATATGTTGAATGGTAGAGAGCTCAATTCTCTGAAACTTGAAGATCCCATTTCTTTAGCTAAGCATTGGGTCTCTCAAAGCCAAAATGACACCTAATGGGCATGTGCTGCAGAGTTGAGGATTTTGTAGTGTTTTACAGTGTACACAACAGTGTTTCTCTTGTGCAGAAGTGTTCTCGAGGTGAGTAGGTAACCTACTGTCAATTTAACCATTTCTGTGACCAACTTATCCTACCTAACATGGGAGTCTTAGCTATAAAGTGAACACTCTAATGGTTTTTAAGAGCTCAACCCATGCCCACCAACTTTGTGACTTTGGCTCTTGAGATTTCCACTAGCCACAGATCTGTTAATCTGTTCATGAGAGTATTTCTTTATAGCGGTGAATACCCTAATGACTGTTAACAGTCTGACTAGTGCCTACTTAGATTTTGATATGCCATTCGTCAAAAACAGTATGATTTTCTTGTCTTAATTTATTTCCCCAAGTACCCTAACTATTTTTGCTATGGACTTACCTTGAGGCATTGGGAGTCCACTCATAACTGTCATCTTGTTTCTTAGACTGAAGGGTACCTATAATTTTTGTTTGAAATAATCCTTCCTAATTCCATTAGACTTTGTATTTCTGACTGCCTTTGCACAGTTTCTGAAACCTGTAAATCTCACCATGAAAATCCGGAGTCTCTCACACTCCTGAGTTTTCCACATAGAAGGATTAGGGAAAAAAAAAAAAAACTTAAAGAGCTCAGAGCACAAAATAAGTGGAGCTCAATCCAAAAGAAGCTTACCAGAAATCTCAGCAAGTGGCTAAAGAGGCACTGAGCCAGAATGCCTCTGTAGGTACATTCACCTGTATCTAGGAGCTGTCCTCAGAAACTTCAGAAGCTGTCTTTAGGTCTCATCTTATTGCCAAAAACTATCAAGTGACAAAAATAATACAATTCAGTAATGACTTTGATGTCCTTTATACATGGGAAAACAATTAGTGGATTGAAGCACTATTTTAAGGAATTTGGGTCAAGAAAGTTTTATAGAGTGTTAGAAGAGGCAATGCAGAAACAGGGCATGATTGGCCATGAGGTCCTATTTTCTAGGGTAAGGTAATCTAGCTAAATTTGAGCTGGAAGATTGTGATGAGTATATGTTCGGATTCCTTGACAAGAGTTTTCCATACATGCAGGCCTGCAGGATTAGATTTGGGGTATGAGGTAGGCTATGAGGTCCTATTTTGGCTATGATGTCCTATTTTCTAGGGTAAGGTAATCTAGCTAAATTTGAGCTGGAAGATTGTGATGAGTATATGTTCGGATTCCTTGACAAGAGTTTTCCATACATGCAGGCCTGCAGGATTAGATTTGGGGTATGAGGTAGGCACGGAAGGCAGCCTCCATTTTGTGGATCTCAATCTGCTAATTAATTTTATCAGTGGTGACTATTCTTTAATAGTCACATTTAACATAGTAGTCATGTTCTTTAGTATTGATATTCTTTACTAGGAATATTTCCAAATTTTCTTTGTTCTTAACTTTGCTATTTTTGAAAAGTATATAGGCTAGTTGTGCAGGTTATCCTACAATTTGGGTTAGATTGATATTTCCTCATGGTTAGAGTTAGGTTATTCATTTTTGTCAGGAATTACACAGAAGTGATGCATCTCTTAGTACATCATATCAGGAGGCATTGTTGCTGCTGGTAACTCTGCTTCATGGATAAGGAAGTCCTGGCCAAATCCTCCACCTAGTTACCACACAATTTTCCTTCACAATTGAAAATTAATTTATGAAGAGGAACTTTTTCACACTATCCTGTTCAGAATCAATATTCTTCCCACTAGTTTTGGCAGACATTGAAGATTTTTCTTAACCACAGAATTTTATTAGTGTTAAAGGTAAAAGAGCTTAGATTTTTGTCCTAATTATTTGTTTATTCATTTATTGATATCTGTGTGGATTCACGGAGTTTTACTTGATTCAGTGGGTTATAATATATTGCTAACTTTATCTATTTTGATACTCAAATTGTCTCAGATTTGGCCAGGATTGCTCCAAGATGTGTCCTTCTCAATAGTTCCTGTCTTTTTTTAATATGTCCCTATTACTTTTAAAAAGCATTTCCTTATTTCCTGGCAATAAGGTGTTTTGGTCTCATCTGTATTTCTCCTACTTCTGTGTGAAATTAGCCATTCCTCCGAAAAGCACCATGTTCATACAGTTGAAAACATATTTACACTGTAACCTAGGTGTGCTCATTTCCACTGATGTATCATTGTATCTAGGCCTCTCTCTTAACAAAAGCATTTCAAATGCAAAAAGAGAAAAACTAAATGGAAATCGCCAGTCATGGATAGGAACTAGAGGTGTCAATGAGAACTCCTGGTTCTATAAATAGGTTGATGGAGGATATAAAAATAGACACATTAAATATGCATACACACACATACATATATACTCACATATTTTGTATTTATTTTAGTGTATCTCCATTGATCTAAAAGTAGTATTTCATTATGTGGTAGGATAAGCCTCTTGATACTTTTTTTCTGAACTCTTTGCAGATGTTATTCCTGCCAATTAAATATTAAGGTAAGTTTACTGTGTTCTTCAGAAAAATTCAACGAGAATGTTGATTAAGATTGTTTGAGTATGTTTATAACTATCTGAAAGTACTGTTAAGTGGGTCCTGAGAAAACACGCCAAAAGATCTGGATTTGAATACTGGCTATATACTTAACTACATAAGTCATCAAAGGGCAGATGACAGTTGTTAACCTTAAAATATAGAAAACTGTCAGTTATTTTACCAGCACCCCCCCACCCCCCCCCAAAAAAAAAGTTTTATTCAGGAATAAAAGAGATATGCAATCCAAGACAAATAAGCTGCAGCAAAACTGTAGGCAACTCTGGGGAACAAAGAAGAGGTATGTTTTTTAAGGAGAAAGGGGATAAGCTGGAAAGGTTGTTAAGAATTAAATTCATTGGGGGTGCCTGAGTGGCTCCGTTGGTTAAGTGTCTGACTTTAGCCCAGGTCATGATCTTACAATCGTGAGTTCAGTCCCTGCATCAGGCTCTGACGTTGTCATTGACAGGTCAGAGCCTGGAGCCTGCTTCAGATTCTGTGTTTCCCTCTTTCTCTCTCTGCCCCTCCCCTGCTTGTGCCCTCTTTCTCTCTCTCTCTTTCAAAAATAGATACATAAAAGTAAGTCCATTGGAGTAAACTGGGACTCAGAACTGTGGTGGCTTTTTATTGGCTGAGTTGTTGCCTAGAAGGGATGAGAAAGTGTTTCTTCCTCCACTGGAGGAGTAGAACAGTATCCACATGCAAGGTCAAGTTTTTGGAAGGTCAAGTCTCTTTCTTCCTGTTGGGTCTGCAATTGATCATAAGTGGTAAGGCTTGAGAGTCTGTCTTGCTGAAACCTCCGAACTCCATGTTAGTGAGATTTCCCATTACTAATTTTTATACAGTCTAAATAGGCTTGACTATTCTCATCAGTAAAATAGGCATAAAAATATATTATAAAATCTTGTCAAAATAAGCAAATGAAAAATTAAGATTATTATTTACAAATATATTTTTCTCCTCTTTCCAAATAAATTTATCAGTTATTTCCGCAATACTGAAGACAAACCACCTTAAGCTAGAACTAATCAATCTAAAAATAATAATAAGGGATAATAATTTCATTGATTTTTTTTATGATTAACTGATTAAAATTGCAGCACCACAACTATGTAGCAACTCACTATCCAGATCCTTATCCTCATATTAAAAAAATTTTTTTTAATGTTTATTTGAGAGAGAGAGAGAGAGAAAAGAGGAGAGAGAGACAGAGACACTGGGTGGGAGCAGAGAGAGAGGGAAACACAGAATCCAAAACAGGCCCCAGGCTCTGAGCTGTCAGCACAGAGTCTGATGCAGGGCTCGAACTCAGGAATTGTGAGATCATAACCTGAGCTGAAAGAGGATGCTTAACCAACTGAGACACCAGGTGCCTTCTCGATCCTATCCTTATATTTTAACTTAATATACTTTAATGTCCTTAAATTATAATATTTATAGATTATATAGGTATTACTTATAATGCTATGCTTTATAAATCTATACAACCTATGAATTAGGTAGACATACCATTTTAACAATCTTAGAAATTATAATAATGAGGAAGTAACACAAGAGACAAACAGAACCACTAAATTTAACGTAATGAAAAAAAATTCATTAAAAAAATGTTCCCAGCAATCATTTTCTAAAGTTATCAGTGCCTAAGAAATTTTGTCCTTGACATTTCTAGGTCATTTTTGTTACGGTAATGAATGCATTTAGTCCTCAAACACGCACACACACAAACACACACACAAACAATTTTCTTTTATAATAAAATTTGTTTTTATTATGTAAGGCCTTTGTTAATCTTAACTAGAAATGGTTCTCTTTCAAATAACATTGCATCCACATTTAGGAAGGCCTGCTTCACAAAGTACTATCTGATAATGTTTTTCAATCAACAGAGCCCTTGAAACTGTTCAGCTTGTTAGGCATTTGCTATTGAAGAGTGCATCCATCTTTGAAAACAAGATGCAGGGAAATACAGTCCTCATTTTCTCCAGTACTTAGTTTGTTCAAAGGACTGTAGCCATTTCAAGAGGTGCTAAAGATATGAATGCATAAGGCTTGATCATGCTCACAATGAAGAAGTATAATGAGCATTTATGATTTGAATTGAAGAGTTTCAAAAGGATGCAAATTAGTATCTTATCTAAAAGGATAAAAAAAATACCCATCAAGTTAAGGAGCAATTTTCCAGACTCTAAGCTTATCATGAGCATTTTCAAAAACAACCAGTGTTTACTACAATTGCTGAAAGCATACCACATTAGTTCACTTCCCCAATGGGAGAGTATTTCAAAAATATCAAGGACTCTCACAACTCTTTACAAAGTACACAAGTGGGGGTAGGGGGATGGTAATAACTGGAAAATGTCATCTGAGAAAACAATATACATTTAAATGTCAAAGTTAAGAGTAAAGAGATGTCATTTATATCCATCTTTATTAGTTTTCTATTATTGTATAACAAATTACCGCAAATTTACTGGCTTAAATCAACATCCATCAATTCTGATCCAATTCTGTAGGTGAATAAGTCTAGGCAAGCTTGGCTGGACCCTCTGCTTAGGCTGTCTCGAGGCCAAAACCAAGATGTCAGCTGGGCAGAGCTCTTATCTGGATGCTCTGGGGAAGAATTTGTTTCCAAGGTCATTCCCAATGACAGCAGAATTCAGTACCTTACAAAACTGAGGACTGAGGAGGAGGGAAAGAAAAAAAAAAAGGACATCACCAAATCTTTTCCTACTAAGACAGGATAGTAAAGGGGAGCAAAATATACCATCACCAAATATGCTTCTTTAATGTATTTATTATTTTTTCAGCAGGCTGTTTTTAAGAAACAGCAAACACAGGAGAAACTCTGAAAACAGTAAAAGTTACCCTTTTGTAACAGACATTTACATTCATAAGGAAAATCTCCATTTGTAATGGTGTCTCCCTCTAGTATAAAGAAAAGGAGGATGGCCAAATATCTAGAAAGTTTTATCAATGGAGAAGTCTTGGACTTCAATCTATATAGCAATCTTACCCTTGTTGAAATGCTTTGCCTGATAACCTTCCATAAGCAGCGTCTTCCTCCCTCAACCTCTACTTGTGTGGCTGGAGATGGTATTTAAGGTGGTAGCTTGGGACATTTCAGGGAGTTACTCAGTTTTCCTGGGTATCTCTGAAGTATACAGGAGGTATACAAGTTATTAAAATTGTGTTTGTTTTTCGCCTGTTAATCTGTCTTTTATGACAGCAGGATCTCAGGCAAGAACCTACAAGATAGAGGAGAAATGATTTTTCTTCCCCTGCAATAGAAATTTCTTACTTCTCTCTCATTCTTCCCCCTTGACTTTATTTCCCTTAGACATTCCCTTTCTCACCTTTAAAGTACATTTGAATGAACAACATTCACTAACTTTCCTTGATGTGAAAGACAAGATTATAAACCCACATCCCTGTCCAAGTATCTACAGAAGGTTACACTTGGGCAGACATGTATTGAACTACTGTAATGGGAAGGCCCACTGCTTCTATACAGTGTGTCTATTTTTAGTGACACCACCCAAGCATCATTTTTTTTTGTGAAAAAAACTAAGTTACTTCCCACAATGTTAACATTAGAGCATTTTATGCTACCATTAAAGAGGCACTAATTAGCACACAAAATCAGGACAGCTTTTTATCTTTCCTCTAAATTACAGAAATCACGAAAAATTCTATACTATTTGGTATCATCCTTGTAAGTTTTTTATTGCTAGAACTATAGAACCCTGCTAAACTCATTTTGCAAAGCCCACATGTCCACAAATCATTAATAACATGCATTTATGGTATAAGAATTTTTGTTAAAAAGAAATGTTGAGTTTATTTTAGACATTAAAACATTTTCACTTTTGCTGCATAATCATAGAAAAGAGTTCTATTAGCAGGCCTCCGGTTTTCTACAAATATTCCACATCAATAACAATTAATGTAAATAAATTTTTTAAATGACAGGTTCCAAGGGGAATGATTCAAAAGTTAGCTTTGTCCTCCAAGCACTGAACCTGGATAGAAGAGGACAGAAGAGCATCATTTTATTTGATTTTCAGAAATCATTGTCTAGAATGTGCTATTCAAAATGTGCTTCTGTAATGAGATAAGAAAATTGCTCCAGAATTTGAATCATTGCTGAGTACATCCAACTTGGAATATATAGTCACTTGTTTCTTCCTCTGTCTAACCCATAGTCTAGGCATTTTAAAAATCATTGTGATATTTCAGGGCAAAGGTTCAATTTTTAGGCCATTACTTATGGTTATCACAGAACTGTGGTCAGTAGGTCTTCAAAAAATACTAGTTGACTTGAGCAATTATAATAGTCATACGCTTATTTGCAAAGAAATTAAGTAATTTTGGGGTGTCTGGGTGGCTCAGTTGGTTAAGCGTATGACTTTGGTTCAGGTCATGATCTCGTAGTCTGTGCTTTCGAACCCCGCATCAGGCTCTGTGCTGACAGCTCAGAGCCTGGAGCCTGCTTCAGATTCTGTGCCTCCCTCCCTCTCTACTCCTCCCCCACTAGTGCTGTGTCTCTCTAGCTCTCAAAAATAAGTAAACATAAAAAAAATTTTAAAAAAGAAATTAATTTTATATATGTGTCTATATATACATTACAATCATTTTCAAGTATTTATAAAATGTAGTGGGAGTAGAAATATTTCTGATTATGTTAAACCTTAATTGCTTTCATAATTTAATAGCTTCATTATACTATTTTGAAGACCTAGAGAAGGAACTTTTCCATGGGTTATTTAAAAACAACAGCAGCAAAACAAACAAACAAAAAAACCCCATATATCATACAAGTCTTGATCAAAAGAATACAGGCAAGACTGATAAGAGAGCACCTACTTCCTTTCTAATAAAATATTATTTCTGATATTTTCTATTGGGCTTCACAGGATAAGCTATAAGGTAAAACTATCTGTATTAATAAATAAGAAGTGGAACCTTTTAGTCCAGATGGTAAAATGTTCCCTGTGTCAGTTTGGCCTCAATTACTTAGCTAATTCCTCCTCTGTGTGACTTAAAAAAAGGAGTGTGAGTGTGTGTATGTGTGTATGTTTTCATTAATATAATTATGTATTTACTTATATAGAAATATATTAATGTATTTATTTAGAAAAAATATTAATTTATGTGAATTATTTGTTAAGCTCACAACCTGTGACTCCTAGATTCCAGTATTCCCACTTTTCACCCTGATGCAATTTGAACCCAATTACGTTCCCTTAAAGAAAATGAGCAGTGAAAATAGAATTATTGAACAAATAAACAGTGGCTTACTTTAAAAATATCATTCTGACCTTCCCCAAATCCAACTTCCCCCAAGCATATAGACCCTGTTCTCTCACCTGTAGTCCTGAAGTAGTCAGCCAGTGAAGCCACGGGCTGGCAGAACCACAGGGGTACATTATAAATTTTTGTATGTTTTGCTTTTAATTTCCTTCTCATCTCCTCATCAGTCTGGGATTAGAAGGGACCAGAGTATTTCACAGTTAACACTTTGGTAGTTTACCACCATCAACATTCAGAAGTTCATCACCTTTAATACTCTGTAGTTTCTGTGTTCAAGACGAGGAGATTTTTCTTCTTGTGTAAAATACATTTCTTTTTTTTCCCCGGAGGTAATAGATACAGTTATGGGTCTCAATCTTCTGAAGAAACCCAGTTCCTCTACACAAAGATTTTACCTTTTTTGTTCGGTAGCAATCACTTCCTTACTGTAACCAGGAACATGGGGGATCACAAAGTTTTCTGGAATCAAAGCCAAATGGATCTAATGTAGGAATACCTAAAATGCCTGTGGATGAAAAAGAATAAATGAATACCAGATCCTTTGATTAGCAGCTAGAAGATATCTGCAGAAGAGTCTATAGACATGTTTTTAAAGCATCTCTTGCAGATCTTTGGCCAGTTCTGTAAACTCTGGCTCTGCCATGTGTGCTAATCCCTGGCTTGAGCTTCTTGAAGACACAGTTTAAAGTCTCAGGCTCATGTGGTCCTGAGTAGTGGATACAGGTTAACCCTGCTCTTGACCTGATTCTATCCCTGGTCATTAATGATTAGACCACATTTCTCACCTCAGTTTTTTTGCCTACAGGATCTCCTCTTTGACCAACCTAATGCTTCTACACTGGAGAAAGGGAAATCAGAAGCCATTATGCTGTAATAAATCACTGACACGCCATTTTAAATCTAAAGTAATTTTTGAAAAAGGAAATTTTAGAAATGTCAATTATAGCCACACCCACAGAGTTCTTAATAAGAAAAAAGGTTGATTAAAAATAGTCATAGCTTAGAATCACAGAAGGAAGGAGGAGTGCCTAGTAAATCTGACAGTTTTTAATGGCAGAGTACAGAGATTCAGCAGGAAAATCTGAGGATTAAATCTGACTCTGTTTTTACAGTACTTTCAGCACAGTAGAACACACAAAAGATTAACTTAGGAGGTCAGGATTGTGGCATCATGGCATGAACACTGAAAACAATTCAGTAAATTTTAGGTGGTAAAGGGATTCAGGCAGACAAAATTCTTTAAAATAGTCTGAGACAATGTTGCTCAGATAGGTATCTACTTTGGGGCAATTACACTGTTGATGACCTAGGAGAAGGAAATGCCATGGGATAACAAAATATACAATTAATAGAAAATCAGACTTTTGGTAAATCCATGAAGTAAAAACAAAACAAATGGTTTGACTAGATAAGAACATTAGAAAAGAACTTAGTTATAATTCTTTTAAATATTTAGCATACAAAAACGGAAGTAATACAAGAAGGATACAGATAAATAGGGAAATAAAGAAAAATATTGCTTACACATTCAGACAAAGATATAAGTGGAGGGCTGAAACATTATTAAGAATTAGGATATTATGGGGCGCCTGGGTGGCGCAGTCGGTTAAGCGTCCGACTTCAGCCAGGTCACGATCTCGCGGTCCGGGTGTTCGAGCCCCGCGTCAGGCTCTGGGCTGATGGCTCAGAGCCTGGAGCCTGTTTCCGATTCTGTGTCTCCCTCTCTCTCTGCCCCTCCCCCGTTCATGCTCTGTCTCTCTCTGTCCCAAAAATAAATAAACGTTGAACAAAATTAAAAAAAAAAGAAAAGAAAAGAATTAGGATATTAAGACTTTATAATGATTGAAAATAAAATGGAATAAAAAATTCAAACATAACTGATAAAAATTAGTTGAGATTAAGTAGAAATTGTTTTTGAGCAAGAACATTGTTGTCTACTGTCCAAAATGAATTTTGGGGTGCATGGGTGGCTTAGTTGAGCATCCAACTCTTCATTTTGGCTCAGGTCATGATCCCTGGGTCGTGGGATCAAGCCCTGTGTCGGGCTCCACATGTGAAGCCTGCTTAAGATTCTCTCTCTCTCTTTCTCTCTCTCTCTCTCTCTGTCCCTCTCCCATACTCATGCTCTCCCTCAAATTAAAAAAAAAAAGAATTTTACATTATTATTTTGAATCTATAATTTCTATATTTAAAAAACATATTCCATTTCTTTACTTTTTTAAGTTTATGTATTTTGAGAGAGAAAGAGAGAAAGAGGGAGTGGGAGAGGGGCAGAGAGAGAGAGAGCAAGAGAGAATCCTAAGTAGGCTCCATGTGGTCAGCACAGAGCCCAATACAGGGCTCCATCCCATGAACCATGAGATCATGACCTAAGACAAAAATCAAGACTCAGTGGCTTAACCAACTGAATCACCCAAGGCGCCCCCCCAAAAAAAATTTTTTTTACATTATTTTGAATCTATAATTTCTGTATTTTAAAAATTTATTCCGTTTCTTTTTTTTTTAATCAGAGCAAATCTAATGTTATACATACGTGACTTATCTGCTTCTACCTTTCATGTCTTTACACACACATACCTAAAGCTTCTAAGTATACCCCAAATATCTGAATTCTTATACAGTAAATTAGCATAGAGATAAGTCTATATACAATATTACACTCTCTAAGTTCTATGTCTGGTATCGCCATTTTTCTTCTTCTAAATGTGTATTTCCTAGGTTACTTATGGTGTTCATTACTTAGGAATCTTTTACTAAAGTCTTGCTTCATATGCTAAATTTATTGCAAAGTTTTAGATGGAACTGTATTTCTCACTAGCTGTGCTATAAGCATAAATGAGTAAATATGAAAATATGAATGGTCTATAATAGTCAAAGTAGTATATTTCATAAGAGCATTTGTGTGGAAGTATATTGAAGATTCCTCTAGCTAGGATATCAGCTATTTTTGAGTATCTATGATTGTACAGAGGTAATCTTCTAATACTTTACACAAATTACCTAATGTAATGCTCACAGACACACACACACACAAACTATTGGGTAAAAATTATTCCTATTTTATAGTTATAAATTTGAAGTATGGAGAAATAACTTCCACAAAACCACAGTATTCAATAACTTATTTTGTCAGAGCCAAGATATTATGAGCCTTAATTTATCTTTTTTTAAAACTTAGACTTGGAACCACTTTGATACCTGTGCACAGTGAAATAGGATCGAAACAAAGGAAACGACTCAAAACACAATTTCACCTAACGTCAGTTCTCTCTCATTGGGATGTAGTTGAAGCCAAGATATTGATCATTACTGAAAAATACCTATACCATGTTCTAATCTTGATATGCCTCAAAAATAAGAGAGACCCTAGGATATTCTGCAAAGAAGGAGAGCTATCACTTGTCAGTAGGTCTAAATGATGAAGAAAACGTGATTCTTTAAAACAATGATAAAAATTCCTCACTGAATGAGGTTCATTTCCACCAAGTGGGGGCTTCAGATAGGTTATTGCAACATATTTAATCCACAGTACCCAGCAGTAATTGGAAGAAACATATCCATGATCGTTTTTACCATTGGAGAAGGCAGTTAAAAGAACACTTTGTACCTTAATTTTATTTGTGCATTTCAGGCAGATTAAGAAAAAGCAAAGTATAGCTATACTGCTATATTTAATAATGTTCTGAGATATGAGTACCTTCTACAGTGGTTGCATTGCATGATAAAGATAAATAGGTTTGTTAAAGAAAAAACAAAAACAACAAAAATAAAGGTATGCCAGAAGCTAAGACTGGGACTTGGAGAGGGAGTAAAAAAAGGAGGAAGGAAAGGGGTAAAAGGAAAGGAGGGGAGGGTATAGGAAGGGAAGAAAGAGAAGGACAAGGAGGTAAAGAAAAAAGAAAAAAAACCAAAACTCATTTACCTGCTGGGCAAAGAACTAACACCTAGGAAGAACTTCACATAATAGTATCCCTAAAGGGAAGTCAGGAAATACTAAATTTTAGAAAAAAGGAGTTCATAATCCTGGTCTTAAGTAATCATCTAAAATTAGCCCTCCAGATAGGATAGAATGGATCGCTAGTCTGTATATATTCAATTAAAGGAAGTCTCTTTGTTCATCAGAAAGCATCTTCAATTTGTAATGATTTCCCAGATGATGTTATGTAGAACCAGTTGTAATGAAACACAATTTTTAGGGTTTTAAAAAATAAATTACTTAAAAAATTGTGTAATAATTTAAGATTTACATAAAATTTGTGAAAACTGTAGAAGTCCAACAGAAACCAAATGCAGCTTTCCTTATTAAAATCTTACATTAGTATAGTGCATTTGTCATAGTTAATGTACCAATATTAATGCTACTGTTAACTAGAATTTATACTTTATCTAGATTTCCTTAGTTTTTACTTAACATCTTTTTTCTGTTCCAGAATCCCATCCATGATCACTACATTTAGCAGTCATATGTTTTTAGTTTCTTATTGGCCATGATAATTTCTCAGGCTTTCCTTATTTTGAATGACCTTGACAGTTTTAGTGGGTACTAGTCAGATATTTTTTAGAAATGGCCATTTTAAAGAAATGATTATTTATTTTTGACAGAGAGAAAGAGAGAGCACAAGCAGGGGAAGGACAGAGAGAGAGAAAGAGAGAGAGAGAGAGAAAGAGGAAGACACAGAATCCAAAGCAGGCTCCAGGCTCTGAGCTATCAGTGTTGAACCCAGCGCAGGGCTCGAACTCATTAACTGTGAGATCATGACCTGAGCTGAAGTTGGACACTTAACCGACTGAGCCACCTAGGCTAGAATGGCCTTTGATTGGAATTTGTCTAACATTTTCTCTTGGTAGGGTTGACATTATGTTTGTGAAGGAAATTGCAGGGACAAATTGTCATTCTCATCATACCAAAGCAAGATATTATAATCTGATATCACTAGTGAGGTAAATCTTGATTACTTGGATGAGATAGTGTTTGTCAGATTTCCCTATTGCAAAAACAATTTTTCTTCTCCAATTGCATATGGTACTCTTTGGAGGGCAGCTATGTGCCATCCACATTTTAGGAGTAAGGAGTTAAGACCACCTCCTTGAGGACAGAGTATCTACATAGATTCTTTGGAATTTTCCCACTTGGGAACTAAGTCTATTCTCCCCATTTATTTATTCAATTATTTATATCATTATGGACTTAGGAATATTTATTTTATAGCTTATAATTCAGCATTATTTTATTTATTTTGTTGCTCAAATTGTTTCAGATTAAGCAATTGGGATCTCTTTCTGTTGGCTCCTGTGTCTTTTTGAAATGCCCCCATCATTATTTTTTGTTTGTTTTTAAGCACTTCCTCACCTTTCTGCCAATGCAAAAAGCTGTTGGCTCATCTTTCATATTTCCAGCAGTGGTTCTCAAATTAGTCATCCGTTTGTGCATGAGTACCTGGCTTTGTTTTGTTTTTTTTTTTCTCTGGGAAATATAAAAATCTAAAAAAATATACACAGTATATATAAATATGTATGCATATAAACATATAAAGTTTTAGATATCCTACATGTTGTGTACCTATAGCTACAATTATATATATACATATTCAGATTTTACATATATTGTAAACAAAATCTAGATACTTGGTATGCATGGCGCTCCTGGGATTTAGTACTTCTAGTCCCTTTCAGCTGACACAAAGAAAAATATTATGTGTGTATTTTAAGACATACACACACACACACACACACACACACACACACACAAACATAAATATTCTAAATGTATCAACTTGTATCTATATGAAGCTAAACATGGGTTCATATTGATGTCTCCCAACTCTAATTACTATACTAATTACAATTACTATATGGACCATTTTAGCCTTTTCTCCTTGATGGTCTCTAACTTTTCATAAACACAATGAAGACACCTGGCTCCAACATCTGCTCTTTATTTAATTGCTCAGTTCCATTAATACAGTGGTTTCAGATCTGTTAACCTTAACCCCATAGGATACAAGTTTATTAGCTAGAGTATAGTGCTTAACTATAGCTCCTTTTACCTTTTTTAGTCTTACAGATACAACTCATTTCCAAAGTTACTTAGTTCAGCACTTTTTCCCTCCACCCTATTTGGTGTGTTTGTTCCATGCATATTTATATTACAATTAGATTGTTTTGTTTTGTCACTTTTTACAAAATGGAATCCACCATTCTCCTAAATAAATTGTGTTGTTTTTTAGTGTACATTAAAGTTCTCTTTGTACTGTAAAGTTCTATATTTTGATAAATGCATAATGTAATGTTTTCACCAGTATCACATCCTACTGAATAATTTCATCACGCTAAAATGTCAAATGTACTTCATTATTCAATTCCATCCCTAAACACTTGGTGACAACTGATCTCCTTACCATCTTTGTAGTTTTGCCTTTCCAAAATGTTACATAATTGGAATCATACAATGTATAGCCTTTTCAAACTGGTTTCTTTCACTTAGTAAAATTCATTTAGATTCACCCAACTCTGCATAGATAGATAAATCACTGCTTTTTATCTAAGAATAAATAGTATTTCATTGTATCGATATACCACAGTTTGTTAATCTACTTAATGAAGGACATCTTTGTTGATTTCATTTGGGGTTTTCTTGTGTGTGTGTGATTATAAATAAAACTACTATAAATCTACATATGCACATGCAGGGTATATATATTGTATATATAACTTTTCAAACCAGTTGGTAAATATGTAAGGGAATGATTGCTGGATCATATGGCAAAGCTATATTTTGCTTGAGAAGAAACTTCCAAAGTGTGCTTCACAGTATATTATATTTCATTCCCACCAGTACTTAATGAAGTTTCTGATACTACATATCTTGACAGCAACTGGTGTTATCAAATTTTGAATCCTAAGCATTCAAATATGTGTGTGGTGGTGTCTCAATCTTGTGTAAATTTGCAGTTCCCTAATAAAAAATGGTATCGAACATCTTTTTTAAATGCATACATGCCATCTATATATTTTCATCGGTGAGGTCTCTGGTCAGATTTTTTACCCATTTTTTAACTAGGTTGTTTAAATTATTTTTGGTTGAGTTTTAAAAGTTCTTGGTGTCCTGTGGACACACATCCTTTTTCAGTGGTGCGCCTTGAAAACATCTTCTCCCAGTATGTGGTTTGTCTTTTCCTATTCCAACATTGTCTTTATTAGGGCAGTGTTTTTTACTGAAGTCCAAGTTAGCAACTTTTTCTTTTAGAAATCCTGCTTTTAGTGTGATTTTTAGTAACTTATTGGGGTGCCTGGGTGGCTCAGTTGGTTAAGCATCCAACTTCAGCTCAGGTCATGATCTCACGTGTTTGTGAGTTCGAGCCCCGCGTCGGGCTCTGTGCTGACAGCTCAGAGCCTGGAGCCTGCTTCAGATTCTGTGTCTCCTTCTCTCTCTGCCCCTCCTCCACTCGTGCTCTGTCTCTGTCTCTCAAAAAGTGAATAAACGTTAAAAAATATTTTAAAAAATTATTGACAAAGCAAACTAATTTTCTCCTATGCTTTCTTCTGGAAGTTTTATATTTTTGCATTTTACATTTAAGTTGGCAATAGAATTTGTCTTAACTTTTGTGTAATGTGTAAGGTATATGTATAGTTTCTTTTTTTTGTACACAGTTGTCCAGTTTTACCAGCCATATTTATTGAAAAGCAATCCTTCCTCCATTAAATTGCCTTTGTGCCTTCTCAAAAATCAATTAATTATATTTGTATAGGCTATGTGTGAGTTCTCTTTTATATTTCACTGACCGATGTGTCTATTCTGTTACCAATAACATGGTCCCTTGATTACTAAAGCTTGCATTGTCTTTAAGTCACATAATGTGAGTCCTTCAACTTTGCTTCTAGGTCTTCTGCCTTTTATGTAGGAATTTTAGAATCTGTTTGTCAGTATCTCCAAAATAGTTAAAACTTTAGTTGATATGGTTTTGAATATACAGATCAAGTTGGGAAGAATTTATATCTTAATACTGAGTTTTCTAATAACAAATACATAATAACTCTTACTTCATATAGATCCTCTTTGATTTCCTTCATATTTTCTACTTCCTAGCACACATACAGAACTTATACATATTTTATTAGATTTATATATAATTTACATGTATATTAATGCTATTGTAAATGTTTTTTTTAATTGCATAATTTAATTAGGTATTGCCCAATTCCCAATTTCCAACAATAGGAAAGTAAGGCTTTTACATATTGACTTTATAGGTTTCCTGTGAATGTGCTATAATTATTTATTGGTACTAAGAGATTTTTGGTAGATTCTTTGATTTTTCTACGTAGACAGTAACTCACCAAATAAAGACAGTCTTATTTCTTCCTTTCAAATCTATGCCTATATATCTATATATCCTTCTTTTTAAAAATTTTTGTCCTATTGTACCAACTAAAACTTCTAGTAAAATATAGGAATGGTGAGAGAAGACATTCTTGTTTTGTTTCTGATCTTAGGGGAAAGCATTTGGTCTTCTACCACTTAGGATGTTAGTGCTAGTGTTTTATAGGTGTTTTCTTTAATCAAGTGAGGAGGTTTCCACTTATGCCTAATTTACTGAGAGTTTGCATCATAAATGGGCATTGGCTTTTGTCAAATGCTTTTTCTAAATCAATTCATATATGGTTTTTATTCTTTAGCCAGTTAATGTGGTAATTTATATTGGTTGATTTTTTTTTTTAACGAAACTACTTTGCTTCCCTAGCATATATTGTACCTGGTGTATAATTTTTTTCTTATGTTTTTGGATTCATTGGCAAGTATTTTAATTCAATTTTGGGGGGGTCTCTGTTCATGAGTATATTTGGAAAATAATTTCCACCCCAACCTCCACCCTTGCAGTGTCTTCATCTGGTTTGGTATATAGTAGGCCTGACCTCACAGAATGAAATAGGAAATGTTCCTTCTGTTTCAGTTGTTAGATGAAATACTCTCTAAATGTCAATTAAATCAAGTGGATTGAAAATACTGCTCAGGTCATCTGTATCTTACTGATTTTCTGCCTGCTGTATAAATCCATTACTAGTAGAAGCGTATTGAAATCTCCAACTATAACAGTGTTTTTGTCTCAAAATAAAAAAAAATAAAAGGGGAAATAGCTTTAAAGATATCAGAGACTAAAATATCACAATGTAGAAAAGGGATAAGGGAGTAAAAATCCATCAAGGCTGTGTTCTGGGTGTTGGGAAAAGCATGTCCATGAATATTAAGTCTTTAGAGGGCAGGCTATGGCAGGTCCTTTTTTTCCATTTAAGGTAATGGATTTGGGGGAAGGAACACTCAGTTGCAACCATATTTCCTAGCCTTTCCCCAGCTTGCATTTAGATAGGATCGTGTGACCCATTCTAGCCCATAGGATGGTAGCAGAAGTGAAATACATACATTTTAAACCAGAGTTTGTGAAAGACCTATGCATTCTTCATCTTTTGTCTTTTCATTTCAGACTTGACGTCAAATACTCAGAGCAATTGGAGAAGTTACTTTTATAGATGGCACAGATTTTATAGTCCAGGAACCCCAAAGACTGCATTACATAACTAAGACATTTTCTTTCTTACGTGTTAAGCCACTGATTTTAGTATATTATTGGTAGTATGTTATTAATAGTGCCTATTGTTACCATAACAAACATGGTAATCTACTGCCCACCCCTTCCCACAAGGCATGGAGGGACAGAATTAAGGCAACAGGCAGACACAGAAAATGATAGGGAACTTCAAAAACAAAATAAAACCATAATAATAATAATTTCAAAGCTTTAAAATGCAGGCTTATTTAGGAGTGTCATTTAAAGAGAAAGAAATATTTTTTGCCAACTAAATGTAATTAGAATCCAGTCGTTTATGTGATGTTGTAACTATTTAGTTAATTAACTCTCAAGCTTTTGGAAAAACTGCAGGTGAAAAACTTCCTCACTCTAAGTAACAAAGAATATATTCTTATCTAAATGCACAGTGTTTTGTTCATATAATGCCCATTAACACAAAATGAGAAAAGTTATACGTATAAATTCTTTCTCATTAAAGTAAAATTATGCACTTTAGCATTTATAGTGTTATATTTAAAAAGCACACACTATAAACTGACAATTAAAATTGCCTAAGTTCATTTTCAAGTAATTGGTAAGAATTATCTCCAACACACACACACACACACACACACACACACACCATACCATTTCTCTTCTCTTCTAGCAAATACAAACAAATTAATGAAGATGATTCTTCATATATCCCCATGATATTTTAACAATATATTCATCAGATAAAACATGTATGATAACAAGGGGATTGAAACATGACAAAGTAGGTTCTTTAGTATAGCATAGTATAATTGATCAAAAATTAAGAAAATAGAATCATATGTCAAAAAATGTGTCAGAAGTGTGGAAATTGACTAAAGGAAACAAACAGATGAATTCAAGATTTTAGAATACAAGAATGCTGAATTACACAGTTCTTTGTGAGTACTATTACCTCTCAATAGCTTCTCTCAAATAGTGAATTTCATTTAGCATTTAGAAAAGAGTAGTTGCCTTTAACTCCCTATGGTATGCCTGGGTTCAACCTCAGATCTCTAATTCACATTCATGTCATAATATATTAAAACAAACAATTGTCTTGGGAAGTCTTATTAATAAGGATGGGTCTATTTTCAGTCTTGTGCTTATAAGTAAATCTCTTCTGAGCATGTTAGAAAAGACCATTATTACACTGAACTCTACTCCTTTAGAATTTATCTGTGAGAAGGTTTATAAATAGAACCTGAAGAAACCTACTTCATTTAAGTAATATGAGATGATAATAAGAAAAAGAAAAACAGTAATATTTAAAATTTATTAAACACTCTACCTATCAAGAACTTTATTAACCATTTTATATTTTTTATCTTATCTAATATGATTTTAAAAATGGGGTAAGTGCCCATTATTATTGCTGTTTAACAGATAAGGAAACTTAAAAATTGAGAGATTAAGCAAACTGTCTAAATTATTACAACTCTTAAAATTTAGAACTGAGATTTGAACCCAGCTGTCTCTGATTTCTTTTTTTTTTTTTAATGTTTATTTATCTATTTTGAAAGAGAGTGTGCAATCAGGGAAGGGACAGAGAGAGAGAGGAAGAAAGAAAGAATCTCAAGAAGGCTCCACTTTGTCAGCCCAGAGTCTGATGCAGGACTTGATCTCAAGAACCATGAGATCATGACCTGTATGGAAATCAAGAGTCCATTGCTTAACTGACTGAGCCATCCAGGCACCCCAGCTGTCTCTAATTTCATGTTCTTACCATCTTTGCTTTGAATTCCAACCATTTTATTTCTCTCTTTTTTAACACTCTGACACATTGTTGGATGTACCCTGTATTCCAAAACA
The DNA here is from genome assembly GCF_007474595.2 of Lynx canadensis. Classification (NCBI taxonomy): domain Eukaryota; kingdom Metazoa; phylum Chordata; class Mammalia; order Carnivora; family Felidae; genus Lynx; species Lynx canadensis. The sequence continues at coordinate 162,719,647 of NC_044303.2, forward strand.
TTTTTTTTTAAAAATGTCTCTTTTCTTTATGACTCCTTTCAAAGCCTTTTGAACATGCTGTACTTCTGTGTCACTCATGTGTCTCTGACCATAATTTTACAAGTTAGATCACATAATTACTCTATACTCACAATAAAAATGTGTGTGATGGTATTTATAGAAACCCATGTAGTTCTGAAATACAGTAGGGCTACCCTCTGTTAACTGTAATACATTTTGGTGAATACAGTATCCACAATGTCAGGAAAGCTATAGTGGAGTCTAAAGGTCTCATTGGGTGTATCAGTTTTTATGGCTGATTTGAAGAACTACCATAAACTGAGTGGCCGAAACCAATTTTTTTTTCATAGATCTGGAAGTCAGAGTTGAAAATCTAAGTGCTTTCAGGGCCACATTCCCGCTGAAAGATCTAGGGGAGTCCTTCCTTGACTAGAACCACTTCTGGTGGTTGTTGGCAACCCTGATTTTCTTGTCTAGCTGAATCATTCCGGTCTCTGCCTCGGCCTTAATGGTCTTTATAGCACCTTCTCAGGACTCCCAGAAGGCTCCTTCTACCTCTTGCTAATCAGTGGTCCCCAAGGAGAACCACACCCCTCATATTTCTCACTACATTAGTTTCAAATTATTATATAGACTCAAATGAATTTATACAAATTCATAGAATTCATATAGATAGTATTTATAATAAATGGAATCATAGTAAGACTGTCCACCAAACTCCAAAGATACAACTCTGTGATGATGGATAGCTGAGTAAGTTCAACTCGAGAGCCACACCAGACCATTGAAATAATGCACTGTAGGCGACTATCCTTTCAAAACACTTGTATTACAGAGCCATTCAAATGTGACATAAATTTTATGAGGAAGTAATATTGTAGGAAAAGCTACCAAGAATGTGGATTTTATTTATTTAACTATATTACTTGGATGTGTGAATTTTGGGAAAGAGAGAGGCACATTTGAACAAAATGAAATCATTTAACCTGCTGAAATTTAGTGGAAAGGCAAGATGGAAGTACTGATTCTAGGACTCCTGGTAACTCAGTGTATGAACTGAAACATGTTACTTTAATTTTGTGTCACTAAGTGCCCTAAAAGAGAAAATAAATAATGAAGAATGAAGTTCTGCTATACCTAGATAAAAGCTTAAATAATATTAACTGATATAACACATGCTATATAAAATGTTAAGTACTACATAATAATATTGGAATCAACTTGAATTTTTAAATTATTTTCCTAGTTAAAGATAAGGGCATCACCTCATCTTGTGTGGATTACTTTAAGTTAGTACTGTGTCAGATTATATGAAAATCAGAGCTTATGAATATAAACTACTTTTTTTTTAAGGTAGATAGTTTAAGAATAGAAGTTTGAGTAAAACTTTCTCCTTAGGAAGGGTATTTTTCTGTGCCTGATAGTAAATCAACCTAAATGTTAAAGTTCAAATTGTCCAGGATATATGTAGTACCTTTAAATTGCTGAAACTCACATTTTTAAATAGTTTTTTGGTACACTATATAGCTCTTCTTTTAAAAAAAAATATGGATGCAAATGTATAGAAGTGTGCTTTATAATTTCAAAGGCTAAGAAGTGCCAAAACTCCCCAATTGTTCTTTAAACTCTATCCCTAATAGATTTCCTGGCACTTTGATGTCCTTGTAAGTTGTGGAAGGATGGAGAACTTCTTGCCTTGCCTCACAGCTGGGCATATACACCAGGTCTGAAAGGAAGGGCTTATGTTGTTACCCTCAAGTGCTCATTGTGATGATTTTTACTTTGGAGTCAGACCCTGAATTTAAATCCTGGCTCACAACTTAGTTGGCCATTGACCTTGGGCAATTTGATATATTTTTCTGTTTTATTTAGTATTATCATATGTAAAGAGGAGTATCTTAAAAAATATCCCATAGAGTTGTTACAAGGATTGAATGAGTTAAAAGAGTGCTTGGAACAGTATATGAGAACTTGTAAGTGTTTAACCAAAATAACTGAGTGATGATGATGATGATGATGATAATTGTAATCTGCTGTCTAAACTTTTTGTACTACCACACGTTGTGACAAGGAGATAAAGATTATAGTTAATATGTACTATTTGCCCAGATAATGATAGAGACCAGAGCTAGGAAAGTAAACAAGCTATGTACAGTCATGTGACAGGAGATAAGCCCAACATTGGAGATGAAATGGTAGATAAAATAAGAGAGTAAAACAATGAGTCAGCCATATAGTATCTATAAAGGAGGTATATGTGATATAACATGAACACACTGCATGATAATCCCTTTTGCATGTCCTATTCTCACCTCTGATCTCATAGGTATAAACTATGAATCTTCTAAAATTTGTTGAATTATGTTGATTTTCACGCATGAGCCACAAATTTTTACTGATGTGTTCATTCCTAGTAGTATATTTCCATGTTTTTCATATTTCTATCACCCTACAACTTTACCTCAACTTAGGCCTAGGTCCCTTAGCAAGTGGGTGAATCCTGTAGTTTTTATAAAGTTTAGATAAAGTCAGTATCATGTGAGAATGTCATTCATGACTGTGAGAACCTGCAGAAGACCCTCCTTTCTAAATTAGTGCAACCTTGAAATAAAAATGATAGGGATTATACTAATATTTTAATGATTAGGGATTGAACTGTTGACCCTAAAGCTTGGCAGGATCTTCTTGAACTGAAACCTGTCTCTTTCAGGAAAAAGATAAATATAGTTCAGCACTTCCTCTCACATCCCTGGGAGCAAAGCAGTGGATCTCCATAGGGTCTTTTGAGCACAACAGGGTGGCAGAATTCATTCTCCCATGAATAGGGGGCAAAGGGTCCTGACTGAATGTAGTCTCAAAAGCCACTATAGAAAACATGCCTTTAAAAAGATGTTGACCAAGCACAGAAGGAATGAGTAGGATATAGTATGATGGATGGAAATGTAATAAGGAGAATAATGACCTATTACAACCAACTGATGATGCCATAGAGTTCAGTGAATACAGCTGTTCCATTCTCTCTCACTGCTCGCTAATTGTAGTACAATTACTACCATTACAAAATCAAAAATCAAAGAGTGAACACTGCTTTATGATTTAAACATGGAATATGTTATGTTAATGAATTTTTTGCAACAAGCTATATGCTTAACTAAATTCATAAAGTAGTTAATACCCAGAAAGTACTATGTGAAAATTATCATTCCAGTTTTTCAAGTGCTGCACATATTGACTAATTTAATGCTCAAAACAACTCTGCAAAGTAGTGCAATTTATCTTTATTTTACAGATGAAGAACTGAGGCACAGAGAAATTAAGTTGATTTGCACATAGGAAGTCAACTCTAAAATCTGATCACTGACTCTTCATGGTGACTCATGTTTTTTTCCCATCCACCCGCCCACCACAAATCCAAATAGATATGTAAGTGCAGCAAGGAACTTATATTACACTGATAAGAAGCCTAGAGGTAACAAGACTCCTGAGGAAACTGAACCACTAATGAGTCATCTGTGAATAAACTGTGAATTTCTTTTTTTAGTGTCTTTTTCAATCTGGCATCTTTCACAACCACTAAATGAATTTTCAAAAACAACAAATAGTGAACATAATAAAGCCTGTAGCAAGCTTTTGTTTATTTGCCTTTGAAGCTGTAGCTATAAATTTACACATATATCCTTGAGCAACTGAATTTGTAATTCCAGCCAATATGGATGATAAATTTTCAAAATGTTTAGGGACCCCTGCAAATATCTACATACTTCTGTAGCAAGTTAGTGCTATCTCCAACTGCACACCCACTGAGCTTCTGGAGCTACTGTCTGGACAGAGAGCCTCTGATGATCAGGCTACACCATAATATCATCCCTGATCATGTAGGTCTACACACACATAAAGTACTTCATTTTTGAAGTGAAAATAATTTTTCTGCACACCATACAAGGTTGTGATTTTCTCTCAGAAATACTGAAGAACCAATGTGGACAAAATGAGATATTCATTTTGGTCACTACTTAATGAGCTAACAGAGAACATTATGAGTTTGCTATGACACTGGTTATATCCTGTCTTGGAATACAGGCATGCATATATATACTCTGTTTTACCTTTTAGAAGACAGTGACTTTGTCTGATTCATGTCTATTTTTCTTAACATAGTTACTTACTACACAGTCTGGCTCAGAGTAATCATCCTATAATATCTGAATGAAACAAATATCAAAAAGAAGACCAGGAAGGGCAGATATTAAAATGTATGATCAAGGCATACCATATTGCAGCAGCAGAAAACCAAAAATAAACACAAAATCTAGGAAGAAGCCAGGAGTTTGGGAGCGGTTGGGGAACTTACCTATAGAGGAACAAAGATATAAATTACTTTGGACCTCTCTTTAAAATACTTGCAAGCAAGAGGAGAGGTGGAGGAAAACATTTGAAGTGTTGAAAGAAAAAGTCTAGCACAACAGAATTCTGTATCCAGTGTAATTATCTTTCCAAATTGGAGAGGGAAAAAGTCTTCCTAAAACAAATTTAAAAAATGAGAGAATTAGTCACCAGTGAAGCGATATTGCAAGTAAAATCAAAATAAATTGTTCAAGGGCTCCTGGGTGGCTCACTCAGTTAAGGGTCTGACTCTTGGTTTTGGCTCAAGTCATGATCTCACAGTTTGTGAGTTCTAGCCCCAGCAGTGAGGAGCCTGCTTAGGTTTCTCTCTCTCTCTCTCTCTCTCTCTCTCTCTCTCTCTCTCTGCCCTTCCTTTACTCATCTAATCTCTGTCTCTGTCTCTCTCTCAAAATAAATAAGCATTAAAAAAATCCTTCAGAAAGAAGGAAAATGATTTGTTGGAAAGTCAGATCTACGCTTGGGGAGAGATGAAAACAAAGGAAAAAGGGTAGGCTGCTACTGATATAGCTCTACAAGACTGAGAGAAGACATACAAAAGCTGTGGTTTCTCCACCAGGTTGGAGAGAGAGTGAAGGAGAGCATTCCTCCAATGTCCCCAGCATTTTGGTGTGCTGACAGTCTAGTAAATTTATTTCCCCAACTGGAGCAATGGAACTCTCATAATTTCATAGGAGAAACTAAGAATAAAGGAAAAGGAGCAGGCAATCTTCTGAGCCCAATATGGTTCAATAAATTTAGGGGAAGGAACAGAGTTTGAGGCTTCTCCATAGGAAAGGGGTTAGAAGAGTGGAATATGTCTCCAAAGTCCTGGCCTGTGTTACAGCAGTGAGAGACCCCAGAGAGAGAGAGCAGGAAATTCTAAGCTCCTGAAAATAAGAGTATATACTCTCTAATTAGGAATCTAGACAGACAAGTCCAGAGAAGACACCTTTTCCAGAGAAAAGGTTGAGAGGCTCCTAGAATATCTAGCTATGCTGATTAATGAAGGTTTTCTTTGTCAAAGCCAGTCTATAAAAGCCAAGAGAAGTGGCTGTTTCTCCAAATGCAGACACCTATGCAAAGCTTCAAGGAACTCAAAGAATAGGAAAATGGGACATAATCAACAGAACAAAATAAATTTCCAGTAACTGACCCTAAAGAAATGGAGATTGAGGAATGACATCATCATCATGGTGGAATAAGCTGGGAGATGCAAGGAAGGATCCTCCCCTTGAGGTTTCATTGGAAACAAAGCCCTGTCAACACCTTGAATATAAGCATCTACCATCCATCCCAAACTATGAGAAAATAGGTTTCTGTTGTTTGAAGCTATCCAGTTTGTAGTAATTTGTTATGGCAGACCTGGAAAGCTAATACAGTATATTTAACTAATGAGAAAAGTAGAAGAAACAATTCCCACCTCATTCTGTAATGCCAGCCTTACAATAATAGCTGTAATCAGTAATCAGCTGAAGACATGACAAAGAAAATTGTTGACCAATAATTTCATGAACACAGACACCAAAATCCTAATTAATATTTGAAAATAAGGCCAACATTTTAAGAAAATAATTAGATACCATAACCAAGTCAGATTTATGTCAGGGAGCAAGGAAGATTCAACAATCAAAAAAATCAATCAATGTAATTTACTACATCAACTGGCTGGAGAGAAAAATGATATAATCATGCCAATTGGTGCAGAAAAGTCACTTAACAAAATTCAACACACATTCCTGACAAAAACCCAGCAAACTACAAATAAAGAGAAATTTGTTCCATTGTTAAATAATGTGCCACAGTAATGTAAGATATTAAAATAGAAATGGCAAGGGAGAAACAAAAGTATATATGTACACCTCATGCTATCTGCTCAGTTTTTCTGTAAGCATAAAAATGTTCTAAAAAATGAAGTTTATCAATAAAAACATTAAGGAAAACTTGTTCACTGTGCACCTATTCAAAAATGATACATTGGACATTCATTTGTCAAATACTCTGGCATATCTTTCAATAAACATTTATCTCAATGTCTCTCCAACTTTTTTGACAATAATACATTTCTTTTAACAGAATGCCCATTTATATCAAGGATAGTATTATACCATACAATGCATACTGAAGCATTATGTTTTTCTTTACTCACATTCACATATTCCTAGGTAGAACCACCAGCCTCATGATAAATAAGAAACAGGAAGTATCCTTTTTATTTTCACTCAAGCATCTTGCCAAGTGAAGTATTTCTACATGCAGTTATTCTTCCAATGGTTACTGACATTCCAGAGTCAATAGCTGTTCCAAGACCTGTGTAATCATTCCTCTTGCTCCTTTGTCTACATTTTTTTCTTTTTTTAGTTTCTAAAGTACCACTTTTAATTACTATTTACTGATGGTCCTGTATTTACTTATATTTCTGTCTCTTTGTAATCTGATACCTGTTCGATATCATAGTAAACGGAGTAGTATCCATGACTCTGAAACCCTTCAACTCATTAGCAGTGGTATGAGTTAATATATAAAGCTACTTGAATTTAGTGCTTTTATTCAGGCCCACTTCTTACCTTCAGACCTATCTACAACCTTATGAAGAGGTAACTTGTATACTGCTTGTATCCCTGTAGAACTTCTAACATCATTCTAGTAATCCTTGCAGAATGCTTCTCTCTTAATCTCCAGCCCACTGTTTACATGTAAAAGGCCTGGCTTAAATAATCAATTTTCTCATATATTTTCAGTGTTAGAATTTTCTTCCAGTATGCTTAGTAAGACATTCTATCACTTTTGTATAAATGAGTTACTCTTACACCATGAATTTTCTCCTGGGGTAACTGCGTACATTTTGACACAGGCATGTATTGACTAGGTTTCCTTTCATTTTAATGTCAAAATTTATTGATCCAGGAGAATTGAGAGCTTAATCACTGTGAGGATTCAAACCAATCTTAGTTATTATAATTAGAGTACTCTAGTCCCCAGTGAGCATGTTGTCATACTACTATTGCTGTCAAACTTAATTGAACAGCTTCTCCAACATTTCAAGACTGCATACTAAGTTGATCTTTAACAACTGAGACATTAAAAATAAAAAAGGAAAGAAATAAACAAGGAAAGAAAGAAATACACTGTCTTTTCATTTGAATGAACACATTCAAATTATCTGGGGACTCGCCCTGGTGATTGAAGAAGGAAATTGACTAACCAAATATCTAAATTGAGGATATAGAGGAATATGTATAATTAAAGGAAACAAGAAAAGCAATACCATTCAGAACCATCCAATACAATATAATTTTACCCAGTCCTCTCCTTCATGTGCCTACTTCAGAATTTCACTTTCTTATAATATTTAGTTTCAGTAAGTATGTGTTAGGTAATGGCTAATTAAGTTCGGGCAGAAACAACCCTCTTGAAGCAGCTAGTTGTGTAATAGTTTTGTCTTTTCATGTGGGTTGCTCACTCCAAAAGTAAATGCAGACACATGAGTGGATATAAAAGAATATCATACTAAGATCATTGTGGAAATCATACCTAAATGATAATAAATTTGACCTTTTCTAACATTTCCAAGATAATGGTCTTTTTTCTAAGATGGATTTCCTTAGTTTAAGTCACACTGTAAACACTCTTTCTCACCAACACCACTTGTACAATGAACTTTTAAAAGTGGACCATGCTATTAGCAATTTTCCCAAATATTTAATCACCCTCATTGTCATCATATTTAACTCTTACTGACTTTTCCCATTTCTGTTTTATTAAACTCTTCTTCTTCATCTTTTTATTTTGATTACAGCTGCCAGTGTGTTCTAATTTTTGAAAAAAAAATTTAACATTTATTCATTTTGAGAGAAAGAGTGTAAACAGAGGAAGGCCAGAGAGAGAAGGAGACACAGAATCTGAAGCAGGTTCCAGGCTCCAAGCTGTCAGCGCAGAGCCCGATGCGAGGCTCGAACCCATGAACCACGAGATCATGACCGGGGAGGAAGTCAGATGCCTAACCGACTGAGCCATCCAGGTGCCCCTAATATTTGAAAAAATTTGAGATAAAATTATCATCTTATTGTTAACAGCTGTATTCTCTTCACATCCATTTGAGAAAGACAAATAGAGACTGTTACCATTTTTGAGATTGCTCAACACAACTTAAGAAATGTACAGATGGCTGAATCAAAATAAATAGTAATAGTCGAAATAGGAACAATAATCTCACAGGAAACTTATGTACTCTGAATGCTTTATAAGTGTTTTTATATCCATCTTCTCCATCCATCTTCTTTATCTTGATAGCAATACAAAGAAATGGAAATATGTGAGAACTAAGTAAATTTTTTCATGAACACACATAGCTAATTAGAAGCAAAATAAGCATTATAAAAAAGATCTTTGTTTCTTTTACAATTGTAAACACTAGTTCAAAAGTGTATATTCTTTTTTTACTGGAATCAACAATTTTCCAAAATACAATAAAAATTTGTCACAAAAAGGGCTATAAAACTATAAGAGGAATAAATATTATGTCTACAATATGAACCCACTAGCTCAATTTTAAGAGAACTTACTCAACTGAAAATTGGTAGAGGCACATTTTTAAGTCAGAGAAACTAGACTCATAGATTTAAATTTAGGAGGCAATTTACTCAGTGATTAGTGAGATCATGTGAATAAAATCCATAATTATGTTTTTTAATCCAATTTTGTAATAATGGATCAACTTGATCAATATCCCTTTCATGTTTCTTTTTGGCTTTAGGTTTTTAGGTGACTTTATCCTTTTCCTAATGTAATATAAAAAAGTAATTTCTATAGTTAGGCTCTCAAAGTAGATTTATTCTTATCAGATAAAAATTTTCTTTCATTTGAATAGATTTTATTTTTAGAATTTTCATAGCAAGAACTACAGCAGAGAGAAATAATCACAGCACCATTCCAGACTCAAGAGAAATATCATAATTAAGTGTATATGTTAGGCCTGTAAAGGCCTCATTATATCACCTGTAACACAGGTAGCTACATTGCCAGTTACAACTCACCTTGGAAATTTAGTCATTTGCATAATAGTGAATTGTAGTATATGACCCTGAGGGGGAACTGAAACTAAAATGGCCTCTTCCAGTTCACCAGAGAGAGTGCCAGCTCTTCTTTCCGTTTGGGCTGGCTTGACTGCCTACGATCCCTCTAGATCACATTAAAATGCTTGAAGCATATTGCTTATTTCTGTGCTGTGAACATGATCAAAGCCAGTTCCATGGTCCACATTGCTTTCTCACTCTTGGGTCTCCCTCATCTGTCTAAGATACCTTTATCAATCTTCTACAGTTGGATTCACTCTGCTAAAGCTGTTTCTATCATAAGTGTCCATAAGTTATTTAGAAATAATTATTATTGTAGTAACGTAATCATTGTAGAGATTATTTTAGGCCTTTTATTTGGCTCTGAAGAATAAAACAGTGTTTGAAGAGTCCAGAAAAAAGTATTTTGCTTTGGCACAACACAATAAGAAACGTCGATGGATTTCTGAGGAGGACTGAAAACCATTTGGGGAAGAAACCTCAACCAACCAATCAACCAACCAACCAACCAACCAACCAACGTCTGTATCTCAGTCTCACACGCTTTTTTTTTTATTCCCCTAAATTTCTTCACCTGTAAAATGACTCTGACATCTAAATCTTCCCTGCAGTGACTTTGTGAGGTATGACTAATGATGCTAAATCATGCTGAAAAAGAAAAACAAAGCTTTATATTTAGAAGTTGTGACAATAAGACAAGTATATTAGCGATGCCTTTGAACAAAATCACACATTCACACTTTTATATTCTGGATTATGGCCTGTCTCTTCTAAGCATGTATATATAGAATTTCCCCAAATGAAGGCATGTTCTTATGCCCCTAATATAACCATGATGAAGCTTATCTTGTTTTTCAGTTTCACAAAGGGGAAAACAACATTCCTTTGCTTCATTAATTTAAAAATAGGACTACAGAAGTTGAATTACCTGACAGATGAGGGAAGAATTACAGGATACTCTGCAGATGTCAATTAGAAATATTTGGCACAATGCTATTTCCTGCTAATGCAAAACGCTAGAACTGGAGAAGACCAAAATTAAACTCTGAAGGTTTGAAGAACGATTAGAAACTTTTAAGTGAAATGCTTGATGGAAAAAACATCTGTGACAAGATTACTTGGCTACTTAAACACATGTAAGGGAAATACTGTTTACCTGGAAAATGTTAATTTTATTTGCATTAGCAGGAAGAGACAGAGGATTCTTACAACAATAGAATTTATAAGCAAAAAGCAATTTTTATTCTGGAAGAGAGGCCTTTTATCGTTCTGATCCATAACAAAGTCATTTGCACCCTAATAAGATTTTCTCAAGGACTTTCAAGAAATAAGAATAGCATACATTCATGATGCTTTTTAAAAAGTTACTCATCAGATCATATATATTTTTTTTCATCTTGTGGGCTCTTTTCACTTTAAAATCTTACCTCATCTTTTCCTATTTTCTTATGAAAAATGTTAGGTTTGTTAATTTTATAATCTTTCGGGTGTTGTTATTAAATATTTATATTGGTTCATCACCTAATAATCATTATGTACTCAAACAAGCCAACAGGTAAAATGAACAAAAAACAAACATATAAACAATAAATAAATAGAAATTTCTAAGAAGTGATAGATATATGTTTAAAAGTCAGAATTTCCTAACACTGTGCATTGTGAGATTAGGTTGATTTGCAAATACATCTTATTGCATATCATTGTTCTTACTCCACTGTGCCCTCTTGCTTTCTCTCACCCCTCTATCATCTATCTAATCTGCGTATTTTCAGAATTTGAGTCAGTCACAGCAAAGAGACTTTAGTGAAATTGTGTGTGTGGATAGGTGGGTTAGGGAGAAAAGATCAGATAATGCAGATGTCTGGCCTAGATGGGATCATTTATGTCCCTGCAAGGTCACATCTTTGCAGTTGACATAAAGCATTAGGGAAACCTGAGCATCACTATCACAACAGTAAGAAAAATGCCATATAAAGGAATACAAACATTATGGAGTGTTTTATTTTCAGCTCAGAGGTATAGGGTGAAATCGCTTATTTCCCATTAGATAGCATAGCGGCCAGGTACAGAGACAAACTTGTGAAAATTAATTTACTTTATTCCACCTCACATATTAGATTGTTATTTAGCTATTTTACTTTGAATGTACACCCTACATGTAGCCTGAATGCCACATGTCATCAGAGTAGTCCATAGATTTTCCCTTGTAAGAAAGAAAGTTAACAGAGAAACTAAAACACAAAACTTACAAATCAAAAAAACTTAATGCTGAGCAAAATAAACTTAGTTGTTTCCATTAAAAATTGTTTTTTTAGGGGCACCTAGATAGCTCAGTTGGTTAAGTGTCTAACTTCGGCTCAGGTCATGATCTCACCATTCGTGAGTTTGAGCCCCATGTCCAGGCTCTGGACTGACAGCTCAGAGCCTGAAGCCTGCTTCAGATTCTGTGTCTCCCTCACACTCTGCCCCTCCCCCACTCATGTTCTCACGCACACGCTCTCTCTCTCTCTCTCTCTCTCTCTCTCTCTCAAAAATAAACATAATTTTTTAAATTATTTTTTTAATTATTTTTAAAAGGACACCTACATTAATTTCCCAGGGCTGCTGTAACAAAGTATCATAAATTGGATGGCATTGAACAACAGAAATTTATTGTCTCAATAAATCAAGGGCCGTGAGGGACGTGTCCCTCTGAAGGCACTAGGGAAGGATACTTTCTTGTCTCTTCAGCTTCTGATAGTCTCACATGTTCCTTAGCTTATGGCAACATGACTCCAATACTCATATAGCATATAGCATTCTGTCTTTTCACATAATCTTTCTTTGTGCATGTCTGCTTTAGTGTCCACATTTACCTTTTTTTATAAGGACATAGTCATTTGGGTTAGGGCCCACTTTAATAATCTCATCCTAACTTGATCATCTGCGAAGATCTTATTTCAAAATAAAGTTACAGTCAGAGGTACTGAGGATTAGGACTTTAGCATCTTTGGGGGAATATAATTCAACCCTTAAAACCTTCCAAAAGCCAGTGGTGTGAGATCCCTTTCTTAGAGTTACATCCTACATTCATTTAGTTATTCATTCAGTTCAGTGCATACTCGTTTGAGTGTAGCAGTTTCAGAAAATGTGCACATTTTAATAGTTGTAGTTATCTTTCGAAAAGGTATTCACTGTATTCTTTCAAAAAATCATACAAACATTTATAAATACTCTAATCCGTTCTGGTGGCTTTTCTAATTTATAATCCCTTCTTCTGAGCATCAAGTTATCATCCCCCTTTGGTGGGCCAGTGTGAAGATAGGCAGAAGTTGTGTTGTTGACATGAGTATGGCCCACATTTCTCCTTCATCTGGCATTCTTTCACCCACAGCAAACACTGACACTTCTACCAACCCCTGTATTTCCCTCTGCTAATTGGCCCAAACAACTCATGTTGGCCCTCTACCTATCATGGCGACCTCCTCCCTTCTAAATCCCTACTATTTCACTGCCATCAGCACAGATGTTAAAGAAAAAAATAAAAACAAATTAATGCACACTGAGATTTGAATGACTGATAATTCCAAGAATCTACTCCTGCATCTCTGTTGAACCCAATATATTTCCTATTAGAAGATTTTTAAAACTACTTTAGAGAAATTTCAGGCTTAGGAAAACTTCTCTTAAACTATATCATTTCATGAATCCATCTCTCAATAGAATTCATTCCAGAGAGAGAAAAAGGACAAGGGGCACCTGGGTGCCTCAGTCGGTTAAGCATTTGACTTCGGCTCAGGTCATGATCTCACAGTTCATGAGTTTGAGCCCTAAATTGGGCTTTCTTCTGTCAGCATAGAGCCTGCTTCAACTCCTCTATCTGCCCCCCCCCCACCATCTGCTCACTCTCTCTTTCTCAAAAATAAATGAGCATTTAAAAAAATTTAAAAAATTAAAAAAATAAATCTTAAAGAGAAAATGGACAAAAGTATGGAGAACAGATAACGCAGAGTCATGATCTAACTCACTAAGGTTGTCTTCAGCTGATTCTAGTATGGGAAAGGGGTATTTTTAGCTTTCAAAAAAATATTCATTATTGTTGCTTACCTTAAAAGGAAGCCATTTATGCCCAAAATAGAATTAAATCACAATACGGCACGCTTTATATTAAGAATGTGTCACAAGAAAAGAATTCTGTAGCTATATATGGTGATTGATGTTAACTAGATTTACTGTGGTGATTGTTTCACACTATATACAAATATTGATCATTATGTTGTACACCTGAAATTAATACAATGAATGTCGATTATACCTCAATTTAAAAAAAGGTTTAATTATTGCCTCTTTATATCTAATATATCTGAATCACTCAGTTTGGTTCACTGTTTTTGTGCATTTTTTTCTTTTTTTTTTTAGCCACTGCTAACCCAGTTTAACTCCAGGGTCTCCTGACTGATTTTCTGGAGTTTTTTTAGGCAAGGAAGGAGTAAATTCCAAAAATAGTTAACATTTCATTGGTCCTCACGTCATATACGATCCTTCTAAACTTTTATAATTTCTAGTTACAGTTGATCAGTGGAAGATTAGTAAATTCTGAAGCCCAGGGAAAATATACAAGATTAAGATATACATGAGAAAGGGAATGCCTTTGAGGGTTGTTTCAAAGAGGATGTTTCCAAAGATCAGAATACAATGGGAGATATTTTGAAGGACTTAGGAAGAAAATAATTAAAAAAATTAAGGACTATTCTAGTTGATTTTTTTAAAATTTATTCATTTATTTTGAGAGAGAGAGAGTGACAGAGAGCAAGTGCACACATGCATAGGGAAGGGGCAGAGAGAAAGGGAGAGAGAATCCCAAACAGGTGTGGCACTTCACAGAGCCTGATGTGGAACCTGAACTCATCAACCTTGAGGTCATGACCTGAGCCAAAATCAAGAGTCCCACGCTTAACTGACTGAGGCACCCACGGTCCTCTATTCTAGTTGATTTAAATGGCTAAGCAGGGTAATTGTGTCTCCCATGATCTAGGTAAGAAATATGACTTCTAATGGTCCAAGGGAAAGACCAAACAAAACAAAATGAAAGAAAAATGTCAGATATTTGGAGAACTTACAGAAGCTCTTTTCATGGTTTTCAGAAAATTAAGCGAGTCAGGCTCCTGAACCTTTCCAAAAACGAGAAGATACTTATTGTTAATTAAAATGGTTGCAGAACTCCTTCAATATTGAAAGATTTCAAGTGTTGGTGCATATAAGCCAGAGATCAAAATGTTTGCACAGGTGTTGATCTGACACACCCAGATAATACTACATGGATATGATTCCTTACAGCAGAGAGGGCTTTGTGTCCTGTCCTCAAGTTCAACTTGCCTTTCAGAGCTTGGATTCAATAGATACAGTAGAGAGTTACAAGATTGAGAAGATACAGAATTTCATTTACCTACAATGGCAACTTTACTTCAAGGCCAGGAATGTTTTGATCAAGAAGTTTTTTTTAGAAACTCATTAGGCATCAGAGGCTGACCTCAGTGGGTGACATTATTTGAAGCTCATAAAACAAACAAACAAAAAACACAAATAGTTACTTAGGCAGACAGAGAGAATGTGGAGTGCAGGTGTTTATTTTAAGAAACACTGGAAGACCAAACAGAAATTTCCTGAAGTTCAGTAAAATGTTAAACATGCTTAAGAAGAGTTTAAGATTCATTTCATTAAAACATTGAACTATATCCATCTATGTTCCATCTTCTTAGTTCACAGCTGTGGCAGACAGAATAATGGCCCCCACCCAAAGATGTTCTTGACAGAATCTCCATAATCTATGAATCTGTTAGGTTACCTGGCAAATGAGAAATAGGTGGCAGATGTAATTACGTTTGCTAATCAGGTGAAAAAATAGGGAGATTATTCCAGATTACCTGGGTGAGATCAGTATAATCACAAGATTCTCTAAAAGTTGAAGAGGGGCAGAATAAGAATCAAAGTAAGAATGATATGATCTGAAAAGGACTTGATTGGCCATTGATGACTTGGAAGATGGAAAGTGGCCCAGAATCAAGGACTATGAACAGCTTCTAAAAGCTGGAAAAGGCAAGGAGGCAGATTTTTCCTTACAGCCTCCAGAAAACAATGCAGCCCTGTTAATACTTTGATTTTAGGTCAGTAAGATTTGTTTTGGACTTCCAAAGTACAGAGATAGAGGATAAGAAACATTTGCCATTTTAAGACACTAAGTTTGTGGTGATTTTTTATAGCAGAAATGGAAACTAACAAGATGATAGTATGGTAGCAGCTGAATGCTGCTCAGGGGTCAAGCTTGGTATAATGAAAGGTGGGTCATATACTTCAACAAGTAAAAAAAAAAAAAATCCTGAATCTTAATCATTTCTATGGGTCTAGAAACACAGAGAATCTTCCTTATCCTTCATAGCACCTTGTTAAAAAGACAATTGAACAGATGTGTCTTCCTGATAACTTGAAACAAATAATGGCCCTTTTTTCCCCATCATTTCTTACTTGCTTAATCATCTTCTTGAGAGCAGGTGCTAGTCATCCCTGACTATCTTTAGTGACATTTCCCATTATGCCTTGTACTTTATCAAAAATCATCGAAGGTAAGGTGACTGGGTTTACCTACTTATAAATTCTAGCTAATTAAAAAACAAAATAAAAAGTGTTATTGCTTGTCCTCTAATTACTTTGGACTCTTCCCAGGGTTAAAACAAGCAAGAATTATATAGTGTGCAAATTCCTTTTAATATAGTTATGGATGTAAATGTTATGAATATTTAAGCTGTTTCTATTTTAACTAAACCTAATGAAGCTAAGAAAGTTAACCTCATAACCCCTAATTAGAAGATTCTCCATTACTAGGTAGTTGTGATTTATATCTTCAAATAAGAGTGATGCATTGCTGATATTTTCATACTACTTTCTACTGTTGCCTATTTCTAAAAATAGGCACTTTTATGTTTCCCTAGGCAATTCTATACAGATCATTAAGAATACCGTCAGAATAACTAAGACTTTAAACCTAAACACATTCTAAAGAAAAGCACTAGCAAGACGTCTTTATCTAAAAACATCACAAGCTAGGCCAATACTGCTTTATTCTTGAGCACTGAAAGTTAAGCAACACTGTTTGGAGTGAAACACTCAGAAAGTTAAAAGTAGTCAGGAACAAACATTTTTTAAAGTGTCTTAGTGGACACTATGTTACCCTTACTATACTGACAAAAGCCAAAACTGATGATCATCTGTGATGAAAATAAACATTTAGCTGAGTTTTCAGTTAGTGATGATGCAAATTTCTAGAAGTACTTACAAAAGAATTTTGACAATAAGTTTTAAAGGCATTAAATATATTTATGTATATCTCTAGGTGGCAAATCACTTCTATATTATTTCTATTGCTACTCACTTTTCTTATTTTTTATAGTTACAGTCAATGATACCACAATTTACAGATTATTGCAATTTTAAAGAGCAACAATGTTCCAAACATTTAAAAAAAATCTTCATAAACTTTTTTCCTTTATTTTTAAGAATTTATCTTAAGCTCTGAAAGACATTGAAAATAAATTTATTAATATCTAATAATGTTGTATTTTTAACTTTTATCTCTAATATTTTTCTCTTGAATTTTTCTTGGATAAAGCAGATAAAAAATTTTTTAATGTGCCTTTAAAATTTTTTAATTATTCAAAATAGCCTGTTCTTGCAAAATGGCTAGAATCTACCAGTTTTTTCCAGTACATTCTCAAGTGTTATAAAGAATTGTAACATCAAGTCCTGAAAAATTGAATCCTGAATTCAAAATGAATAGAATAAGCCACTACATTTTAAAAAATTATGTAGAATGTACATTCCATTTAAGTTAATAGCAAAGCAATTATTCTTACAATCAGAATAGGAGAGAAAATTTACCCAAAGTTAACTTCTGCATATGAAGGCTGAATATTAATTCACATTAGTTGTTGTATAGCCTATATATTTTGCAATAATTTTTTAACAATGTCATTTTCCCCATCTATCTCACTTTCTTCTTACTTTCTTAATAATTGTATGTTGGTGCCTTAAGGTTTGAACAGTAATATTTTTAGGGAAGCATATTTGCTCATAAAGAAAATAATAGTGCCTGACAAATATTTGACAAGTGGACATATGCTTTATCAATGTCCTTACCATTATAGAATAAAATGTACACATCAAGATTATTATCCTATAGGGAAATGCGCATCATGGCTATAGTGTTCATCCCTAGGAATTTAAATACATTTTCAACTTAATTGTCCTCTATCTAAGGAAAATAACTGCTTTGGTATCTGGATATGCTCTTTGTAAAAAAATGTTCTTGGTGTTTGTTGAAGCATAGTAATAAGGACAATAGCAAACAACAAAAGTTGAAAGGTCATATTTCAAGATTCCAATGATTCAATGAAGGACCACTAAAGGAAGAGTAAGCCTTGTTAAACAGTCAGCCGTGACCTCTAGAAGCCAAAACACATGGTCTCCTGCACTACTGCACAGCATAACTAAAAAGACACTTTGTGCTTATTGAAAACATATTTTATATTCAAGGCCAGACACTGATGAGTCAAGTGTGTCCTCTTTCCTGAAGAGCCTGCCAAGGAGATCTTGAGGTCATTTTGGTCAACGTACACAGTGTGCAAGCAAAGGGCAGATGAGTCCAGGATAAATATTACCCCACCTGGCACATACCATCTCACCTTATTCAGTTTGCAAGTTAACAAGAGCTTCAGCACAACGTTGTAATTAGAATGAAAATGCACTTGGTCAAATAAAAAAGAAAAGTTAATTGTTTGCTTTTTTCAGTGAAATCCACAATAATTTTAAGTTGTTTGAAGGTTTAATATTTGCATTCATTTCAGGAGGAACTACTAAATGCCAAAGAAATCTACATGTTGATTTATTTTAATTCCCCAACATTTGTGTGAGCTAAAAATTAAGAAAACTGAGATTGTGGAAGAGATAAATCTTCCTTCAAAATTATAACACAAACGGGGCACCTGGGTGGCTCAGCTGGCTAAGCATCTGACTCTTTATTTTGTCTCATATCATGATCTCACATTTTGTGGGTTGGAGCCCTACATTGGGCTCTGTGCTGATAGTGCAGAGCCTGTTTGGGATTCTTTCTTTTTCCTTTTCTCTCTCCCATCTCCCCGCCCCCGCCTCTAAATAATTAAATAAACTTAAAAAAAAAAGTTATCACACAACAATTAGTTGCTGAGGTTAAAAGACAAAGAGAGGCATTACAGACTAACCCGGGTGCCCTCACTGTTACACTACATTGTCTCATTTCCTGAAAACTTTCTTTGACTCAAAAATCTTCTACATCACTTTTTTTCTTTTTTACCTTTTCAGTTGGATGTCTAGTCTTAGGCGGGTGGGAGAAATAGTTACTACAGCAGGGCTGGCTTACTCAGATCTTTGTCTCTGTAGCCATGTCAACAACCCTTGGGTCAAACACTAAGCATTACACTGTAGGGTTCTCTTCCTGAATGTGTAATATGATGTGTCAAGATGAACCAAACTGTCACCATATTTAAAGAAGATATTAAGAGTAATGGTATACTTGGTTCTGGACTGGAGTTTGTACTTTTAAGAATTCTAGACCCCAAGACTCAGGTGGTCTTCTTTGTGTGGAGATATCTTACAGGAGAAAATTGCATCTTATGCTAGCAGAGAAAGAGGAAGAACTTGGGAGCCTGTGTGTGATTTCCTTTGCATATGTGTATCTTTTCTTTTTCTGCTCTTTCTGTATTATAGTGTTGTTATAATAGATCTTAGCCATGATTATAGCTTTGTGTCGAAGGGTGCTAATCCTTCCAGCACATAAACAAATGAGTTTAGTATCCCCTCTCCAAAGAGGGGTGACTGAAATATATGGTGATGGAACCAACAGATTATATTGCTTACTTTTTGTTGTAAAACAAACACTCCCTGCCTCCAATTTATTGGCTTAATTACTAAATGAATATTGGAGAGCCTTTTAAGTGGGGCTGTTCAAGATTTCCAAGATATCACAAAGGCAAGAAAGCATATCCAATTATTGATGTCCAGCTTGTTTTCCGTTCTACAGATTGATGTCTATGAATCTCTTGTTTTATAAATTTGACTTTCTGCCTCTGTTTATCACCACAGACATCAGGTGGGATTAGACATTCAAAGTTAGAAGACAAAGCTTTTCCAGGTGTAAAGAATCACCCATGACCCTTTTTAAATATGAAAATTAAGAATAATTAGTGAAAAGTAAATAATGAAAAAGTATGCAGTATAGCTAACAGCATAGAAAAGAAGTTTCCTGAGGCCCAGTTTCTGCTGGGCAGAAAAGATGACCACTAGCCAACCAAGGAGTCTGAAGCTGAAGGGGCCCAGTTTACAAACTGGCCTAAAGAGGAGTATATTCAAGGGGGACACTCGAAAGATACATTCCACTGTGGAGAGATGGTTGAGTATTGCAGAATATCATAGCAGCTGACCATGGAAATGATGGCTCACTGAGGGTGGGTTCTTATAAGAAAGAAAGCAACAGAACTGTCTTTCAAGCCTCAATAAACCTTGAAAAAAGGATTGCAAGATAACCAGTGAATTATGGAATTGGAGACTACGTTGTATATTTTCTGTCACAGAACTTCTGATCATTTACTGCTTTTCAGATATACTTCTTCAAAACAATCACACTATTTTCTATGTACAGTTCTAAAATGTACTCTTTTCTACCATTGAGAATAATATCTCACAAGTGTGCTTTTTAATACATGTATTTCTCAAGGGTTTCTAGCCATTTATGAGGAAATGTTATAAAAATAACACATACACCATGTTTTGAGGATTATTGCTAAAAAGGGATGAAGATTTAAAATAGCTTGTGTTGTTCATATTCTTTCATTTTTTAAAGGGCATTTTGGCTGTTCCCAACTGGGTTTTCTTATCAGTGTAATACTCCTTATGTATCTAAATGGACTATTAATTAGTTGTTCCACTTACCAACCTCTCTGGTTTTCCCTTGGGAGAGAGTCAAGATTCATGCATAAAAGCAGTTTAGCACAAACATTAAGCAGCTAGTAGAACATCTCAATGAGGTCAGAAAAGTACTTCGGAGCTAATACAATTTATTCATTCATATTAAACTTACTAATAAGTTTTAACCCTCTGGTGATGCATAAGGACTCTACATCAAGTGAATGACAACTCTTTGGTTAAAAAAAATTAATTTCTTTCCTACGAAGGAAAAATGGGGCGTATGTGAGTGAGAGAGGAAGGAAGAACAAGGGCACTGAAAGAGGTGAGAAAGTAAAAAAAAAATAAAATTCCTTCAGTTCATAAGAAAATATTTTCTTTGAAATATATTTTGAAATATACTGAATATATATGAAAATATATTTTCAATATAAGTATAAAAATGTCAATTTTCAGAACTTACTAACACTGCTCTGGTTTTGAATTTTGGAATATTCTCACCAAGGTCACCCTACTAAGTTTTTGAATGTATGTTACATCACCTAGTATCTTTAAAATTATCTCATTTCACTTAATTCAGAAATATTTAACTTTTGTATTAAATACATTTTCTTCCATTATATTTTGGGACTATATAATGTGTTTAGAATCTCTTGCTCTTTTTTAATGTTCTGATATTTGTTTGATTTGGTTTAATTTCTAATATTTTTTTTTAGCTTAAAATACTTTATTCACTTTATGTTAAAAAGGAGCACATGTTTACATTAATCAGAAGTCTATAATATTATCCATGGGAAAAGGATACCAGATCAAAAATGAAATAAACTACAATGCAAATTATGTTGACCTATTCTTTTTTTTTTTTAATTTTTTAATGTTTATTTTTTGAGAGAGACAGAGACAGACCAGGAACAGGGGAGGGGCACAGAGAGGGGGAGACAGAATCCAAAACAGGCTCCAGGCTCTGAGCTGTCAGCACAGAGCCTGACGCGGGGCTTGAACTCACAAACTGTGAGATCATGACCTGAGCCAAAGTCGGACGCCCAACTGACTGAGCCACCCAGGCACCCCAACATATTTTTAATTTAAAATTTTCACAACAAAATTGGGTTCCTAACCATCAGTAAGCCCATATGATATGATTGAATTACAGTAGTATTTTAATCAAAGAGTCACTAATCTAGATTTTTAAAAATATTCTTGGGGAGGAAATAAAAAATCATGATGTAATCCTCAAATATATATTTCTGGTAATAAATTATTTATGGATAAATGAAGAAAATGCAGTATATGCATATAATAGAATATGATATAGTCTTAAAAAAGAAGGAAATCCTGCCATATGTGAAAAGATGAATGAACACTGAAGACTTCACCTAAATTTAATAAGCCAGGCCCAGGACAAATACTTTATGATTCCACTGGTGACACTTTATGACATATCTAAAATACTTAAACTCATAAAAGCAGAGAGCACAATGGTAGATACCAGTGGCTGGGGGGTGGGGAAAACGAGGAGTTGCTAATCATTGAGTATAGAGTTTCAATAATGCAAGATGTGTAAGTTCTAGAGGTCTTCTGTACAACATTATGCCTCTAGTAAACAATATTGCATTCACATTTAAAAGTCCGTTAAGGAGATCAGTCTCATGCCAAGTGCTTTTATCACAATAAAATAAAATTTTAAATTAAAAAAAGAAGAAGCTAAACTACCTATATCCAGTATGGGTCTGGGCTTCAGGCATGGACTACAAAGCTACAGCAGCTCCCCCAGTACTTGCTTTGCTACAGAGCACTGGGGATGCCCTCCCAGAGGTGGAGTCAGACATGATTCTGCCCACTATTGTGTTCCTGTGGACAGCTTGCCCATGTCCCTCTTGGGGGAGGATCCTGCTCTGTGGCCTGCCACTTTCCTAATGACCACCAACTGAAGTCCCTCTCAGCCTGCTCCTCTTCCAAGGCTATGCTCTTTAAGATGTGCTCCAGCCACTCACTGCTCATGGCTGCATGGGGTGCGTAGCTGTGCTCCTTTCTCTCCAGTGTCCCCCATTTTGGATCCTAGGCCTTGGTGGACCCCAACATACCTGGAAGCTGTCCTTAGCCCGGCCAAAAGTCTCTGTCTGCCTTGTCTTCTCCACATCCATCTCTCAGGTGATGAGTTATTTGGCTGGTAGATGAGGGTCCTGTGGACAGGTGGGCAGCTTGGAAAAGTGGCAAAACTCTATGTTGGGCTACCGTCTGTAGTCTTACTGCCTGTTGGTGGGGTGTGTACTCCTGGCTGTAGGCTAAGGAGTAGGGAAGCATGGTGACCATGAGGCTGCCAGCTGCTGCTTCTCATGGGCGCTGTACAGCTGCTGCTTCTCATGGGCACTGTACAGCTGCATGTTCACTGGGCACAGCTTAGGCACAGGGACGTCTAGGAGCAGATAGAGGGCATCCAGGACAAAGGGTTGAGGCATCAACTGGCGGCAGGTGCCTGGCATGGTCTGCGTCTCCAGCATCTAGATCAAGTTCTTCATCCAGCTCATCTTACCATTGAATGGTGGGGAAGAGAATCGGTCTGAATGTGGCTGGAGGTGAAGAGTACGTGTAAGGCTGCAGCCAGAAAGTCAGCAGGTGGACGCTCTGGCAGTTGTGGACAGCCAGCTCCAGCAAGTCATTGAAGGCCAGCCGGTCCAGGGCCACACATATGGACCTCAGGCCAGAGACTGTGACCACTGAAGGAATTTTTATCCATTCATCCATGAATAGACACATAGATTGCTTCCATGTCTTGGAAACTGTGAACAGTGCTATAATTAATACGGAAATGAAAAATATAACTTCAAGAACCTGATTTCTATTTTGGGGCCCAGAAGTGACATTGCAGGATTATATGGTGGTTATATTTTTAATTTTTGAGGAACTGCCGTATTATTTCTCATAGTGGCTGTACCAGTTTACTTTACAGTACACAAGGGTTCCCTTTTCTCCGTATTCAGCTCAATGCTTGTTGAAGTGAAAAACTTCAGTTATTAATTTTTTTTTCCTGAAACCTGAAGGATTATTATAATACAAACTTAAAATGACATGAAAGGGTAAACTCAACTAAATCCAAAGAGCTGAATGTATCCTTATTTCTGTGATTCAGCAGTATACCAAGTAACAGAAAACAAATAGGGATATGCTTTTACAATTCTATGCTTAGGCTTTCTGGGATATTGGTGATTGTTCCTATGGAAGGGAAAGAAGTATTAGGATAATAGTGTATTTGGTCAAGTTCCACAGTGTTGATTCTGAAGCACAATTGGTAGTTAGAGAAAATTATAGAAGTGAAACCACTAAAACAGATGAAATTTGGGTATGATAAGGGAATATACAATTAGAAAAGCAAAGGAGAGCAGTTACGGGTCATCTTGTTCTTACACTCTTACTGGTGAGATTATAAATTAACCATGTCTTCTTTGGATGTTAAATCTGATAAATATGTTTTACAGATATATTCACATATGGGCACAAGTATATATGTAAAACGGTATTCATTTATACTTAAGAGTAAAAGCAAAAGACTAGTGGCAACCTGAGTTATCCATCTATCCATATGGGACTGGTTGAAAAAAAATCATGATATATCTGTACATAATATAATATAAAATATTATACGGTCATTAAAAGGTGTGAGGCTACTCTATATATACTGATGTGAAATTATTTTCCAGTTACATTGTCAAATAAAGATGAACAGTATTTACAGGAGGCTATAATTGTGTAACAAGATGATATTTGCATATGCATTGGATATCTCTTGAAGGATACATTACTATTATAGAAGTAGTTATAAGGGAAAGGTGAAATAGAAGACAGGATAGAAAAGAGACTTATTTTTTCCTAGATTCCATTCAGTGGAGTGTGTGTGTGTGTGTGTGTGTGTGTGTGTTTGTAATTTTGGAAATATTTTAGATAATTTAAAAAAATCATACAAAATAACCATTTGAATGAAGTATTCAGGGTGAGGTTCCATCTGGGTATATAAATTGAAAGTTTTATGATATTTGCAGAGGGACATGTCATAATGCTGGAAAATTGTGACTAGCAGTGATTCTGCTAATGGATGGGAGGCCTCTCTAGAGTATGACATTTTCTTGTCTCTGGTAAGGACAACCAAAATATTGATGAAAGTTTACTCTGCCATCCTGATTCCTGCATGTTCAATGGATTGCTTCACTGAGTCAAAGGTTTACTTAGCTGACAACTGAGATTTAAAGAAAATCAACAAAAGGAAACGAAGCCCCAAGTGGCACTCTCTGTTGCCAGCTCATGGTGCTGTTTAGTCACAGTTGGCTCTGTGAACAACTTGGACGAAAGGCTCCATGTTGGCTTTATTCTGCCTCGTTATCAGCCTCCAAACAACACTGAGCAGTGGGTGATGCAGCAATCTTTCCTCCTTGTCGCCCATGAGAAAGCTGGAGTTTTAATCTTCTCTCTTTCATCAAGCACTCAAGCGTCTTTTTCTGTGGGCAGCTTGATCTTCTGGTCCCTCTCCCAGCATGGCTTTCTATTTCATTCTGTACTCAGACACTTTGTATCAAAAACCAGAAAAGGAATCAACTGGAGAGTATGACCTGAATATTTGTATTATTCAGTTTCCTAAGTTATATTTCTGTAGGTGTGTTTGCTATTTTATACTGTGTTCAATCACTTATAGTTAAGAAATTTTTATTAACCTGTGGGAAGAATACAAACATAGCTTTTTCAGAGTTTACATATTCCATCGAACCAAATAAATTATCTCAGAAGGTCTAGGAAAGACTGAACATTTCACAATTATTTACAAATCATTTGCCTATAGTTTCTCAAAAACACTTCTTTTTTTTTCTATTTTTACACTGACATGCATAACACATTCAACTTTGACTCTTAATATCCCTTTTTAAGAACCACAAAAAAGATTCCCATATCTATTAAAGATAATTAAACTTGAAATTAGGATCCTTGTTTCCATGGTCACAAATTTCAGTCATTGGAGTCTCAGTTACCTGGCACAGTGAACTCAAGCTATTTCAAGTAGATACCTTCTACCAGCCAATAAATATTTCCTGAAATGTTTTGAACTGGCCTTATTATTCTGTGCATCAGATGAAGAAATGTTATATAGGAGACACAAGTTCTGAAATGAGTCTCTTCTGAGAAGTTTGTGGGCTAAGATGCACAATAAACTCCTGAGGTGCTCTCTGCTCCACAACAGAGACCATTTAGGCCCTTCCAGGTCAGAACCTGAACACCTAACGATTCTGTGTTATCTTCTTTCAATCACATTATTACTTAGAGTCAACTCTGTTTTCATGCTGCCTTCTTAACCAACCCTTTTTTTGGACTGTTCTAAGCCACTCAAACTTCTCTCTGTTCTTCATTCTCTTTCAGCTTTTTATATTATACTTATTGCTTATGTCACACAAGTTAGCAACTCATTGGTATTACTAGTTTCCTGAATTGCTGTCAGTGTTTTCAAAACACTGCTTCCCTTGAGAACGGGACCCATGACTTTGGTTGTCCCGTACCTTTATGTCCCCAGCATGGTGCTAGTGTTAGAAAAAACTCAATAAAGGCTTGCCCATTAATGATACAGGAATGATTAGAGGAATAGTGGCTGCATTTTGTTATACATAAATGAATCAAGGTTCAAATCCTATTTAAAATATTCAATTTAAGTAATTAAATGATCTCTTGACCTTCCTGTGAACCTTGTATCAAATCTCTATTTTTTGTTAATAATGACAGATGAGGTTATGGGAAAATGGCTTTGTGCTCAGTTCTGGGAAATGTTTATCATTTTCATATAATAAAATTCACTTTTCAATGAATAACAGACATTTTAAAAACATCTGCCAAAAGATTGTTTACATGGAACTGTTTTATCCCCCAAGAGAAGCCTATGTTCAGTTGGAAACTCAGATGTCCTACTTGGTCCCCATTGTCAACATTTCACGTAAGTTTATTTACTTGCTTCCTTCACATGGATGAAGTTGAATTCATAGTTTGAAGAACACATAATATTTTAGGCAGATAGTTCTCTTTCTGCTCATATGTTGGTAGCTAACCTTGCAAAGATTGAAATTTAAAAATAAATATTCTTAGTTGCAAGAAACACGTTGCCCCCACTTCTATTTAAGTGACTGCACCCCAAAATATTATAGTTACATGCACTTCTATAGTACATTTCAGACACAACAATGCTAGATTGATTTTATAGCATAGTGATTTTGGGAGCCTGTGTATTATGCATTCTTCTAGCAACTTCTATTTCTAATTTTGTTCCATTTATAAGATTTGGATTAATTATTCTTCTGCATGTTTAATTATTTAATGAATATTTTCCTTTCTAAGCTCCATGAAGGCATGATCCATATTTGTTTTTATATTTCCATATCCTCAGTGCTTAGTTCTTGCAAATAATAGGTGCTACATTTATATTTGCTCAAAAATTAATGAAGAAATAATGAAAAAAAACAGGCATAATAGATTCTCTGTGGCTTGAAACTTACAAATTGGAATCTCTTAGAGAACTTCTAGTTCTAGTCCTGATGGATTGTTAATATTAAATTTACTCTTTTGCTTTTATAAAAAACTAAAAAACCTGGACAAAATATAGTTAACAGTTCTTTTCAAGCATTGAACATTACACAATGCAGGGAGACATGCAGTTCTTTTGTTGTCTCTTTAAGGAGATTTTCCAAACCATAATTCAGAAAAAATAGAACCCAGTCAGGATACAGAGATTTCTGCATGGGTTTCCAAAGTTATTGGGATTTGGGGTCAGAATTCTGAGGAGAAAGACACAGAAGGAATGCCAAAAATCTAGATAAAAGCTTACCTTGGGTCTGGGCCAACTTCTAGACTTCTTATATGGAAAGCATGTTCTGGAATGCCTAGCAGAGACCAGTACTGAGTGGCTGAAAACAGAGAAATATCTCAGAGTGTTGAGGAGTTACTGAAATTCCAACTCAACAAAAGTAGAGAAAGCTTTTTGGACACTATTAGCTTCCAAGTGAAAATCCAAAGAGGCCATGGCTTGAGAATAGTTTAGCACCCTGAGCATGAGGGCCACACACTAGAAATAAGAGCAAAGGTTATTTGGAACCACTTTAACAAAATCTAAAACCAAGCCAATGACAGAATCAAGATGAACTACTGGTAATTTTAGGACAAATTAAAATAAAATTTAACATTTCTAAGGAATAATACGATAATCTATAACTCCAGTATCTGGTTGTTTACAATGGGAAAAATATGGTATAAAAGTTTTAGACATGAAAGCAAGTAGTAAACCAACTGATAAGAGAAAAAATGGGCAAGAGAGACAGACCCAGAAATGGTCCAGATTTGGAGTTAATAGATGAGGGCCTCAAAATGACTATGAATGATATTTTAAAGATGGAAAAATTCAAAGGAGAATATAACTCTCACACAAAAAGAACCAAATGGAAATTTTAGAACTGCAAAATGCAGTATATGAAATTAAGAACTCAATGGATAGATGCAGTAGTGGCCTGCAATGAACAAAAAGCATGATAAGTCATTTCCAAGACAGGTAAGCAGACCCAAACTAAGGCACAAAGAAGAGATAAACAAAGTATGAAAAAGGATGGAGTTGAAGTGAAAAATGTGACATTGTCAAAAGGTCTAATATATATGACTACACAGCAAGTGTGTAGAGAAAATATAAAAATCATTCACATAAAAGAAAAGCATGTGCAAGAAGGCTTCATAGCATCTTTATTAAAAGTAGTCTCAAAATCCAGCACCCTTTCTTAATAAAAACCCTTGAGAAAGTCGGGATAGAAGGAACATACTTAAAGATCATAAAAGCCATTTATGAAAAGCCCACAGCTAACATCATCCTCAACGGGGAAAAACTGAGAGCTTTTTCCCTGAGATCAGGAACACGACAGGGATGTCCACTCTCACCGCTGTTGTTTAACATAGTGCTGGAAGTTCTGGCATCAGCAATCAGACAACAAAAGGAAATCAAAGGCATCAAAATTGGCAAAGATGAAATCAAGCTTTCGCTTTTTGCAGATGACATGATATTATACATGGAAAATCTGATAGACTCCACCAAAAGTCTGCTAGAACTGATACATGAATTCAGCAAAGTTGCAGGATACAAAATCAATGTACAGAAATCAGTTGCATTCTTATACACTAACAACGAAGCAACAGAAAGACAAATAAAGAAACTGATCCCATTCACAATTGCACCAAGAAGCATAAGATACCTAGGAATAAATCTAACCAAAGATGTAAAGGATCTGTA
This sequence comes from Lynx canadensis, assembly GCF_007474595.2. Classification (NCBI taxonomy): domain Eukaryota; kingdom Metazoa; phylum Chordata; class Mammalia; order Carnivora; family Felidae; genus Lynx; species Lynx canadensis. The sequence continues at coordinate 162,748,363 of NC_044303.2, forward strand.
TGCTGAAAACTATAGAAAGCTTATGAAGGTAATTGAAGAAGATTTAAAGAAATGGAAAGACATTCCCTGCTCATGGATTGGAAAAATAAATATTGTCAAAATGTCAATACTACCCAAAGCTATCTACACATTCAATGCAATCCCAATCAAAATTGCACCAGCATTCTTCTCGAAACTAGAACAAGCAATCCTAAAATTCATATGGAACCACAAAAGGCCCCGAATAGCCAAAGGAATTTTGAAGAAGAAGACCAAAGCAGGAGGCATCACAATCTCAGACTTTAGCCTCTACTACAAAGCTGTCATCATCAAGACAGCATGGTATTGGCACAAAAACAGACACACAGACCAATGGAATAGAATAGAAACCCCAGAACTAGACCCACAAACGTATGGCCAACTCATCTTTGACAAAGCAGGAAAGAACATCCAATGGAAAAAAGACAGCCTCTTTAACAAATGGTGCTGGGAGAACTGGACAGCAACATGCAGAAGGTTGAAACTAGACCACTTTCTCACACCATTTACAAAAATAAACTCAAAATGGATAAAAGACCTAAATGTGAGACAGGAAACCATGAAAACATTAGAGGACAAAGCAGGAAAAGACCTCTCTGACCTCAGCCGTAGCAATCTCTTACTCGACACATCCCCAAAGGCAAGGGAATTAAAAGCAAAAGTGAATTACTGGGACCTTATGAAGATAAAAAGCTTCTGCACAGCAAAGGAAACAACCAACAAAACTAAAAGGCAACCAACGGAATGGGAAAAGATATTTGCAAATGACATATCGGACAAAGGGCTAGTATCTAAAATCTATAAAGAGCTCACCAAACTCCACACCCGAAAAACAAATAACCCAGTGAAGAAATGGGCAGAAAACATGAATAGACACTTCTCTAAAGAAGACATCCAGCTGGCCAACAGGCACATGAAAAGATGTTCAGCGTCGCTCCTTATCAGGGAAATACAAATCAAAACCACACTCAGGTATCCCCTCACGCCAGTCAGTGTGGCCAAAATGAACAAATCAGGAGACTATAGATGCTGGAGAGGATGTGGAGAAACGGGAACCCTCTTGCACTGTTGGTGGGAATGCAAATTGGTGCAGCCGCTCTGGAAAGCAGTGTGGAGGTTCCTCAGAAAATTAAAAATAGACCTACCCTATGACCCAGCAATAGCACTGCTAGGAATTTACCCAAGGGATACAGGAGTACTGATGCATAGGGGCACTTGTACCCCAATGTTCATAGCAGCACTCTCAACAATAGCCAAATTATGGAAAGAGCCTAAATGTCCATCAACTGATGAATGGATAAAGAAATTGTGGTATATATACACAATGGAATACTATGTGGCAATGAGAAAAAATGAAATATGGCCTTTTGTAGCAACGTGGATGGAACTGGAGAGTGTGATGCTAAGTGAAATAAGCCATACAGAGAAAGACAGATACCATATGGTTTCACTCTTATGTGGATCCTGAGAAACTTAACAGGAACCCATGGGGGAGGGGAAGGAAAAAAAAAAAAAAAAAAAGGACGTTAGAGTGGGAGAGAGCCAAAGCATAAGAGACTGTTAAAAACTGAGAACAAACTGGGGGTTGATGGGGGGTGGGAGGGAGGGGAGGGTGGGTGATGGGTATTGAGGAGGGCACCTTTTGGGATGAGCACTGGGTGTTGTATGGAAACCAATTTGTCAATAAATTTCATATATATATAAAAAAAAAAAGAAAAAAAAATAAAAGTAGTCTCAAACTGAAAACTATACAAGTTAATAAGTCTAGAATATATACATGGATGTGGCATATATATAAGATGAAATAGTACTCAACCATAAAAAAGAATGGAATACAAATACACAAAGCAATTTTGATGAATCTCAAAAGCATTGTCTTCAACTAAAGAAGCTATACTCAAAAAAGTACATATTTATGATTTAATTTATAGGAAGTTCAAAATGGTGCAAATTAATTTATAGTTAGAGAAGTCAGTGATTGTTACCTCTGAGTGCGTACTGACTAGAAAAAGTCACTGGGGAAGTTTCTGAGAAGATAAAAATATTAGGTGTTTGATTTGTAGTGTGTTATTTACTGTAAGTTTTTTACGCTTTATATTTTTAAAATGCAGATTACCAAAAAATCTCAATGTATAAATAACTAAAATCAATAACATTTATTATAATATTTATGGTTACAAAATGGCAATTTGTTTCCCAGTAATAATATTACAGTGTCCAAGGCCATTTTGCAGGGACAGATTGTAGAAGAACTTAATTTTTACCTGGCAAACAGAATCTATATGTTCCAGCTTCAGACTCACAAGTGACTGACTGCAAAACACAAGGGAAATCACTGAGTGCTGTTCTCCAGGAGCCTGCCTGTAATGAGGACAGGAAGGCAATGTGTAAAGAAACACATATATAAATGAGACAGAAATGAGCAGGAGATAGGAGACACAGGAAACTAGGGTGAAATACTTAAGATAGGGTGGCTAATAAGGGATCTCTGAGGGTTTAAGATTTGAGATTAAAGAATCAAACAAACCCAGCTATGTGTAGTCAGATGTTTCTTTGTGAAGAATGTGTAGCCTCTACTTTGTCTAAAATAGTTATTCTGCTGATTCATCATGAAATCACCTTCTTTTTTTAGTAGCAGATATAAATTGTTCCTATATCCTCATTCATTGCTCCCTGATTTACTCAATCCATTCATTCTTTCATTCAAAGATTAGAGTGTGAAGAAATTCAAACCAAAAAAATTACAGATTATCACAGGGTTTCATGTAGAGGCCAGGAATCTTCAGTTCTAACACATACAGTTTATTCTGATATAGTACATTGAGGAAAAGAGCTATGCATTTTAAAAATAATTTTTAAATGTGCATTTATTTTGAGAGAGAGCGAGAGAGAGAGAGAGAGAGAGGGTGCAAGTGGGTGGGGGCGCAGAGACAGAGGGGAGAGACAATCCTAATCAGTCTCCACACTGTCAGTGCGCGGAGCCCTACATGGGACTCCATCTCACCAACCGTGAGATCATGACCTGAACCAAAATCAAGAGTCCAACACTTAACCAACTGAACCACCCAGGTGCCCCAACAGCTATGCATTTTTTAAAAATGCAGTAATGCTATAATTAGATTTCTGGATTTTTCTCTTCTGTTTTGGCTTGTGAATATCATTTTTAACTTAAACATTTATTTTATTAGTATAACTCTCAGGTTTATAACCTCATTTGCAGTGTCAGAGACATATCATATTCCTTCTTGTTTCTTAGTGTACTTGCCATGCAAACCATTGAAACACTTAGAATTTCAGATATACAACAATGTAAATGAGCTCAGGTCCATATCAGATTAATAGATTTGATAGCCTTTTTTCTTTTTTCCCCTTTCCGAATCCTGTTTATTCTTCAGTATTTTATGTTTTAAAATGTCGAGTACATGGACAGACACATGTATATACTTTTTCTGAATAGTACAGCTTTGCTATCATTCATGTCAGAATAATTATATCAGGTGAGAATTGAGTAGGATTTTAGAGATTTCTTTGTCCAATCCACATATTTGAGAAAACTGACAATAGGAGATTAAAAAAAAAAAAACCTCAGGAAACACAGCAAATCGATGACACAAATAGAATAAAGAGCCATATCCTGTAATTCATGACACAGAGAGAGCCCTGTAAATCCAACCATACTTATCAAGAACAGCCCCCTATTTAATACACAATCAAATACTTCCTGCTATTTTTAGTTTAGCTTTTTTTAAAAAAATATTCTCCTATTATGTTTAACTTAGATTGTAAATTGTGTTATGACAAATACCATGGCTTAAACTTCATTTCAATCCCCCTTTAGATGCTACTAGCATAGGGCATTACACATAGCATTGATTCTAAAGGTAGTCGGTACATTTCTTATTTCTTTTTCCAGTGGCACAGTGTATTACCACGTTAATAAAAGAGTAAATCCATGTATTTAGAAAGAACAGAGGAAAAGTGGCCTAGGGAAAAGCTAGAACAAGCCAAGCAGGTCACCATGGTAACACCAGGTTCAAAACTGTCATTCTCCTAAAGCTGCTGCCATTTCTCATGTGTTCAGGATACAGCGCACCATCTAGTGGTTTCATTTATGTTCCTGACATTTCACGCCTTTCAAGTTCAACTTACAAACAAACAAAAGAAAACACTCCTTATAGTACACACTTGTAGTTGTGGAACACAGTCAGAATTTGGTTTGCAAAATGAGTAGGTAGAAGTGTTATCATTTACTGAATTACTGTTTGTTCTCAATGCTTAAAAAATCATTTAGCAGAGTCATGTGAAAAATTTAAATCATTATTAATACTCTGTACAATACGTAAAATCTTGACTTTATGACATATGCAGAGTTCTATACACATGAATGCATTTATTCTGAGGAATTTTATTACTAAATCACTCATCATGATTTATTCTTTCTGAAAAGAAAAGAAAAAGACCTTTTTGGTTTCTTTCCTGTTGAAATCTAGGTACATGAAAGTAAGTGCCTTTAAGTATATTCACAAAAGGAACAAAAGGTTTGACTTAAATATTTTCTCTGTTCCTCACAGGAGAAACAAAAATAAAAACAAAACTCAGCCTTATTGGGGTTTTAACCAGACAACCATGTTTATAAACAGAAAATTATATTAAAAGCCCAAGTTTGTGTTTCCCAGACATACAGGGAGTAAATATATGAAACTGTCAAGATTATTTTCCTTTAGGTCCTGTAAAAATAATATCTAATTAACAGTTACATTTATTTATACAGTTACAGAAAGTACAATAGAGTAAAACTGTTTTGTAGCTCTATTTGAAGGATCAAATTATTTTTAAGAAATGTTTTCTGTGTGTTCAAGTCTGTGTAGTAAGTCAATTTTCATAGTATCTATTGAACACTATACCATACCATTCTAACAACTCTCTCTTACCTTTCCATCTACTAATATCTAGAGGCCCAGACTGTAAAACGTCAAGAATGCAGGAATTATTTGCACAGCTCATATATTTTAAAAAAATTGTCAACATTTCAGATAAGCCAATGGGTTTATGGATCATGCCTGTCTCATAGTATCTTCTATGCCTGGAGTAATTATTCTGTGTTCCATGGTCAAGATGTTTCATTCTCATTCATCTCTCATGTGTTACCTCAAGTACCCTTCTGCACAAAACTTTATCAAATCTTAGACTAACTAGCAACTTGATATGCCTGACCCTCAGTGGTTCTCAATTAATGGCTGCAAATTGGAATCATCTTTTGATGCTTCTGTTTATTCCCAGAGACTAACATTTAATTGATCCTAGATGAAGACTTGGTTATGGGAATTTTAAAGACTTCATAGGTGAATCTAATGTGAGCTCTACATTAGCTCCTCCTCTTTATATTGAAACAATCTGTCCTGCATTTCAGTATGTGAAAGTTCTATCTTAGTTGGCCTTTTATATCACTGGCGTTTATCAGAGTGATAGCATAATATTTGGCACTGAAAAGATATTTATGGGGTCATGCTGACTAAAGATAACGACAGGGACTGGTGAATAGTGATAGGGTGATATCTAGGATAAAAGGTTATTAGGGAAATGTGATAAAAACATATAAGGCCTGGTATCCTGAGAAAGGTACAGGTGTGTTGAGGTAAGAATCAAGAATGTTTCTTAGAGCTAAGGAGGAAGCAGGAGTTCCTAGTATAATTGTTGTACTGGTAAAATATCAAGGACAAAGTAGCAAAAAAAGGAAATGATATCATGTGGTGTGTCAGCAACATTTCCTACCTAGTGCTGGTTTGTGGAGGACTGCGTGGCACCTGGCCATGCACCTTGCTACTTGAGTTTCATTTATCACAGGGCACCAGAGTGACAGTGAAGAAAGAAAAATAGACCAGGAAATTGGTCCCAATAGCTAATATCTCTTCCCTTACCCCAGCACTTTGGATACAAAACCAAGGGAACAAAACGTTTAGAACATTCGTAACACTTTATTATGAAGAACAAGGAAATGAAATTTGGCACTGTGTCTTGTACTCAAGATGCCCAATCATTTGACATTTACTCAGGGCATGGCTGAGAAATGACACCATTCAAGCTCATGGCTAAACGAGTAAAAACAGTTGTGTATTTTTGTTTGAGAGTTTTCTAAATGTAATTAAACCCAAGCCACTTTTATTTAATAACTCATGGAGGCCCAGCCTCCGTGAGGTTTTAAAAATAAGCAAAGATTTGCTTTTAAATCTGTGTTACCTTGGTGTATTCTCATACCGATCTCCTACACATAAAAGAAGAGGTATGAAAGCTGAGTACTTGCAGTTGTATGATTAATAGATATGTCTTTTTTTTTAATGTTTATTATTTTTTGAAAGAAAGTGTGAGCAGGGGAGGGGCGGAGCAAGAGGGCGAGAGAGAGCACAGAGCCTGATGCAGGGCTCAAACCCACAGACGGTGAGATCATGACCTCAGCTGAGATCAAGAGTTGGATACTTAACTTACGGAGCCACCCAGGCTCCCCTGTTAACAGAAAGATCTTAATCACTGAGGTGAGCTGGCAGAGCTGTCTATCTTTCAGAAATCACCGCTCACATGATTTCTAAAAGAAAAAATGAAACATCTTTATAAAACGAAAAACTGGCAAGAACTTGATCTCAGAATCAAGAGTCCAGAGTTGGCTGAGCATCTTAGTTGGTTAAGTATCCGACTCTCAGCTCAGATCGTCGTTTCATAGTTCGTTAGTTTGAGCCCCACATTGGACTCTGCACTGACAGTGTGGAGCCTGCTTGGGATTCTCTAAAAAACAAAACAAAACAAAACAAAACCAAGAATCCTGGAGAACCAGTCCCAAATTTATAATTGAAAAAAATTACTTAAATTTAGGAGTCTTTTCTTTTCATGTATTTAAGAAATGAATCGCAGGCTGTTATTTGTAGAGTAGCCTAGTAAGTTATAATCTCAGGGAAGGTAAGTACTATTGATTAATTGTTTCTACATATATGTCTATATTTATATACATATTTATATTTACATACATATATAAATGTTTACACACACACACACACACACATAAGGAAACACAGACCTAGAGAGATTAAAGAATTTATCCAAGCTCACTTACATAGTTCATCTATTTAAGAAAAATAATTACTGAGAAGTTACTGTCCACCAGTACTTTTATAGGACAGAGGAGATAGTAGTGATCAAGATACAAAGGTACTTGTGACAAAGCTTACTTTCCAATGCGAAAAGCAAGCCATATAAATAAGTTTTAAAAAATCCAGTAGAGAAATAACTGGATGGCAATAATAATGGCAATAAGATCCATATAAAGAATCAAAACATGCCAATTTAAAATTTAAAATACCATGTAGAAAAGCGTCAAAATATTAAACTCTTAAAGATGCATTTAATAAAATATGAGTAAGATCTGTACACCTAAAGCTATGAAAGCATTGGTTTTTAATCAAAATTATAAGACCTAAGTAAATGGCAATATATACTATGTTCACGGATCAGAAGACTCAATGTTGCTAAGATATCAGTTCCATCCAACTTGATTTATAGATTTAATAAAATCCCAATCACAAATCCCTAAACTGTTTCATAGAAATTTACAAGCATATTCAAAGATTTATATGACAGTGTAAAGGGTCTAGAGTAGCCAAAACAATTTTAGAAAGGGACTAATTGATGATTCACACTATGTAATTTTAAGACTCACTCTTAAGCTGCATTAAAAAAAAAGTGATGATAAACATAGAGATCAGTAGACAGATTAGAGAATCCAGATGTAGACCTCTGCATATATGGATGATTGTTTTTTGGCAACAGTGCCAGGGTAACTCAATGGAAGGGATAATATTTTCAATGTACAATGTTCTTATGTTCCTATGGGAATAATATAAACACTACACATGCAGACTATATACAATAATGAACATAAAATCAATTATGTAACACTTTGGAAGATTTTTTTTTTCAAATTTACACACACACTTCATCATACAGCTCAGTAATGCCCCTTGAAATGAAAATTACATCCTATGACAATGACTCAAATGTTTATAACAACTTTAAGTGTAATTGCTAATAAATTAAAAAACCTTAAAAGTTCATTACCTGGTGAATATATAAACAGATTTGTGGTGTATCTATCTAGTGGATAAAAAGCAATGAAAAAAAATGAACACCAGATTGATTCAACAAAATGGATGAACTTACAACAAATAATCATGTATGAAAGAAACCAGACACAAAACACTACATATGGTTTTATTTCATTGATTTGAAGGCAGATTATTGATTAGCAGGTTACAGAAATGGTCTTTATATTTTTTTTCTTTTCAAATTTTTATTTAAATTCTAGTTAAACTATGTGTAATATTGATTTTAGGAGTAGAATTCAGTGACTCAGCACTTAAATACAACACCCAGTGCTTATCATTACAAGTATCCTCCTTAATATCCATCACCCATCTAGCCCATCCCCCATCTACCTCCCTCCATCAACCCTCAATTAAGAGTCTCTTATGGTTTGTTTCCCTTTTTCTTTTTCTCCCCTCCCATGTGTTTATCTATTTTGTTTCTTAAATTCCATATATGAGTGAAATCATATGGTATTTGTCTGTTTCTGAGTGACTTATTTCGTTTAGTGTAATATACTCTAGTTCCATCCACATATTTGCAAATGGCAAAATTTCATTATTTTTGATAGCTGGGTAATATTCCATTGTATATGATGGACATTAGGGCTCTTTCCATAATTTGGCTATTGTTGATAATACTGCTATAAACATTGGGGTGCATGTGTCCCTTTGAATCTGTATTAGCATATCCTTTGGGTAAATACCTAGTAGTACAATTGCTGGGTCATAGGGTGGTTCTATTTTTAGCTTTGTGAGGAACCTCCATACTGTTTTCTAGGGTGGCTGCACCAGTTTGCATTCCCACCAACTGTGTAAGAAGGTTCTTCTTTCTCCATATCCTCGCCCATATCTGGTGTTTCTTGTGTTGTTAATTTTAGCCATTCTGACTGGTGTGAGATAGTATCTCATTGTGATTTTGATTTGTATTCCCCTGATGATGAGTGATATTGAACATCTTTTCATGTGTCTGTTAGCCATCTGCATGACTTTTTTGGAAAAGTGTCTATTCATATATTCTTCCTATTTCTTAACTAGATTGTTTTTGGGTGCTGTTTTGGGGTTATTTATAGATTTTGGATATTCATCCTTTATCAGATATGTCATTAGCAAATATCTTCTCCCATTCCATAGGTTGCCTTTTAGTTTTGTTGATTGTTTCCTTTGCTGTGCAGAAACTTTTTATCTTGATAAAGTCTCAATAGTTCATTTTTGGTTTTGTTTCCTTTGCTTCTGGAGATGTGTCCAGTAAGAAGTTGCTGCTGCCAAGGTCAAAGATGTTGCTGCAGGTGTTGTCCTCTAGGATTTTAATGGTTTCTAGTCTCACATTTAGGTCTTTGAAATGTTCTTTATCTTGACTAAGGTGATGTTTATATGCCTGTATATATTTGCTAGTATATATGTTGACCAACAAGGAGGACCTATCCAAGAAAATGATATATTTTTAAAAATTAAAATATTAAAGCTAAAAAAATAATACAAATGCAGATCCTCTCGCTAGCTCTGATAGCAAGAATCATGCTAAAATTTCTCCAGTTCTATTTAAACTCTCTCAAAGGAATGCATACAGCAAAATTTGGGAGAAAGTACCTCCCCACAGGAGAACATAGTGAGGCAGAAATGGCTGAATCACTTTGCCACAAGTGAAGGAGGGACTGCATCTTTGGTATATTTTTGTGTATTTTGATATATAGTAACTTTTTTTTCTACTTTAACTTTGGATACATTTTTCCACCCAATTTATACTGTTCTTTCCTTTTCTTCTCCATTCTGCATCCACTTAAACCCAGAAATTTCTAGTGACAGAAATCAAAGTATATGTTTTATGATGTAGCATTCTTTTTTTCTTATTTTTTTGATGTAGCATTTTTAGCAAATATAAAGAAGACAAACCACAAGGAAAGTATAAAAAGAGCAGCACAAAATTCCCAAGGGTTAAGTCTGGAATCAAGCTTTAAAGACTTTCAAGGGAATTTCTGAATAAAAGAATATTTGGTAAATATATGGTAAAAATGAAAGGAGTAAGAAGTGGAAAAGCATTAATTCATTTCTTCATTGGTAATTCTCTGTTAAAACTGTATATTTGAAACATGTGCTCACTTGTTGTTATGAACACCGGGTGTCATACGTAAGTGATGAATCACTCAATTCTATTCCTGAAAACAAAATTGCCCTGTATGTTCACTAACTAAAATTCAAATTTTACAGATGAAAGAAATAAAATGTGTGCCCCTAAAGTCAACAAAATATAGAAGTCCTAGAAAAAATAAACAGTATAACTACCTCTAGAGAAAGAATCACATTGTCACTCCTTCATTACATATCTGATACATAACACGTGGTTGACAATGTTTGTTGAACTTTACTATATCCAATTATTGCTTGTGTCCATGAGGTTTAATCACTGTCTCTCCAGCATTGTTATTGTCATCAATAGCATCATCAAAACCATTATTTATTAGGCACTTAAAGATCTAAGATACTGATTTTCGAACTGTGTAAAGTATCCTCAGTTTCTACAGACAGACTCAGAGACATTGTAAGGGAAAAAGAGACCACTCAGGCTCCAAAGCTCTTTCTTCAGGTTTTGGGTGGCTAGACGAGGTGCCTTTGAATGTTTGTAAACCATGACTATAGAAAAGGGATCAATAAACTGCCTTCTTTTTTAAAGTTTTTATTTTATTTCCAGGTAGTTAACATACAGTGTTATATTAGTTTCAGGTATACAGTATAGTGATTTGACAATTCCATACATCACCCGATGCTCATTACAAATGCCTTCCTTAATCCCCATCACCTATTTCCCCCATCCTCCCACCCACTTCTGCTCTGGTAACCATCAGTTTGTTCTCTATAGTTAAGAGTATGTTTCTTGATTTATCTCTTTTTTTCACTTTACTCATTTGTTTCTTAAATTGCACATATGAGTGAAATCATATGGTATTTGTCTGTCTTTGCCTTATTTCTCTTAGCATTATACTATCTAGATCCATCCATGCTGTTGCAAGTGGCCAGATTTTATTCTTTTTTATGGATGAATAATATTCCATTGTATATATATACCACCTCTTCTTCATCCGTTCATCAGTCGATAGACACTTGGCCTACTTCCATCGTTTGGCTATTGTAAATAATGCTACTATAAACATAGCAGTGCATGTATTGTTTTACATTAGTTTTGTATTATTTGGGTTAATAGGTATTAGTCTGATTGCTGGATCCTAGGGTAGTTCTATTTTTAAGTTTGTGAGGAACCACAATACTGTTCCACAATAGCTGTATCAGTTTGCATTCCCAAAAATAGTGCAAGAGGTTTCCTTTTTCTCCACATAGTCTCCAACACCTGTTGTTTCTTGTGTTGTTAATTTTAGTCATTCTGAAAGATGTGAGGTGATAGTTTATTATAGCTTTGATTTGCATTTTCCTGATGGTAATTGATGATGAACATCTTTCTGTGTGTCTATTGTCCGACAGTATGTCTTTTTTGGAGAAATGTCTATTCATAACTTCTGCCCATTTTTAATTGGATTATTTGCTTTTTGGATGCTGAGTTCTATAAGTTCTTTACAGACTTTGGATACTAACCTTTTATAATTTGCAACTATTTTCTCCCATTATGTAGGTTGCTTTTTAGTTTTATTGATTGTTTCCTTTGCTATGCAGAAGATTTCTATTTTGATTTAGTCCCAGTAGTTTACTTTTGCTTTTATTTTCCTTGCCTCAGGAGACCTAACTAGAAAAAAGGATGCTTCAATTGATGTCAAAGAAGCTACTACCTATGTTATTTTCTAGAATTTTGATGGTTTCCTGTCTCACATTTATTTTTTTTAACGTTTATTTATTTTTGAGACAGAGAAAGACAGAGCATGAACAGGGGAGGGTCAGAGAGAGAGAGAGGGAGACACAGGATCAGAAACAGGCTCCAGGCTCTGAGCTGTCAGCACAGAGCCTGACGCGGGGCTCGAACTCACGGACCACGAGATCATGACCTGAGCCGAAGTCGGACGCTTAATCGACTGAGCCACCCAGGCGTCCCTCCTGTCTCACATTTAGGTCTTTAATTCATTTTGAATTTATTTTTGTGTATGCTGTAAGAAAGTGTCCAGTTTCATTATTTTGCATGTTGCTGTCCAATTTTCCCAGCACCATTTGTTGGATAGACTCAAATTTTCCCATTAGATGTTCTTTACTGCTTTTTAGAATATTAATTGACTATATAGTTCTAGGTTTATTTCTAGGTTTTCTGTTGTGTTCCTCTGATCTATGTGTCTATTTTTGTGGCAGGATCTTACTGTTTTGATTGCTACAGCTTTATAACATAACTTGAAGTCTGGAATTGTGATGCCTTCAGTTTTGCTTTTCTCTTTCAAGGTTACTTTAGCTATTCAGTGTCTTTTGTGATTCCATACAAATTTTAGGATTGTTTATTCTAGCTCTGAAAAATGCTGATGGTATTTTGATAAGGGTCGCATTAAATATGTAGATTGCTTTTGGTAATATAGACATTTTAACAATATTTGTTCTTCCAGTCCATGAGCATGGAATGTCTTTCCATTTCTTTGTGTTGTCTTCTATTTCTTTCATCAGTGTTTTATAGTTTTCAGAGTACCGATCTTTCACCTCTTTGGTAACGTTTATTCTTAGGTATCTTACCATTTCTGTTGCAATTGTAAATGGGATTATTTTCCTATTTCTCTTTCTGCTCCTTCATTAGTGATGTATAGAAATGCAACAGATTTCTGTACATTGATTTAGTATCCTGCGACTTTACTGAATTTATTCTAGCATATTTTTGGTGGAGCCGTTTGGTTTTTTATAAATAATATTATGTCATCTGCAAATAAGAAAGTTACTGATTTGGTTGTCTCTTAACTTCTCTTTGCTTTATGATTGCTGTAGCTCAGACTTCCAGTACTATATTAAATAGAATTGGTGGGAGTGGACATCCCTGTCTTATTCGTGAGTAGGGATAAATTTCTGTTTTTCCCCACTGAGTATGATGTCAGCTGTGAGTTTTTCATATATGGCCTTTACTATGATGAGGTAAGTTCCCTCTAAGCCTATTCAGTTGAGGGTTTTTATCATGAATGCAGGCTGTAGTTTGTGAAATGCTTTTTCTGCATCTATTGAAATGATCACATGGTTCTTATCCCGTCTCTTATTGATGTAATGTATCATGTTGATTTATCTGTGAATATTGAACTAACTTGCAACCCAGGAATAAATCCCATTTGATTGTGGTGGATGATTTTTTAAAATGTATTATTGAATTCAGTTTGCTATTATTTTTGGAGGATTTTTACATCCATGTTCATCAGAGATTTTGGCCTGTAGTTCTCTTTTTTAGTTCTGTTTTTATCTGGCTATGATATCAGGGTAATTAATGCTGGCCTCATTTAATAAATTTGGATATTTTTCTTCCTTTTCTATTTTTTTTTGGAAAAGTTTAAGAATGAGAACTCTTATTTAAATGTTTGGTAGAATTCACCTGTGAAGCCATCTGGTCCTGGCCTATTGATTACTAGAGTTTTGTTTTGTTTTGTTTTTGATTAAATTTATTTGCTGGTTATCAGTCTGTGCAGTTTTTTTATATCTTCCTGTTTCAGTTTCTATTTTTAATTTTTTTCATGTTTATTTATATCTGAGAGAGAGAGACAGAAAGAGACAGTGTGCAAGTGGGGTAGGAACAGAGAGAGATGGAGACAGAATCAGAAGCAAGATCCAGGTTCTGAGCTGTTAGCACAGAGCCTGATGTTGGGCTCAAAACCACCAGCGGTGGTATCATGACCTGAGCCAAAGTCAGATGCTAAACTGACTGAGCCTCCCAGATGCTCCCCTGTTTCAGTTTCTTAAAGGTTATTTATTTATTTTGAGAGAGAGAGCAGGGGAAGGGCAGAGAAAGGGGGAGAGAGAATCTGTGCACTGTCAGCGCAGAGTGTAACGCTTGGCTCAATATCACAAATCGTGAGACAATGACCTGAGCTGAGATCAACAGTTGGATGCTTAATCGACTGAGCCACTCAGGTGCCCCATATTTCTTCCTGTTTCATTTCTTCATATTTCTACATATTTTGATAGTTGCTATGTATCTAGGAATTTATCCATTTACTCTAGGTTATCCAACTTGTTGGCATAATTTTTCATAATATTTTCTTATAATTGTATATCTACGGTGTTGCTTATTATTTATCCTCTCTCATTTGTGATTTTATTAATTTGAATTCTTTCTATTTTTTTTCTTGATAAGTGTGGCAAGAGGTTTATAAATTTTATTCATTTTTTTCAAAGAACCAGTTCCTGGTTTCATTGATCTGTTCTATGGTAGTGGTTGTCATCATTGTTGTTGTTGTTAGTTTCTATATCATTTATTTCTACTCTAGTCTTAATATATTAATTTCTTCCTTCTGCTGGTTGAAAACTTTATTGTTCTTTTTCTAGCTTCTATAGGTGTAAGTTTAGGTTGTGTATTTGAGAATTTTATTGCTTCTTTTTTTTTTTAATATATGAAATTTATTGTCAAATTGGTTTCCATACAACACCCAGTGCTCATCCCAAAAGGTGCCCTCCTCAATACCCATCACCCACCCCCCCCTCCCTCCCACCCCCATCAACCCTCAGTTTGTTCTCAGTTTTTAACAGTCTCTTATGCTTTGGCTCTCTCCCACTCTAACCTCTTTTGTTTTTTTCCTTCCCCTCCCCCATGGGTTTCTCTTAAGTTTCTCAGGATCCACATAAGAGTGAAACCATATGGTATCTGTCTTTCTCTGTATGGCTTATTTCACTTAGCATCACACTCTCCAGCTCTATCCATGTTGCTACAAAAGGCCATATTTCATTTTTTCTCATTGCCACGTAGTATTCCATTGTGTATATAAACCACAATTTCTTTATCCATTCATCAGTTGATGGACATTTAGGCTCTTTCCATAATTTGGCTATTGTTGAGAGTGCTGCTATAAACATTGGGGTACAAGTGCCCCTATGCATCAGCACTCCTGTATCCCTTGGATAAATTCCTAGCAGTGCTACTGCTGGGTCATAGGGTAGGTCTATTTTTAATTTTCTGAGGAACCTCCACACTGCTTTCCAGAGCGGCTGCACCAATTTGCATTCCCACTAACAGTGCAAGAGGTTTCCCGTTTCTCCACATCCTCTCCAGCATCTATAGTCTCCTGATTTGTTCATTTTGGCCACTCTGACTGGCATGAGGTGATATCTGAGTGTGGTTTTGATTTGTATTTCCCTGATAAGGAGCAACGTTGAACATCTTTTCATGTGCCTGTTGGCCATCCGGATGTCTTCTTTAGAGAAGTGTCTATTCATGTTTTCTGCCCATTTCTTCACTGTGTTATTTGTTTTTCGGGTGTGGAGTTTGGTGAGCTCTTTATAGGAGAATTTTATTGCTTCTTAATTTAGGTCTATATCGCTATGAACTTCCCTCTTAGAACCACTTTTGCTGCATCCCAAAGGTTTTCAACTGTTGTATTTTCATTTTCATTTGTTCCTATTTAATTTTATTTTTTTTATTTTATGCTTAATCCATTCATTGTTCAGTAGCATGTTACTTAACATCTCTGTATTTGTGGTCTTTCTAGGTTTTTTCTTTATGGTTGACTTCTAGTTTCATTGTGGTCAGAAAAGATGCATGGTATGACTTCAGTCTTATTAAATTTGTTGAGGATTGTTTTGTGGGCTAATATGTAGTCTAATCTGGAGAATGTTCTGGGAACACCAGAAAAGAATGTGTATTTTTATTTTTAGGATGGAATTTTCTGAGTATATCTGTTAAGTCCATTTGGCCCAGTATTCACTCAAAGCCATTATTTCCTTGTTGATTTTCTGTTTAGTTGATCTTCCCTTTGATCTAAGTGGGACATTAAAGTCCCCTACTGTTATTGTATTATTATCAATGTGTTCCTTTATGTTTGTTATTAACTGTTTTTTAATATAATTTATTGTCAAATTCATTTCCATACAACGTCCAGTGCTCATCCCAACAAGTGCCCTCCTCAATGCCCATCACTCACTTTCTGCTCTCCCCCGCCCCCATCAACCTTCAGTTTGTTCTCAGTATTTAAGAGTCTCTTATGATTTGCCTCCCTCCCTCTCTGTAACTTTTTTTCCTCTTCCCCTGCCTCATGATCTTCTGTTAAATTTTTCAAGATACACATATCTTGTGTGAAAACACATGGTATCCGTCTTTCTCTAACTGACTTATTTCTTTTTTTTTTTTTTTTTTCCACGTTTATTTATTTTTGGGACAGAGAGAGACAGAGCATGAACGGGGGAGGGGCAGAGAGAGAGGGAGACACAGAATCGGAAACAGGCTCCAGGCTCTGAGCCATCAGCCCAGAGCCCGATGCGGGGCTCGAACTCACGGACCGTGAGATCGTGACCTGGCTGAAGTCGGACGCTTAACCAACTGCGCCACCCAGGCGCCCCTCTAACTGACTTATTTCACTTAGCATAAAACCCTCCAGTTCCATCCAAGTTGCTCCAAGTGGCCAGATTTCATTCTTTCTCATTGCCAGGTAGTATTCCATTGTATATATAAACCAATCTTCTTTATCCATTGGTCAGTTGATGGACATTTAGGCTCTTTCCATAATTTGGCTTTCGTTGAAAGTGCTGCTATAAACATTGGGGTACATGTGTCCCTATGTATCAGCACTCCTGTATCCTTTGGGTAAATTCCTAGCAGTGCTATTGCTGGGTCAGAGGGTAGTTCTATTTTTAATTTTTTAAGGAATCTCCACACTGTTTTCCAGAGCAGCTACACCAGTTTGCATTCCCACCAACAATGCAAGAGGGTTCCCGTTTCTCCACATCCTTGCCAGCATCGATAGTCTCCTGATTTGTTCATTTTAGCCACTTTGACATGGATAAGGTGATGTCTCAGTGTGGTTTTGTTTTGTATTTCCCTGATGATGAGTGACGTTGAGCATCTTTTCATGTGCCTGTTGGCCATCTGGATGTCTTCTTTGGAAAAATACCTATTCATGTCTTCTGCCCATTTCTTCACTGGATTATTTGTTTTTCAGGTGTGGAGTTTAGTGAGTTCTTTATAGATTTTGGATAGTAGCCCTTTATCCAATATGTAATTTGCAAATATGTTTTCCCATTCCGTAGGTTGCCTTTTAGTTTTGTTGATTGTTTCCTTTGCAGTGCAGCAGCTTTTTATCTTGATGAGGTCCCAAAAGTTCATTTTTTCTTTGAATTCCCTTGCCTTTAAAGATGTGTCAAGTAGGACATTCTTGTAGCTGAGGTCAGAGAGGTTTTTTCCTGCTTTCTCCTCTAGGGTTTTGATGACTTCCTGTCTCACATTCAGGTCCCTCATCCA
This sequence comes from Lynx canadensis, assembly GCF_007474595.2. Lineage (NCBI taxonomy): Eukaryota > Metazoa > Chordata > Mammalia > Carnivora > Felidae > Lynx > Lynx canadensis. The sequence goes on from NC_044303.2 coordinate 162,765,847, forward strand.
TTTTGAGTTTATTTTTGTGTGTGGTGTAAAAGAGTGTCTAGTTTCATTCTTCTGCATGTTGCTGTCCAGTTCTCCCAGCACCATTTGCTAAAGAGACTGTATTTTTTCCATTGGATACTCTTTCCTGCTTTGTCAAAGGTTAGTTGGCCATACATTTGTAGGTCCAATTCTGAAGTCTTTATTCTATTCCTTTGGTCATGTGTCTGTTTTTGTGCCAATACCATACTTTCTTGATGACTACAGATTTGTAGTAGATGTTAGAGTCTGGGATTGTGATGCCTCCCACTTTCATTTTCTTCTTCAATATTACTTTGGCTATTTGGGGTCTTTTGTGGTTCCCTAAAAATTTTATGACTACTTGTTCTAGCTTCGAAAAGAATGCTGGTGCAATTTTGATTGGGATTTCATTGAATGTGTAGATAGCTTTGTGTAGTATTGACATTTTAACAATACTTATTCTTCCAATCCATGAGAATGGAATGTTTTTCCACTTCTTTGTGTCTTCTTCAATTTCCTTCATAAGCTTTCTATAGCTTTCAGCATACAGATCTTTTACATCTTTGGTTAGGTTTATTCCTAGGTATTTTATGTTTCCTGCTGCAATTGTGAATGGGATCAGTTTATTTATTTCTCTTTCTGTTGCTTCATTATTGGTGTATAAAAGTGCAACCAATTTCTGTACATTAATTTTTTACCTTGCGACTTTGCTGAATTCATGTATCAGTTCTAGCAGCCTTTTGGTGGAGTCTTTTGGGTCTTCCAGGTAGGGTATCATGTAGTCTGGGAAAATTGAAAGTTTGACTTCATCCTTTTCAATTTTGATGCCTTTTATTTCATTTTGTTGTCTGCTTGCTGATGCTAGGACTTCCAACACTATGATAAACAACAGTGGTAAGAGTGGACATCACTGTCATGTTCCTGATCTCAGGGGAAAGCTCTCAGTTTTTTCCTATTGAGAATGATATTAGCTGTGGGCTTTTTATAAATGGCTTTTAGGATGTTTAAGTATGTTCCTTCTATCCTGACTTTCTTGAGGGTTTTTATTAAGAAAGAATGCTGTATTTTGTCAAATGCTTTTTCTACATCTATTGACAGGATCATATAGTTCTTATCTTTTCTTTTATTAATGTGATGTATCACATTGATTGACTTGTGAATATTGAACCAGCCCTGCATCCCCAGAATGAATCTCACTTGATCATGGTGAATAATTCTTTTTATATGCTGTTGAATTCGATTTGCTAGTATCTTGTTGAGAATTTTTGCATCCATATTCATCAGGGATATTCGCCTGTAATTCCCTTTTTTTTTTTTTTTTTTTTTGCTGGGTCTCTGTCTGGTTTAGAAATCAAAGTAATGCTGGCTTCATAGAATGAGTTTGGAAGTTTTCCTTCCCTTTCTATTTTTTGTAACAGCTTGAGAAGGATAGGTATTAACACTGCTTTAAATGTGTGGTAGAATTCCCCAGGGAAGCCATCCAGTCCAGGACTCATTTCTTGGGAGGCTTTTGATAGCTGATTCAATTTCTTCACTAGTTATTGGTCTGTTCCAATGTTCTAAATCTTCCCGTTTGAGTTTTGGTAGTGTGTGGGTGTTTAGGAATTTGTTCATTTCTTCCAGGTTGTTCAGTTTGTTGGCATATAATTTTTTATAGTATTCCCTGATAATTGCTTGTATGTCTCAGGGATATGTTGTAATAAATCCATTTGCATTCATGATTTTATCTATTTGGTCCTCTCTCTTCTTTTTGAGAGGCCTGGCTAGAGGTTTATCAATTTTGTTTATTTTTTCAAAAAAAAAAAAAAACAACTCTTGGTTTCATTGATCTGTTCTACTGGGTTTTTTTGGATTCTATATTGTTTATTTCTGCTCTGATCTTTATTATTTTTCTTCTTCTGCAGGGTTTGGGGTGTCTTTTCTGTTCTTCTATTCCTTTAGGTGTGATATTAGATTTTGTATTTTGTATTTTTCTTGTTTCTTGAGATAGGCCTAGATTGCAATGTATTTTCCTCTTAGGACTGCCTTTCCTATATCCCAAAGGGTTTGACTTCTTGTATTTTCATTTTCATTTGTTTCCATATATTTTTTTACATTTCTTCTGTAATTGCCTGGTTGACCCATTCATTCTTTAGTAGGATGTTCTTTAACCTCCATGCTTTTGGAGGTTTGCCAGACTTCTTCCTGTGGTTGATTTCAAGTTAATAGCATTGTGATCTGAAAGTGTGCATGGTATGATCTCAATTATTTTATACTTATTAAGGGCTGTTTTGTGACACAATATATGATCTATCTTGAAGAATGTTGCATGAGCACTCGAGAAGAAAGTATATTCTGTTGCTTTGGGATGCAGAGTTCTAAATATATCTGTCAAGCCCATCTGATCCAATGTATCATTCATGGACCTTGATTATTTATTAATCCTGTGTCTAGATGATCTATCCATTGTTATAAGTGGGGTATTAAAGTCCCCTGCAATTACCACATTCTTATCAATAAGGTTGCTTATGTTTGTGATTGTTTTACATATTTGGGGGCTCCTGTATTTGGCGCATAGACATTTATAATTGTAGGTTCTTCCTCATGGATAGACCCTGTAATTATTATATAATGCCCTACTTCATCTCTTGTTATAGCCTTTAAAGTCTCGTTTGTCTTAGGGTGCGTGGGTGGTTCAGTTGTTTGAGTGGCCCACTTCAGCTTGGGTCATGATCTCAGCTCGTGAGTTCAAGCCCCACATCAGGCTCTGTGCTGACAGCTTAGAGCCTGGAGCCTGCTTCAGATCTGTGTCTCCCTCTCTCTCTGCCCCTAACCCACACACATTCTGTCTCTGTCTCTCTCAAAAGTAAATAAACATTAAATAAATAAATAAATAAATAAATAAACGAATGAACAAACAATCTCTAGTTTGTCTGATATAAGTATGGCTACTCCAGCTTTCTTTTGACTTCCTGTAGCATGATAGATAGTTCTCCATTCTCTCACTTTCAATCTGATGCTGTACTCAGGTCTAAAATGAGTCTCTTGTAGACACCAAATAGACAGGTCTTGTTTTTTTATCCATTCTGATACCCTATGTCTTTTGATTGGAGCATTTAGTCCATTTACATTCAGTGTTATTATTGAAAGATATGGGTTTAGAGTCATTGTGTTATCTGTAGGTTTTATGCTTGTAGTGATGATGTCTCTGGTAATTTGTGGTCCTTTGCAACATTTCACTCAGAGTCCCCCATCTCTTGTAGGGCTGGATTAGTGGTGATGAATCCCTTTAGTTTTTGTTTGTTTGGGAAAACTTTTATCTCTCCTTCTATTCTGAATGGCAACCTTGCTGAATAAAGGATTTTGGGGTGCATATTTTTCCTTTTCATCACATTAAAGATTTCCTGCCATTCCTTCCTGGCCTGCCAAGTTTCAGTGGCAAGGTCTGCTACTACCCTTATGTGTCTACGTTTGTAAGTTAGAACCTGTTTATCCCTAGCTGTTTTCAGAATTTTCTCTTTATCCTTGTATTTTGTCAGTTTCACTATAATATGTCCTGCAGAAGATTGATTCAAATTATGTCTGAAGGGAGTTCTCTGTGCAGTTTGGATTTCAATGTCTGTTTCCTTCCCCAGATTGAGGAAGTTCTCAGCTATGATTTGTTCAAGTATACCTTCAGCCCCTTTCTCTCTCTCTTCTTCTTCTGGAATTCCTATGATATGGATATTGTTCCGTTTGATTGTATCACTTAGTTCTCTAATTCTCCTCTCATGATCCTGGATTTTGTTTTCTCTCTTACTCAGCTTCCTCTTTTTCCATAATTTTATCTTCTAATTAACCTAATCTCCCATCTACCTCTTCTCTCATCTGGTGCTGTGGCCACCTCCATTTTATTTTGCAGCTCATTTATAGTGTTTTTAATTCATCATAACTATTTTTTAGTTCCTTGATCTCTGCAGCAATAGATTCTGTGCTGTCTTCTATGCTTTTTTCAAGCACAGAGATTAATTTTATGACTATTATATTCAATTCTTGTTTAGTTATGTTGCTTATATCTCTCTTGACCAATTCTTTAGCTGTCACTTCTTCCTGGAATTTATTTTGAGGAGGATTCTTTTCTTTCATCATTTTGGTTAATTTTATGTCCCTTATGAGTTTTAAAAGCTTGTTATGTGCTCTGCACCTGTGAGCACTGCTTTATTAAAGGGGGGTCATACACTGTCCAGGACCTGGCCTTTCAGGAGCTATTTTTTGGAGAGTGTTACTTGCTCTCTGTTGTTGTGACTTTGGTTATTTTATTTCTCTACTCGTAGTGATGTTTTTGACCCTCCACCGGATGTGCTTTGATTTGTCCTTGAAGTATGGAAAGGAAAACGAACAGACAAATGGGAAACAAAAACACACAAACACACAAACAAATAAAACAAAAACAAAAACAAAAACTAAAACTAAAAACTAAAAACAATCCAAAAGGAAAAAAACAGAAACACCAGGTACAAGTAAAGAACAGGTTAGAGGCAGTGCTGATGGAAGAGCACATATAAAGAGAGAAATGACAGGAGCAGGGAAAAATAAAAAATAAACATTGACCAGGCAGAGAGACTAAAAGGCTTAATGTAGAGGGAGAGAAAGAAAAATAAGGAAGGGAGGCTGGGAAAGAGAAAGGAAGATAAAGTTACCCAGCCAGAGAAACTATATGGCTTGATTATTCCAGAGAGAGAGAAAGGAAAGTAAAGAAGGAGGTGTAGAACATGTATCAAGAGAATGGATTAAATATGTCTGTTTAACCAAACCAATAACCAAAGTAACCAGCCTAGAGGAGGGAAGAGATAAGAAGGAGAAATGGAAGGGAGAATATATCTAAACAAGAATTGTCCTATAATTAATCCAGGCAATGCAGCAGCACTGGTCTGGAGGAGGGGGCTGTCTGGTTTCACAGTGTCTATCCCTCTCCAGTAGATACACAGTTACCTGGAGCAGAGTGGCATGGTTTGGTGTAGGCGGTCCTGCCTCCACTGTGGGCCCCGCTGACCCATCCCTGTGGCCCCACCTTGGTGGTGGTGGGGAGAAAAATTGCTGCCCCTCAGTCTCTTCTCATGGCTCGGTGTCCCAAATCACTCCTTTGGCACCATCCTCACTGTGCCTCAGGTGCAGACAAGACAGTCTGGCTCCACCAACTCCCAAGCCAGACACTTGGCTGGGATTTAAACTCCCAATCTGTGCACCCTGGTACTGGGGAAGTGCTTCTCAATGCCTGCCGATATGTGGTCCTGGCTGGTTTTGTCCTGTGCTGCAGCATTTGAGGGGAGGGGACTGGTTTCTTCTGCTGTGGACTGTGCCCCTGACCTACCATTGAACCCGGAGCTGGCTCCTCTTCCCCCCAGGTGCATGAACAGGGCAGTTGGCCCCAGTATGAAGACTTTGTAGTTAGAAATGGGATCCCTCCCTGTCCTGGTCCCAGGTTTTTCTCTTGTTCAGATACAGTCCTACGCTTCCACAGATGCTCTTTCTCTTCCCTTTGCTCTTCACAGAAGGGGATCCCTCCCCTCTGTGCCTATGTGGCCCATTTTACCTCCCCCAGTTTGCACTCACCTACCTATGGCCCATCAGGTTGTCCCGGTTCCTCCTTGTTAGACTCAGTCTCATTTCCTCCCAGACTCTTGGGGTTCAAAGTCCTTTTGCTTCAGCTCTTCTTTTTTTGAGAGAGGTGGGATGTACGGATAACCCTAGTTCTCTGCCATGTTGCCCTCACTCATGTTATTAACTGTTTTATGTATTTCAGTCTACCATGTTGGGGACATAAATATTTACAATGTTATCTTCTTGTTGGATTGTCCTCTTTATTAAACTATCATGTCCTCCTTTGTCCCCTGTTACAGCCTTTGTTTTAATTTTTTTGTTTATTTTTTAATTTAATTTTTTTAATGTTTATTTATTTTTGAGAGAGAGAGAGATAGAGAGAGAGAGAGAGAGAGAGAGGGAGGGACAGGAGACAGAGAGTGAGCAGGGAAGAGGCAAAGAGAGAGGGAGACACAGAATTTGAACCAGGCTCCATGTTATGAGCTGTCAGCATAGAGCTCAAAGTGGGGCTCAAACCCACGGACCGTGAAATCATGACCTGAACCAAAGTTGGGTACTTTGAGCCACCCAGGCATCCCTGTAGGCTTTGTTTTAAAGTATATTTTGTTCAGTATAAGTATTGCTACTCCAGCTTTCTTTTGACATCCATTTGCATGATAGATATTTCTCTATCCCCACACTTTCAATCTGTAGGTGTCTTTAGGTCTAAAACGAGTCTCTTGTAGGCAGCATATAGATGGCTTTTTAAAAAATCCATTCTGACCCCCTATGTCTTTTGATTACAGTGTTGAGTCCAATACATTTACATTCAGAGTAATTATTGATAGATGTATAATTTATTGTCATTTTATTATTTTGTTTTTTTTCTGAATTTTTTGTCTGATCATTTCTTGTCTTGCTTTCATGTTTTGCTGATTTTATTTAGTAATATATTTGGATTTCTTTGTCTTTATTTTTTGCATATGTATTAGTGGTTTTTGATAGTTAATACCATTAGTTTCTATATAACATCTTCTGCATCTAGCAATATGTATTAATTTGATGGACATTTAGGTTTGAACCCATTCTTTACTCCTCTCCTTCCCATGTTTTAGGTCTATGTTGTTATATTTTATATCCTCTTATTTTGTGAATCCCTTGACTGATTTTTTACACAAATATTCATTTTTACTGCCTTTGTGTTTCCTTTCTTTATACTATCACTTTTGGTTTTTCCTTTCTACTCAAAAGTGTTTTCTTTAATATTTCTTGCAGGGCTGGTTTAATGTCATGAGTTCCTTTAGTTTGTCTGGGATACTCCTTACCTCTCCTTCTATTATAAATGATAGACTTACTGGATAAAATATTCTTGGCTGCAGACTTTTCCCATTCAGTACTTTGAATATATCATGTCACTCCCTTTTGGCTTACAGAGTTTCTGCTGTCTTCTTTTGTCTTGCTGCTTTAAAATTTTCTTTCTTTATAACTATATTTTGTCAATGTAATTATAGTACATTTTGGTGTGAATCTGCTTTTGTTGATTTTGTTTTGTTTTGCTTTGCTTTTGTTGATTTTGTTGGCAGTTCTCTGTACCTCGTAAATCTGGATATCTCTTTCCTTCCCCAGATTGGGAAAATTTTCAGCTATTATTTCCTCAAATAAATTTTCTGCCCCCCTTCTCTATTTTCCCCTTCTGGAACTCCTATAATACACCTCTTATTATGCTTGATAGAGTCATTGATCTCCCTAGGTCTGTTCTTTCCATGACTCTGTCTTCTGGGTCACTAATTCATTCTTCTGCTTCTTCTATCCTGCTGTATTTCTCATTTTGTTTACTGAGTCCTTTATCTCTTTATCTCTCTGTTAAGGATCTCACTTGTATCTTCTACTCTTAAGTCCACGCAATATCATTATGATCATTGCTTTAAATACTTTATCAGTCATTTAACTTCTATCCGTTTATATCCCTGGCCATGACCTTATCCTATTCTTTCATTTGGGATAAATTTCTGTCTACTTTGGTCTACACATGGTCTGCCTATCCATGTGTTTTTGTGGGTTAAGAAAGTCATCTATGTCTTCTGCTCTTTAAAGTCATGATTTTATGAATAAGAGGCCCCAAATTGCAGTGCAGTGTCTCCTGTTCACCAGAACCTGGCATTTCAGAAGAATTTCCTATGTTTGTTGCTTATGCTCTGCTGTTGTGTCTGATTCATTTTTCCTGAACTGACTCGCTGCTTATTGTGGGCTGTGCTTGCTTTCTGTGGTGTTAGTGAGACCCAGACATGCCACCTCTGAGGTAGTGTGCCTGTCGGGGTACTTGGGAGCAGGGCAGCAATGTGAGCAAAATTTGCATTGGGCCACTAGTCCAATGCCAGATTCCCTGAAGTCCTTGGCAGCTTGGAGCATGAAGCTGGGTGTGGCATGACAGATGGGCATGGTGGCTGCAACTCTACACCCAGCTACTGGGCAGGGAACATGTACACCTTTAACAAAATTGGCTTTGAGCCCAGGGCTCAAGCTATCATACTTGTGGGCAAGTCCTCAGGAGAACTTGTGGGCATGGCAAACTGCTGCTGGTTAGGTAGCAAGTGTCTGTGCAGTGCTACCTCCTTCAGGTGGCTCTGTGTTTATGCTGGGGGGCAGGTGCCTGCTACATCCCTCATATTTGGAGAGGTCCCCTATCATTCTCTCAAATCAGTATGAATAGATTTGTCTCCCATTTGTCTCCTCTGTTGTATAAACTGCCATTTTTATGTTGTCGCTGCACTGACTGCTGTCTCTTTAAGGGCAGTGACCCAGCTATCACTCACCTACCTGGCTCACCCAGTCCTGAGTCAGCTGACTTTTAAAGCTTTAGTCTCTAAGTCTGGACTTATGGACATGTGTGAATGCCTTGGTGTGAGACAGTGTGTTTCTGCCCTCTCTGCATGTACAGTGCCCTCCTTCCTGATGGCAGCTCCCTCTGCCCTTCTGGCCTTCCTAAACTTTCAGATGCAGATTCTTCTCTATATATGTAGAGTTTGTTCTACAAATCTTCATATTGTAGATTTACTCTTCAGTTTATTTACTTAAATGTAGATGATATCTAGTTGCAAACATGGGTCAGTGAGAGCTCATGGTCTTCCTACTTGCTCTCTTTTCAAGTTCCTGCTTTTATTTATTTATTTTTTGTAAAGGATCAGAGAGTAGGTATTTTAAACATTTTAGGCTATGTAGTTCAAATATACATGGTAGCATTGAAATAGTCATGGGTAATACATTAATGAATGAAAGTGACTGTTCTTCATACTATTTACAAAATCACATACATAGCTGAAGTTGGCCTGTGGGTTATGCTTTGCCAACCCTACATCTAAGGAAATGATTTAATGTTTCTTTAAATTTATGCTTCTCTAAGTTGACTGCCTAAATCTTAAAGTTGATGTAATTTAGGGTGTCTAGGAAATATGCATGAAAATATGAGTTTTTTTGTAACTCTTATTAATCTTACAGATTCACACTTTCATTTATTATAGCAAGAGCTTAAAGAACACTCAGAAATAAGAATGAATATTCTTTGAAATTAAGACCTTTTAATATTCCTTAGTATGTGATCAATTTATTCTCTCTTAAAAATGAACTACTGAAGACAAATGAGAAAACAAAAAAAATAGTGTAAGTGTATGAGTATATGAGAAAGCAAGTGATAAATGGCCTATGATCACTTTTATTTTTTTTTACATATATATCAGGGATTTGAGTAACTTTTGACCAAAAAAGGAAATATCACAGATTCCATAGGATCTAAGAGACATCTTTGTGTTTCTTAGCCATGAAGACAGGTTAATAGCCTTGTTAAAGGTAGAAAAAAAAATCCATGGAAGAGCATTGGGCTGATAAAAACTAGCTCAAACTTGGCTGTATTGACATTAGGGGTCAGGTAATTCATTATTAAGGATATTTACCTTAGCATCATAGAATATTTAGCAGCATCCCTGGTCCTTTACCCACTAGATGCCAGTAGCACCCTCTACTTATGACAACCAAATAATTTGCATACATTGGCAACTGTCCTCTGGACAATGAAGCTGACTTAAGACTTCACTTAAATAAATAAACAAATATTTTTAAAAATATTTTAGACCTAAGGACATACGGGTGAATAAGAAATAAAGATTGATACCTAAATATCTTACTAACGTATGTATTGACCCAAAGCTCAGTTAAGATGTTTTGAATTCAATAGAGAATCAGGCTTGCTGGGAAATGTTATTAGATAGCTCTCTGATATAGAGCTGCACAGAACCCTCAAATGTGCCAGAAAGACTTAATAATCCCACTTTAATCTTCACTATCGAAACTCATGTTATTCTTTAGAAATGTAAAAACTCTTGGTGATATGACATTTAGCATATATCATAAACACCTAAACCATATTCAATAAAGGTGGAAGCTATACTTATCATATGAGATATTAAATATAATACAAATCATAAGATAAATATTGCTTTTTTGAGCAAGGCATTTGGTACATGCAAACATGACTGAAACAAATTCTGCTGTTGGCCACTTAGTAGGCATAATGCCAAGAATGAAGACATAGTCTCAAACACTTTTATTACATGGAGGTTCATCTGAAGTGTGTATTAGAGACTTGAAATACCACAGAAATTCAAAGAGGGGAGAAAAAGTGCCATCCAAGAAAACAGAGACCTGGGTAGTTTTCACAGAAGTATCTTTCAATGGCATCAGAACCACTGACATGCTGGGGCACCTGGGTGTCTCAGTTGGTTAAGCGATCAAGTCTTGGTTTTGGCTCAGGTCATGATCTCATGGTTCGTGAGTTCAAATCCATGTCAGGCTCTACACTGCCAACACAGAACCTTCTTGGGATTCTCTCTCTCTCCCTCTCTCTCTGCCCCTTCCCCCCTCTCTCCCTCTGTCTCTCAAAATAAATAAATGAGCTTAAAAAAATCAACAACAGAAACCCTGACATGTTTTAAACAAGAGGCAGAAATATGCAGTTGAATCAAAAGAACCAAATGGGTTTATTATACTGAATTGTAGTTGTGTGAATAAATACAGTTCCAGTGGGCCACAGATCGGTTGAAACCAAGTGGTTGAAAGCCTCAAATATCCTGCTAAAAAACACACAATCTGTCTGCAGGAGATGGAAAGCAAAGCAGTCTCTTCACAGTGCATTTCAAATGCCACAAAAATGTTTAGCCCTAGCAAGTCCATTTTTTAGGAAATCCTAGTGGAAAGATTTAGCTAAAATGGTGATCTTAGACATACTATTTGTATTAATAAAAACCATAATAATTTACAAGCTTATCAGTAGGGATGGATTCAGGAAATTGCAATCCATTTACTTAATGGAAATATTACATTGCTAGTACAAAGACAAATTTTAAGGTAATGCTATTTAAAAAGAAATTGTAGTTCCTCTTAACTAAACAAAAAGAGGAGACTGCCTTGGAAGAGTAAAGAATACAATGGAAAATGTTTTCAAACATTGAAAGCCAGGTTAAAACAATATAAAAATGATTCTGATTTTGTAGATTGTATACATTAATATGAATATTAAATATTGTACTGATAAACAACATAATGGGTAATTCTCTCTGGTTTGTGGATTATGAGTAAGCATTAATTTCATCTCTTGGTTTGGCTGCATTTTCTAAAATCTCTACAATAAACATAATACTTTTATAATAAGATAAAAAGCTATTGAAATTATTTAATTTTTACTAGAAAAAAGTTTCTAATAAACTGAATAAAATAACTGATGCAAATTCTTTTGGAAGATATCTAGGGTACCAATAGGAAATGGAAGAATCAAAGACAATACTGAAATTTTAAGCCTAATACCCAGAGATGCTGGTGATTTTATTATGTGAGGCAGTGATCAAAAAAGAGAGTATTTGGAAAGGAGGAAAATAATTAATTTGGGTTTTTGTGTTGGGTTCAAGGTGGAAATTTTATTTGGAAATGTCAGTAAGAAACTGGAGATACTTCTTCAGAGCTCACTTCAGGACAAAACTTATTGGAAAGTGCTTGAGTATAACCACCTTGCAAACAAATGAGTGCACAGAGTTTGCCCAAGCTTGTAGTCAATAAACCCCACCTGCTATTCTCATTCAGAATCCTTATTCCTCTGTGAACAACATTGATCTTTGATAATCCTAAATGAAATTCTTGGAAACTTGATAAATCCTGAGGACTATGTAAATTTACAAAATAATATTTGAAAGTCCTTCCCACTGTAAGCAATATAATCAATAAACTCAGGGATGGGAGTGATGCTTTCCAATTTTAGTGATTTTAAAACCCAAATGTACTGCCCCTGTAGTACATAAGTGAATCAATTCACTATACTTATAGAACACTAAAATCCAATATGGCTTTGTTAGCTTATAGCTATTTATTAATCAAAACCCACAACATGTGTTACTAACACTTTGGAATCAAATATCATTAAAATTTCAGGAACTACCTTTTAAAATAAATTAATTGCTGTATGTTCTCAAAAGCTTTCATTTTAAAACACCAATATGTATTTCCTTACTGCTGTTTCATATCTCAACTACTACCAAAGGCATTCTAATTCAAATAATCATAAATAACCCTATTAATCTTTGTGTAATAGATCAATAAAAGAGAAGATAAAATGAGAAACAAGGATACTCATGTGCAAAAATGCAACTTTACATATTAACAAAGACACTACTGTCCATTTTCTAGTTACATAAATTGTGACTTAAAGTTATCAAAAGAATTCTCTTAATACTTCTTAACCAACAGTTTTTATTAATAACAGCTATCTATACTAGTTGTATTGGTGTAGCAAACGAAATAGGTTATGAGCGTTTAAGGAAGAGATATATTGTCTTTGGTTTTGTCCTTCACGGATATTTTACATATTCCTCCTCTCCTTTGTCCAGTGTCCTAATGTCATCCACAGTATTCTAGTTAGAGAATCCTCAACATCACTTTGGACTGTTTCTTCATCATCTTTGTTTTTGACTACTAAGAAAAGTCGCTCTTTTTTCTCTTCAACTTAGTATTTATTTCTTCTCTGCTTCCTATGGGGTTTATTCTCATCTTGTAAAATTTCGGAACAATAGATTGTTTCAGTATCAATTCTTGAATATCTTATCTTCATTAACTTGTTGGATGGTCACCCATCCAATCTCACCCCTAGTCTTTTGTTTTTAAATGTAATTTGTTTGATGGTGATCATAAAGTTATATTTCCATCTCAGTCTTTCTTCTGAAAAATTATTCATGTAACCACTTATGTGTTGAATAGACCTCATAGGTAACATGTCTGTGTTTTGTACCATGGCCACCCATCCCCCAAAATTCTATTGTGCTGTATTTCTCATCTCAATAATTGTCAATTCCTTTCCTTGAAATGCACAGAAAAAATTGTGAAAGACATATTTTTCCTCTCTCCAATTGCACATCTAATTCAACAGCAATTTTTCAAAATAGTATTGTAGAAATTATCTAAAATCCAACCATTTCTCACCATCTCCACTGTAACTACTCTCATCTAAGCCATCATTATCTCTAGTTTGGATTCTTTCAGTACTCTGATAACTGGCCTGTCTGCTTCCATCATTGCAATTCTCCAGGCTATTCCCTCAGTTACCACGGAAATCTTTAATAAAAGAATATACCCAGTTTAAAATATTAACACTTTGCTCTAAATTTTCTAATGGCTTCTTATTTTTTCCATAAAAATCAGTGTTCGTATGTTGGACTGTCAGCTGCTACATGACCTGGTTTCCTACACTTCCCTAACTTCGTTCATCTTCTCCGCCTTCTTACTCATCCTACTCTAACCACACTGGCCTTCCTGCTGTTCCTCAGTTGTGCCACAAAAGTCTCATCTCACAGGCTTTGCCCTTGCTGTGCCCAGAATTGTGCTTTCTCCGGTAGCCACATGATTCCTTCCCTCACTTCTTTCTGGTCTCTAGTCAAAGTATACTCAGTATGGAGTAGCCTACCCGCTATAGAGCAGGCTTGTGCTGTTTTCCTCTTCCTAACACGTATCATGCCCTGATAGATATTCAATTGTTTGTTTAGGGCCTGTATTGTCCTAATCAGAATTTAAGCTCTACGTGTATAGAGTCTTTTTTCTGGTTTGTTACTACAGTATATATGACTTCTAAAACTAAGACACCTGTTTAATAAATGTTCATTCAGTGGACAAATAACTGAATATTCTCAGTATTAAATATACACGTGACATCCCCACTTTCTTACATAATATATTTGTGAAGAAAAAGGCATATGGAATAAAATGTAAAATAGCCAAAAGTCAAAAAAAAATGAACAGTTTTCAAAACCAAGAACCAATGCTTTATGAAATCACCAAATGTATCTGCCTGTTAGACATAGACATGAAAGATATATTTCTAGCATGCATTTCATCACTGATTTTATTTTTCAACAAACATAACCTTCAAAATGATGTTAAAGTGTTACTTTCTTGAATACATAGTGTTCTTTATCTTTTTTCAAATACAGTATTTTCTCTCAAGTAATTTTTGTTTCTGTATTCTGTCTTAGTAAATAAGGGAGAAATACAAAAAATATTCAAATACATATTGAATATATCTTAATACAGTAAAAGACAAAGATGTTGATAGCGCTGGAGCAGAATTCTTTCTTGGCTAATAGGCAGCATCATGATGTAATATCTTTTTATAAAGTTTATTTATTTTGAGAGAGAGAGAGGGAGAGAGATCGAGCTAGCATGAGCAGGGGAGGTATATAGAGGGAAGGAGCACATGTTTCAGCACAGAGCCCCACATGGAGCTCATTCCCACGAACCGTGAGCCAAATTCAAGAGTCAGATGCTTAACCCACTGAAATACCCAGGCACCCTTCATGATATAATAACTTTTAACTTGCATCAATTGATGTACAAACCAAATATGGTTTCTAAAAGGCAGATCATGAGGATCAGGTTTGAAAGTATGGGCTGCCTAGAAGTTAAATGTGAAGTTGGTACAAAATTGCAGAAATACAGCTGACTCAGTCACCTCTAAACTCTGAATCAATGGACTAAGAATTTCCTTGGGGTGTGTAACAAAAATTCACGTTCCTCCACCCCCAGATATACTGAGTTCCTTGATCCATAGTACACCACGAATCCAGGTTTTTAACAAGGGACTGGGATGTTTCTGGTATAAGGTACCTGAGACTAAGAAACACATAATATGTGAAGAAAGCATATTATGGTAATGCATACATTTTTGGTTTCTGGTTGTGTTAATACTTTACTTACATTCCATTTTTCTTGGTATTTCAAGCTTATCGACATGATTCAAAGACTTTTTGAAACTGCATCAAGGACCTCTACTTCCTCAGCTTTGCCTCCTTAATCTCCTTGAAATGAAGAGCATGAATAGTCTTTTGCCTTCATACTTATTTTTGGAGAGTGCAGATAATAGGAATTTGTCTAGCACTGGCTTTTTTAGCCTCAGGCTACTTGGTAACGACTTATAACTATTCCTTCCATTAGTGTGTCGGTTTCTCTCTATCCCAAGGAGGAGACCATTATGGGGGCTGCAGAGGATGTGTTTTCTTTGAAGCTGAAAAAGCTATAACAGTTAAAATATGGGTAAAATCCTGTCTTGGCAGGATTCAGATACTATTTCAGGTTCAATGTTAAATAAAGGTTTCCTATAGCTGGAAGTTTTTATATAATTAGCTGTAGCCCAGCTTATGCTACATTATAATAAAAGTGTTATTTTGCAAGGCAGGAAAAATCAGTTGGAGTTTTTTCTCTGGCGACCGTGTACTTACATTAATACTTCACCAGATAGATTATATGCATTGTTTTCCCTGTAGTATTCTTCCACTTAAGAGTGAAATCTTACTAAACAAGTTCATATGTTTCAGAAGTGAATAATTGAATTCAGAATACTTCTTCAAATAGAATGTTAAATTTTGAATTAGATTAAATACAATAAAATAAATCTACAGACAAACTAATTTATTTGCTGGCCATTAATAATACTTATGAATCTTTCTTAAAATTATGTAAGTTAATAAATGTTTTATATTATTTTCTAGGCCAAATGAGTTTAAAAATATTTGAAAATCTCAGTGACCAGATGCTATGTACTTGTGGATGTTTTTTTTTTTTTTTTTTGTATTCCTCAGTAACAGTATGTCATAAAGCACCCTTGGAAATTTTTATCATTTAACCATAATTAACAAAATCAAAGCAAAAGCAGTTAGATGAAGACAACATACTATAAGGACAGAAACATGAAGTTATAAATATGAGTCATCGGAAGCATGCTAGTGAGGAAATTTTATTTGTAAAGTGATAGAACCACTTTACTTGAAGTGACTTAAATACAAGGATGTTTATCTTCTTTTGTTAATTCAGAAATTCAAGTGTAGCTGGGCTATTTTCCTGTGTCTTTGCTTCGCTCATAGGCACGTGATTACCACTTCCTGAAGGGATGTTGGCTGCGACAGCTCCAACCTACCTTTTACTTTCCCAGCAAAATCTGCAGAAAAGAGATTTTGCTTTACCAAAAATTTCAGTGAAATGGTGAGCCTGACAGTGGGTGTTCCAAACTGGGTCATGAACCCATCTATGATTAGGGCAATAAGAATGTGCCATTTAGTTAAGACTGACTCATGGCCCCATGCTTGGAGCTGAAGTTAGAATCAGTGTCAGTTCTGCAAGGAACACTACACTTAGTTTGGGGACGATGGCTCCCCCACAATGTGATACATTTTTATCAGTGGTAAAATGGAAACTGGGTACGCAGGAAGCACAGACACTCATCATAATGAAAATTGCTCCATATTTGATTTAAGATTAGAGGCAACAGGATTAATGTACTGCTTGTTTTTGATCAGTTTATAAAGTCCATGACTGCATATTTGCCCTGCATTCTTTTGCTGGATGTTTGGAACAGGCAGTCAAGGGCAGCTGTTTTTTGTTTTTTGTTTTTTGTTTTTAATAGTAATATAAGCTGTGTTGAGATGAACAAGTGGGGAAAGAGTGAGAGAGAGAGAGAGAGAGAAACAGAGAGAGAGAGATAGAGAGAGAGACTGTTTTGGCATTCTCCTTCCATTCTGATCTTCTCTTGAACATGCAAGTTTTTTAGTATTTTTTTTTTGAGACATCACTATTAACCCATACCAGTTCTCCAATCCTATTTCACAAGATATTCCCACCATTTCTAGAACTAGTGTGACTGCTTTATTTCACCCACCCTGGAAAGAAAATTAGGTGTAATTTGTTTTTACTGAAATGAAATCTCGAGTGCAAACTCTTCTCTCTGTAATTAAGAAAAACATTTTATTTTCATAGCTATTTATAATTCTCTTTTGGTATTTTCTTACCAAATCTCCATTTACATTTGAATTAACATTAGATCTTCCATAAGAGGTAACCAGTAATCTTTGGAGAACGTTTTGTATACAAAAAAGGAAAGGCAAATAAAACCTTAGATTTGTTTAATATGCTTATTTTTGTCCAACATGGAATAACTCATTGTCTTGGTCAGGTATATTGATAATGGACTTGAGATAAGTTGGGGAATTAGACTGTCATTGAATTCAGGTACAGAAAGAAATTTAATGCCAATATTTACATTTCATCCAGCATAATAAAGCTCGATAATGATGTAAATCTAACAATTACATGTGACTTTAAAATTACATGTATGAAAAATTGGCCAAGAAGATATTAATAGATCACCAATCTCTTACCACAGTGACCAAAATGATTCATTTTCTTATACAATGAACATATCATTAAATATTAAAATAAAAAGAAAACTGAGAAGTCATCTGGTTTAAACCTTTTCCCTTATAAATATGTTTTTTTTAGTATAGAGATTAAATGTCTTGCTTACAGATACATAAATATGGACTAACTTGAAAATAAAACAAAGACCCCTTGCTCATAGACTAGTGGTCTACCATCTATTTAAAAATGTATGGACACATAATGCCATAAGTCCAAATCCACTGTTAAGTCTTGTCAAGCTAATTATTTTGAAATCTGCTTCAATGAGCAATAATATGCAACCCGATAACACTAAGATTTTGATATATTTTGTGTGAATAAAAAGGACTGGGAAAGTTTTGTTTACTGTATAAGCTTTGCTATTTGTTATTTGTCATTTTACTATAATAATAATGAAAGGTTAAGTATTATGCCATTAGTTTTAATTTTAACATTGAAAGTGAAGACTGATTTCAATTTCAGAGTAATTTAAAAATAGCAAAAATTGTTCATGTCAGATAAACAGTACAAATTACCAAAAAAATAGCTTACATCTGTATAGAAATGTATTGCCTTAAAGCTTGATAAAAATATGTTAATTGTATGCTTAGTTTTGTATGGCAAACACTACAGTAGGTAAGACAAGGGGAAAATGTGATAGTCCTTGTCCAGACTCCAAATGAGATATCATTTGAGAAGGTTACAGAGTATAATGAAGAGATAAACATATTTACTCAAACTAATGTACAAACATTTTAAGTAAGGGAAAAAATCAGATGATCAGTTTCATTGCATTTATTTATCATCTGTTAATCAATTTGCTTTAGTTTGCTCCTCCTGCTGTATTTTCTAATCCATAAATTACAACACCATAGGTTGCAGCTTAAACACTATGAGAGAAAGCACCATATGGGAACTTCTTAACATGGTATATAAAAGATCACCAT
Source organism: Lynx canadensis (assembly GCF_007474595.2). NCBI lineage: Eukaryota > Metazoa > Chordata > Mammalia > Carnivora > Felidae > Lynx > Lynx canadensis. Next base: position 162,784,083 of record NC_044303.2, read on the forward strand.
TTGGTCCCTGCCAAACTGGTATAAACTATACTTTTTTTTCATATTATATGTTACTTACTATTATACTGAATGACTTGAAATTTCTCTGATGAGTCGAATTATTCACAGCCCTCATGAATGCCCTTGCTTCAATCATTCCTCAAAATATGTTTGTTTTTGATGACCACAGTTTTGAGGATTTTTTGTCAAGTACTTTGTATGATATGCTTCAGTGAGGGTTTGTTTGATGTTTTTGTCATAATTAAGGCTTATGTGTTTTGGAGATTTAGACTACAGAATAAATTGTCATTTTCATTATATATCAAGGGTACATACTATCAACTTGACTTATTGCTACTGATATTTATCTTGATCAACTGACTGAGGTAGTGTTTATCAGGTTTCCTCACTGAAAAGATACTCTTTTCTCCCCTTTTCCACATTGTTTTCTTTGAATACTATGTGCAGCCCACACTTAAGAGGTAGGGAGTCCTGTCCCACCACCTTGAGGGGTGGTGGAATATCTACGTGAATAATGGAGTTATTCTGCATGAATTATTTCTCTCATCCTCAATTTATTATTTATTCAATCTTTTACTTTTATAAATATGGAATCCTGCACATTTTTTTTATACTTTGGGCTATAGAGAAGATCAGTTTTTACCTCATTTAGACATGGTAAATACATTGAAGACTTACATAATCTTTTTTATTTTTAAGTAATATTTATCTATAAATAGATATTATTTCCATTGAAGAAACTTTGTCTTAAAGTTAACAGTAAATCAGATAAGTCAATAACAACAAACTATACATTGAACTTCCAACCAAGCAATGTAGAATAAAAAGAAAATATCAAGAACCGGGTCACTGACCATATTCCTTTTTATAAACTTTATTTTCCAAGGGCTACAGGAAAGACTAAGAATTGTGCTAGAGATAAGTTCCCTTTTTTTCTGTGCCACTCTCTCTTCCTAATTGGAATGATATTAAGCCTGGTTAGATGAGGCTGGAAGGAAAAGAAAAGCAGTCAAATAAATGTGGAAGGCATTCTAATGCAGGGGTACTTGTTTTTCACTTTCAGTGAGACATTGAAAATGTCTGGGGACATAATCTGGGGACATTCAAATACATTTTGAGGCTACTGATGCAGAAGGTGTCTAGACAGATGGACTGAAGAGTGAATCCTAGGTGTGGTGTAAATGGAATCAGAGATTTTCTTCATATTTTGGAGTGAAATACAGAAGTCCCAAAAGCATTGGTAGAGTGAAAGAGACCAAGGTTGAGCTTAACAGACCATACAGTAAGAAGACCTCAATAATAGGGCCCACGGACTTCAGCACGTCGTGTAAGCAAAATAACCGATAGAGATAATTAAACCAGAAAAGTTTCTGTAGATTGGTGAAGGAACCTGAATGAATAGAGGAAGGAAGGTAGAAGCTACATCACAACTCATGGCATAAAAGCTATTTAAGATCTCAGGTAGAATCTCTGGTTTAAAGAAAGAAAGATACATTGCAAAGAAGCCTACAAGACTATGTATTTATATTAAAGGTAAGTGATTATGGCTCATGAGTTCAAGCCCCATGTCAGGCTCTGTGCTGACAGCTCAGAGCCTGGAGCCTACTTCAGGTTCTGTCTCTATCTCTCTCTGCCCCTGCCCCACTCATGCACTCTGTCTCTCTTGCTCTCGCTCTCCCTCTCTCGCTCTCTCTTGCTCTCTCTCTCAATAGAAATAATAACAAAATTTTTTAAAAAACATTAAAGATAAGTGATTTACATATAACAGACTAATATTTGATATTGAAACTGAGTCACTCTAAAATAAATAATAGTTCTACTTCATCAACAAAATTGAGAAATATGACCAACTTAAATACAAAACATCAAGTTGTTTAAATAATTCTGGTAAATTGGGATTCCCATAGTTGAAGTTAGATGACTACAAACAAATGGATCCTCTGAGATTAAATATACTTCCCAGGTGAAGGGATGAGTTAGGTGACAGATTAACCCTGAGGCTCAAAACTGCAAGGGGTTCATGGTTCTGTATAGCCAGCAGTTGATGCTTAGAAACCATCCTTATCTATTTCCTTCCATCTGTGACTTTCAAGATAATTCGTGTGTGCATAAACAAAAATTCTCACTGAATTTAATTATACTAGTCTGGAATTGTTTTCATGAGATGATCTGCCAGAATCTCACGTTGCAAAAGGCTTAGGAAGGAATCACCATGACCTAGGGGAATTATGACAGATTTACATTAATTAGATTGATGAGTGTCAGTAGGTGACTTTGTCAGGAGACGGTAAGTACTGGACTAGAAGGATGACACCAAAACTCTTGTGGACCATGGCAAATGAAGGCGGCAGCCCAGAAAAATTGATGATATGGCCTATTCTCTTCCTTGTGTAATGCCCATCGTTTTCACACAGTATTCAATAAAACATGCAAAGAAGATATATAACTAGAAGCAATAGAGACTGGGAGGTTGAGCCATCTGAAAGTTAGTAATGGGGTTTTGTTTTAGAAATATCTCTGGTGATGATCCAACTTTCCTGGTGGCAACTGGCAATAATAGACATACGATTCATATTCAAATGTGAGACAATCTGGAAGTCCTCTGAGGTATTTGACAATGAGTACCATAAGATATGACAAGACTTTTTGGTAATTTTGTAGGTTATGTGGACCTATTTTGTAATCACAGGCAAATAGGTGTGTAGATTTATATTATATAGATAATAATCTTTGAACATTTGGAACTTTAACAGAATCAGTGAGTTATAGTAACATGCCCTCACCACAAAACTCTTTATTGAACTTTTTTTTTCTGACAACCAGCCAAACTTATTATTCTGAAGATGTTAAAGCTGTAAAGAGAGTTCAGAAAAGGACATGAATCATGAGACTCCAATAAAACACAACTTTACAAGACAACAATTTTATAAGCTAAACAGATACAAAATGTGAGATTCCAAGGTTTTTATGAAACTGTGTAGTCGGCATGCTGATAATCTTCTTTCGTTTAGGCTATGCTTCACCTATTCTGGCATCTTTTTATTCTTTATTGATATTATCAACATGGGGATTAAAACTGAGTTATTTGAACATAACAAGTATGGGTAGTGTATTCCTCTCCTAAGACTATAAAAATATTTACTATACCCCATTATGTGATTGGCATATAATAAAATAAGCAGTAATCTCAATATCTGATTCTTATTGACAAAATAGTTTTTAAAGAAATAAAATTTCCAATAGATCAATGCTAATAGCTTTTCTACCACTAGATGTTTTACAAAGAGTGAGTGCTACTTTAGTCAAGTTGAAATGACATATAGCTACATACAAATGCCAATGAAATTGGCAATAAATAATACATAGATCAATTTCTCTTTGGAGATATTTACAAATTATTGGACAAAGACAAAGAGGCATTTCTATGGCTATTGGTTTCTTTTTTATTGAGATATTATTGACATGTTGTGTAAGTTTAGGTTCTGCAGTGTGTTGATTTGATAGAGCCCTTGAAACATCTGACTAATGTGTTCCACAAATCAAGTACCTTTTTGTAAGTATTCTCAAGTCTTGCTTTTGAAACTGATTGACACCAGTGTGTGGTTAGATGGTTAGCTCCAGGAACAAGTGCCATTTATTCAGAGTCTAAACATGATGCCTAATGAATCAGGAATTCCAAAAAGTCAAGGAAATGGTAGTGGCTTAAAAATAAACCAAATATCCTATTTAGAACAGGATTAACATTTTGGAACTCAGCATTATTTATTGTACTTACTAGCTAATATTCCCAAATTTATGAAAATGGAAAATGTTCTGTCTCTACTGAAGTTTAAACTATAGATCTGTTAAATTAAGCATCTGCTTGTGAGATGTGTTTTTAATTGTATCAAGAAATATGCCACTCCCTCAATTTCCCCCACCTGTGTATATCCAGTATCTGAATTTTTCTATCATATATCAGTTATTTTTTGTACTATAAAAGGGTTTTCCTATACCCTTTGGCTAAGAAGAAAAATATGCTAAAATTATTTAGTCAGGGCACCACAGTGGTTCAGTCACTTGAGCGGCCAACTCTTGGTTTCAGTTTGGATCATGATCTCACAGTTGATAAGTTCAAGCCCCATGTTGAGCTCTGCACCAGAGGAGCGCTCTCTCTCTCTCTCTCTCTCTCTCTCTCTCTCTCTCTCTCTCTCTCCCCCCTACCCTCCCTCCTCCTTCCTATCTGCCTCTCACCAATGCTCTCTATCAAATAAATGAACTTTAAAAAACATAAAAAAATTAATTACTCATGTAAAAATTTCAGAGACAGAACAGACTCATCAGGAAATAGTGTTGAAAGCTGGGTAGAACCACAATTTTCAAATGGCAGCCACTTCTAGTCATGTTCAATTATCCAAAGTCTTCTTCATTTATGGGTGAACATATGAGACAATTCTAACAAACACTCTTTATTTTATTATTTTTTTACATTTATTTTTGAGAGACAGAGCACAAGTGGGGGAGGGGCAGAGAGAGAGGGAGATACAGAATCGGAAGCAGTCTTCAGGCTCTGAGCTGTCAGCAGAGAGCCTGAGGCGGGGCTTGAACTTACAAACCATGAGATCATCACCTGAGTCAAAGTCACACATTTAACCGACTGAGGCCACCCAGTCTCCCTAACAAACACTATTTAAAGGAAAGTTTCTGGAAAAGCATTTTGTTTACTATTTTGTTTTAGGGAAAAACAGTAATAGAAAAGCAGAATTTGCTCATAATGCCTCTTTGTCTTTTCTACCTTTTTTTTTTTTTTTTTTTTTTTTTTTTTTTTTTTTTTTTTTTTTTTTCTTTTTTTTTCTTTTCTACCTTTTTGAACGCATGTGGGAAAACTGGACTTGTGATAGTCTTCTCATTGCTCCTCTGCTGGAATCCTTACTGACTTGGTGGTTTGAATTATAATTTTGGTCTCCATAACCGAAATAATGTCATAAATTCAATGCCACTGTTTTTCTGTCATCCACCATACTATGCATTTTGAAGGTAAAAAGTTTCAGTGAGGAAAATAATGGCCATGAATATCTGGTCCACATATCTATTTGTATTTCAAAGAATGTTTGTAAGATATGTTATCCTAATACTCCTTACTTTGTAATGTGGCTTTATTATCAGAAATATTTTTATTTTTTCTTTTTTAATTATTTTTAAGTTTGTATTTATTTTGAGAGAGAGAGCACACACGTGCACACGAGTGAGGGAGGGCCAGAAAGGGAGAGAGAGAGGGAGAGAGAGACTCTGAAGCAGACTCCAAAGAACTGCAAGATCATGACCTGAGCCAAAATCAAGACTTGGACACTCAATCAACTGAGCCACCCAGGCACTCCTATTATCAGAAATTTTTTCTAAAGCTAATTTTGTTGAAAGCAATGCCTGGCTAATGGTCAGGACTTCCAAACTATCACTATATATTTTTTTAACCTTAGAGTTTGATAAAAATTGAAAGGAGAGGGAAAATAGGGGAAGAAAGTTCTGCCATGTAAAACAGCAAACTGCTCAATCTAAAAGAGTTTAAGGTGGTATTTGTCCTTTCTTACTGACTACATTCTTGCATAGACCCAAGATCTAAACCAAACAGAAAACTCTATCAATTCTCTCTGAGATTTTGACAGTGATTTATGAAATCACCAGAGAATGATTTGCACTTTGATATCAATATTAAATCTTCTATCTTCATAAGAAACTTCAGCTATAAGAAAACTGTATATGTGTGTGTTGTACTGAAGATAAGGACCTAGGAAGATAAATGACAAGGTGCATTTCATTACAGCAATGTAATTTTAATAAGCAATATGTTCTAATGAAGATACAAGTCTGGCATTGTGGCTTAGTGTATGGTGATCAGGAATAAGCCAAGATTCAAATTTCAGTACAAAAGCAAACAACTATATAACTCTAGCATGCTTATTAATCTACATTATTTGGCTGTGTGGTACATACAGAAGATTAAAACAGTGGCTATGCACAACTGGCTGCCCCATTAGTTGACACGACGATTTTGTCAACACCCACAGGGCTGTGAGTGTGCATGGTGCATACACCATCTTTTTATACCTATCGTGGACTAAACTTATCTCATTCTAGAACAACTAACCAGAAAAGGGGGGGGGGGGTGAAATAGGACAGAACAAAGGAAAGGGAAGATCATTATGCATATCTTATGAAAAAATCAGAAGTGATTTTTTTTTTGGGGGGGGGGGGTTAAGATTTGTTATCTTAGAAGAATATAAAGCAGTATCTTCTCTAAGAAATGTAAGCAAAAAGTTATAGAAAAATTCAGACTAAGATTAAAATAATGAGAGTCTGGGGCGCCTGGGTGACTCAGTTGGTTGAGTGTCCGACTTTGGCTCAGGTCATGATCTCACGGCCCCGGGAGTTCAAGCCCTGCGTTGGGCTCTGTGCTGACAGCTCAGAGCCTGGAGCCTGCTTTGTATTCTGTGTCTCCATCTGTCTCTGCTCCAACCCACTCACATTCTGTCTCTGTTTCTCTCAAAAATAAATAAATATTAAAAAAATAAAAGTAAAGAAAAGAAAAGAAAAGAAATGAGAGTCCAACAAGGCATTTACTCTGTGGGAAGTTGAATAAATGATTGTGAATAGCAAAGCTGTAGTTCTTCCAAAATAAAGAAGAAGACAATCATTGATGAATATAATGATAAAAATATATAGTAAACAGATTACAACAAATATAAATGGCAATCTATTCTTTTTTTTTTTTTTAATTTTTTTTTTTTCAACGCTTTTTATTTATTTTCTTTGGGACAGAGAGAGACAGAGCATGAACCGGGGAGGGGCAGAGAGAGAGGGAGACACAGAATCGGAAACAGGCTCCAGGCTCCGAGCCATCAGCCCAGAGCCTGACGCGGGGCTCGAACTCCCGGACCGCGAGATCGTGACCTGGCTGAAGTCGGACGCTTAACCGACTGCGCCACCCAGGCGCCCCAATGGCAATCTATTCTTAAACTAAGAGAGATAATTACAATCAGAAAAAAAGAAAAAGTGAAATATTGTTATTAATTCTCATTACCCCATCCTTGTGTATTTCCAGGCCAATAACCTGGGTTAATCTCCTATAATAGAGAAATTCAGGCTTTCATAATCCATAACTATTTACAGGGCAGAACATCAAACTATAAGACATAATATCTGAAAATGCGAATTAAATTTCCATTCCTAGTGAGTGAAAGATAAAATATGTCATAGAATAAGTATTTCCTTCTTAACACATTTTAAAATCTGCACACTGTATCTATAATATTTTTTAAGTTATGAAGTTATGTGTACAATATTCATTGCACTGATATGTTATTTTGGGATGATAGCTTTAATTGTGGCTAACTTTATATCCATAAGATAGCAATGAATTCTAAAGTCTAGGAAACTAGTATTAGAATATATACAAAATAAGGGGTTCCTGGGTGGCTCAAATGGTTAAGTATCTGACTCTTGATTTTGGCTCAGGTCATGATCATGATCTCACAGTTTGTGACATCAAGCCTCCCATCAGGAGGCTCTAATAGCACAGAGCCTGCTTGGAATTCTCTCTCTCTCTCTCTCTCTCTCTCTCTCTCTCTCTCTCAAATAAATAAACGTTATAAATAAGGAACATATACAAAATAAAAGTTATTAATAGGACCTTCTATTAAGGCCCTGAACAAATCAGATTTTGATGCTGTGTCTCTCTCTGTCTCAAAAATAAATATACGTTAAAAAAAAAGTTCTCATTATAAGAAAAAATGTAGTAAACTCTTTATAATTTATAATGATCAGGAAGTTCCAGTGAACCCATATTCAAAATGAATGTTATATAGAATTCTCATAACTAATGCAGGCATTGAATATTTCCAGGCAAAGTGGAAGATTTCTGGTTGAAAATATGGGCATTCAGTAGAGACCTAAGGTGTAGAAGTAAATTAGCCTATATCCAGCCACAATATTATTCAAAATTAAAGGTGAAATGTACTTTCATGTGTATATCTTTTTATGTTTGGTTATAGTGTCTTTATCCTTTTCTGTAAAAGTTCATTTTATTTTATTATTATTAACTTAAAAATGTTAATGTATTTATTTTGAGAGAGAAAAAACACAAGTGGGGGAGGGGCAGAAAGAGAGGGAGAGAGATAGAATCCCAGGCAGGCTCCATCCCAACCTGGGGCTTGATCTCACCACCAAAAGATTATGACCTGAGCTGATATCAAGAGTCAGTAGCTTAACTGACTGAGCCACCCAGGCACCTCTTATTTTCACTTTCAATTATTTAATCTCCCTGGATTTACATTGGGATATAACATGAGTTAGTAAGATAAAAGTTTTTTTTTTTCTTTGCCATTTCTCAGAGAAATAAATATGGTATCCCAGTTATTAAACTATCTTTTTCTCATTACATTGCAGAACAATCTATTTCTGTTAAATCATATATGCTTGTATTATCAATTTTTGAAACTTAAATGTGTTTTACAGATTTATTTTTACTTTTCATGATGTTTGATCTTATAATTCCAAGGATCACTTTTTATTATATTAATTGCTTAGAAAGAAAGAAAGAGATTGGATAAATCAATAATAATATCAGCATGGTGGACATTTAGCAAATGTCTTTTAATGTGTTTATTAACTAAAAGAACTTCAATAGTCAATGGCTAAAAATAGTTTTATGTCTGGAACATCATGCATGGGACAATGCTTATATGATACGAATTTTAAGCAAGCAGCTCTTTCTGTAGTTTCTCTGGAATAGGACATCTAAATCCAGTGGTTTGCTAAAGTTGATTGGGTAGGGTAGTTAAAGGATTGACTAGGGTTAGAAATCTTGTAGAAGCCATTCATTTTTAAAGATTTCATGGATAGGAGTGTCTTGGTGGCTCAGGGGGTCGACCGTTCAGCTCTTAATTTTAGTTCAAGTCATGATCCTGAGGTCATGGGATCTAGTCTTGTGTTGGGCTCCACACTCAGTGTGGAGCCTACTTAAGATTCTTTCTTTTTCTGTGTCCCTCTCCCCCCTCCTCTCTCTCTCTCTTTCTGTCTAAAACTTAAAAAAATAAGAAGTATGGGGGTTCTGGGTGGCTCAGTCAGTTGAGCTTCTGACTCTTGATTTTGGCTCAGGTCATCATCTCAAGGTTGGTGGGATCAAGCCCCACACTGGGCTCTGCACTGACAATGTGGAGTTTGCTTGGCATTCTCTCCCTCCCTTTCTCTCTGCCCTTCCCTGCTTGCTCGCTCTCTCTCTCTCTCTCAAAATAAATAAATTAAAAAAATAAAAGAATAAAAGTATAAAAATATAAAATAAATAAAAATAAAAATTTCATGGATATTCTTGGACATGAGTTCAAAAGAATATGACTATTTCAAAAGGGGAAAAGAATAACAGCAACAAAAAAATAAAACAGCAAAATTACCTTTTAGGATTCTGGGTGCAACTGCAAATAATATATTTTGAACAACTGAAATATTTATGATCTTCCTATCGAAGAATCAGAGCACTAATTTTCATTATTTCAAGTCTTACTTTATATGTACACACACACACACACACATGTGTTTCCTGTTTTATATACTATAGATATAAAAATTATATATACTATACATATATAATATTTCCTGATAAACTTACTATATACAATAAAAATTTAATATATAAATTATAACAGATATCTGATGTTTTATACATATACATATGTATAGATAGATACAGATATTTCCTGTTAAATATTGTTAGATATTACATATTTTTGAAATATTTATGAATGGTGCATCAGTTAACTATTGATGCTGATCAACAGAATACCTCAAAATTCAGCTGATTACAAAAAGAACAAACTTTTACCAACTCATGATTCAGAAAGCCAACAGTTAAGGTTAGGTTCAGCTTGTCCTTTTAGTATCAGTGGCTCTACCTCATATATCTGCCGTCAGCAGCTGTTTGGTTTGTCCTCTTTGTTTCTGGGTGTTTACTAACAGTGAGCAGGGGTGCAATTAAGGTTAGCCTGCTCTCATGAAGGAAGTTGGATTCAAAGATAAGAAATGAAAACACAAGTCTTCTCAATGCCTAGTATTAAACTGGCTAATGTCAGTTTCTCACTTTATTCACTTGGTAAAAGTAAGTTGCACAGGCATGGCATTTGCAAGGAATGAGGAAAGAGTGGAGACTATGGCTGATTCTCTTCTTGGGAGAACCTGCAAAGTCACATTGCAAAACACATACATATAAGGAGACCATTGATTGGGGCCGTTGCAGCAATCAATCTAGCACAAAAGTGATATTTGGTACTTGTGTTTTCAAATGGTTATTATAAAAACAGACACATCTCATATACTTAATTTTTGTAGATATTTTAGAATTGTATATTAGGCTTTTGAGATATTTGGGTATATCATCTAGAAATGCATATAATTTGGTCCATTATTTTACATATTACATATATCCCAGAAGTTGTAAAACATAGTGAAAAAAAAAAAGGCAATGATAGGTTTCCTTAACTTGTTCCTTAGGAATTCCATGGATTAAATGAGAAATATGTATTTTTTTGGTTGTACTTCCCTTCTACCTAATTTCTAGGTAACAAAAAGGATTCACCTTAATAACTAAAAGATTATAGATCACTATGTACATTATGACTACCTCAACAAGCTGAAAATAGTTCTTTTTTTCTTTCAAATTACACTTCAATAGTGTACTTTATCATTTAGGTTTCCAAAAAGAAACATAAAACACACTGAATAAGCCAAGAGAGTTTATTACAAAAATTTAGAGACCAACAGGAGTCATGTAGAAACCTTGAATTCGTAGTAGACAAACATTTACTACCCCAGGCTTGTGGTATATTAGGTTTTCTTCGTATGTCCATAGCAGTATCTGTGGTCTTATTTATACTTTCAGAATCTTGCCACCCCCCTCCCCCAATTCAGAGTTAGGGCCTATTTTCCCTCTTTTCAAAGCTGGACAGACTTTGTGATACCTCAGTAGAAGAATGGGGTGGAAGTGATGCTACAAGACTTCTGAGGCACAACCCCAGTCTAGCTTTTTAGGCTAAATCTAAAAGGCAATAGGACTTCTGTCTAGTTTCTGTCTCTCTCTGTCACTGTCTCTGCATGTGTGTTTCTCTCTTACAAGCAAGATACATGTTGAATCCAGTCACCATAATATGAGGAAGTTTAGCTATTTGGAAGATTCCAATAAGGTATTCCAGTGTATAGCTGAAGTTCCAACTGATAGCCAGCTTTAAATACCAGTCATAAGACTTGTTCTAGTCTGCAGAAAATTCCAGTCCATGGTCATTTCATCTTTTAATTTTCATCAGAGGTCTCAAACATTGTGAAACAGAGACAACCTGACCCTGCTCTGCTTTGTCTAGATTGCTGACCCATAGAATCTGTGAATATAATAAATGGTTATTTTACCCCACTGAGTTTGGAAGTAATCCAAAATGCAACTAAATAAGACCAAGAGACAAAGGGAAAGACAGATACTAGAACCAGAGAAAGGAGAGAGAATTAGATAGGGTCTTCCATATTGAAAAAAATCAGTAAACTTTGTTGGAAGGTAATAGGCAGCTCCAGCGAAACATGCTGGGAGTCAAAGGAACAAACAGCCTGACCTCATTCTTCACTATCTCTTCTTCCAGTTTCTTATGGGGCTCAATATTTTTTGAGCTCAGCCTGAAGACAAAGGCCCTATTGATGTGATTTATATATCTCAGTTTCCTGGGCTGACGATGGAATAGAAAAGTGTGCAGTGTATATCATGAAGGCACAAATGAATGATTTCATGTATCACACACAACTTTCCAAATGACTTTCCTTGAAGCAAAACAGTCTAGAAGCAGGCATAACAAGAGAGACAAATACTATTTATTGTGAATGGAAAACTTCTCTACTGCATTGATATTTATGCTGGTATTCTGAGATCAGGGAATAAAGGATAAACTAAATGTATTCTCTGAGTTCATGGGAATAAGAAGCCCCTTACTAGAAAAAGCACTGAAACAATTTAGGGTGATCAAATACCAAAAATTAGCCTCTTTTCTACTTCAGTTTGTTTTTACTAGGAATTTATGAAGAAATTAAAAAAGACAATTAGAATTTATATTGCTCTATTAATATGGGGAGCAGTGTAAACTAGCAAATATGGTTAGGAATCAGAGGTATTAATATTAGTATGGCCAGCATCAATGCTATTTTATGGGCCACATAAAACTATTTTATTGGAAATATTTTTCAATGCTGTTATATGCATTGAAAGTTATGCAATAATTCAGTAATAGCTCCTAGGAAGAAGCATGTATTCTATAGCTATCGGCCCACCTTTTGTGTCCTTTTGTTCTCCCCACGGTTTATAATAGTATGAAGATCATCTTACACAAATGTTTGCAATGTCAATAATTCAATATTCTATGTTGACTGGTTGAATGGCAAAGAACCAATGTATGCCATGTGTTCTGATTGGTTCAAAGTAGAAGAAGATAGTAATTATTATCCATTTAAACAAATAATAACTACTATCTTCTTGACATAGCCGGGATTGCCTTTGTATTGTCTTTTATTTCTATTTTTCCTCCTCCAACCCCACACAAACATTATACACATAAACACATAGAAATGGCAATGACTATTAATTTCAAATCCCATCATAAGACTATTTAGCAATATCCTTAAGTAATTCATTATAAGTATGTTATTTTTAAGCCAGAAATGTACATATGAAAAGCAAAAGTTTCCTTTTCTTATTATATGTGTCTAGTTTCTAGTCCCAAAGATATCTGGTGTTTGTTTGTTTATTTATGCAAAAACTGGTACATCTATCTATGTATCTATCCATCATCTTATTTTCTTATTTATATAAGAAATATAATATTTTAGCTATTCTACTGAAATTTATTTTTATACCTTAGTAATATTTCTAAAATATATTTTTGTTTTTATTAGCCAATGTATTTTAACTACTTTTTTAGAATAACTATGTAGTATCTATTTTATGGATGTGTCACAATGTAAACCAGTAACTCTTTGCTCAATTGGACATTAATTAGAAATTATCTTTATATAAATATATCTATTATCAAAATGTAGAATGCAGGCTCATATAACTGATATTTAACAACAAAAATACAGAACTAAAACAATGTCCTAGTAGAGTTACAAGCCTACAAGTTCTATCTCTAATACAAAGAATATTAAGTCATATTTTATATTCAGGGACATATCTTATGAATATAATACAATATTCACACGTGATGTCTTGACCAAAATTGCCCATATCCAACTTGCCTCATAAACAGTTTTTTCTGAATTTCCTGAATTAAAAATGTCATAGTTTAATAAGTAACCTCATATAATATTAGTAAATAAAGTCAAGCAATATATAATAAACATAATGCCATGAGCAAGTAGTTTATTTTAGGAATAAAAAATAGGTTTTACCTAGGAAAATTAACTGCAATTTACCACATGAAGGAGTTCAAGGAGAAAACAATTATCATTTCATTAAATACAGAAAAAATTTTTTGACAAAATAAAAACTATAATAAAAAAAATAAGACAAATTCTGAGTATCTAATAGTGAAAGATCGAGTACTTACACCTTGAACAATGTGGTGGTGATGTGTGCTGACAGACCTGCACAGTCAAAAATCCATGTATAACTTTCACTTTCCCAAAACTTAATTACTAATAGCCTTCTGTTGACTGGAGGCCTTTCCGATAGGATAAATAATTAACACATATTTTGTATATGTATATTGTATATTGTAGTCATATAATAATGTAAGCTAGAGAAAAGAAAATGTTATTAAGAAAAATATAAGGAAGAGAAAATACATTTACAATACTGTACTGTATTTATCAAAAAACATCTGCATGTAAGTGGACCTGCCCAGTTCAAGCCTGTGTTGTTCAAGGGTCAACTGTACTATGAGGAATTAAGACAATGTCTCCTCTTATCACTTCTACTTATCATTGTATTGGGAATGGTAGCCATTGCAATAAGACATTAGAAAGGAATAACAGGCATTAAGATTGGGAAGGAAGAAGAAAAACTGACTTTATTTACAGAGGATATGTTTTTGATAATAGATGATCATGAAGAACTTACCAAAAAATCTATTAGAGCTGATAAGTGAACTTAGCCATGTTACAGAATGCCAGAATATCAAGAGAGTATTCAAAGATCAATTGTCTATCTATACATTGGCAATGAAAAATTTAAAAATGAAATAAAAATACCATTTATGATAGACTCCAAAATACTGAATATTTAGAAACTTTAAGGAAGGATTTTTTTAAATCTAAGTTGGGAAAATAAGGAATATATATGGAGGGGGCTGGGACTATGAAATGAACTTTAAAGAATGATAGAATAGGTACTATAAGAGGAGAATACAGAATAAAGAAAGAAATTGAAATTGGAAAGCATGGGGTATATTCAAAAGCATGCACATAATCACAAAGACATATGCACAAAAATCAATTTGGTAATTGTCTTTAAAACTATTATGATTCTAGAAGAAAACTTAGAATATCTTTGTAAGTGTAGGGAAGATGAATATTTCTTAGAAATCAGAAAGGAAGAGCCATAAAACAAAAGAAAATTTGATGCAATGTACATCAATATAATGACATTTTCAACTCATCAGAAGATGTGATTGGAAACATAAATAGACTGGGAGAAAAAAAAATCTGTAACACATATATATGCGACAAAATAGTTGTATCCATATAAAAATGTATTACAAGTCCATATAAAAGAGAAAAACAACTCAATAGAAGAATGGACAAACTATTTGAACCAACACTCGAGACAGAAAATATATTAGGATCTAATAAGTATATGAAAAAGTGCTTCATGTCAATCACCTGTAAAATGAAAATTATATCCACCATGAAATACAAATAAATATAAAAAGAAAGTGAAACTATTAAAGTTGGAGAGAATATGGAACTACCAAATCTCTCATGTGTTATTGGGAGAAATAGAAATGTGGTTTAATGCCTTTGGAAAACTGGTATTTTCTTTAATTAAACATAACACTCTGTATTCCAGCAGTTCTGCTCTGAGGATTTTTATTTAAAATAAATAAAAATGTATGGACTCAAGAACCTTGAGAATAATATTCATAGTAGCTTTATTCATAGTAACAAAACAAAAAACTGAAAATAATCCCAATATTCACCAACAGGAGAATGGATTAACACACTGTGTTATAATTACTCCCAGTGATTAAAAAAAGGGACAAATTACTGATATGTACAATGACAGGAGGAATAGTCAAAAATATTTTGAATGAAAGGAGCCAGTCAGCCAAATGGATACACTAAACTGTATGATTTCATTAATACAGAATCCAAGATTATGCAAAACTAATCTCTGTTAATAAAGATCAGATCAGTTGATGGTCTGGTTGGGGGAAAGGGCAGGAGAGAATGTTCTGATATGATGGAAACATTCTTTGTCTTAATATGAATTTGCCAAAACTTGATTGAAAGTTACCCATAAGAGCTGAGAATTTCACTAAACATAAAATATATTCCCACCAAAGAAAAATTAAGAGAGAAAAAAATGCAACATGATTAAAAATATAAAGAAAATAAGTACTTAAAACTCCACTTAAACAGAGCTTTAACATCATTTGACAAATACTTTTATTTAAACATTTTTTAAACATCTATACCAAATTCTTTCTTAACCTAAGCTAAATCATTGGGATAACTATACTTGGTAGAGGCAGTAAGGTCATGGGGATTTTTTTTTTTTTTTGGTTAAATGAATGTGCTTTGATTTATTACTTTGTGTGTGTGTGTGGGGGGGGGTGTGAGTACTTAAGTAGGCTTCACACCCTGCACTGGTCCCAACACGGGGCTTGAATTCATGACCCTGAGATCAACACCTGAGCTGAGTTAAGGAGTACGACTAAGCCACCCAGGAGCCCTTGATTTATTACTTAAAAAAAAAAAAAAAATCACTTTTAAAAAAGCAACTCTATACTGCATTACCATTAGTAAAAACACTTTAGTAAAGTCATAGTTTTACATAAAAATTTATGTACAGATGTGGCTAACTCTGACTTTGCATCAAACCAGTATGAACAGGCTGTAAGTAAAGAAATATGATTCAAATGGCCTTGCTCTCTCACTGTAGATCTCACCACTGTGACTGATCAATGTCCTGCCTCAGTTTATTTTGTTGCCATCAGTAAATGTGATTTGTCTGTCAGTCACTGCTTTTAAAGTGATTTGAAATTTCCATGGAAAGCTAAGTTTCTGCCCCTGCTACCCTCAGCAGATACAGCAACTAGCCAATGCAGAAATTCTAAGGCTGAAAGTATAGAGCAACCTAGACATTGACATACTTTCCACTTTTCTCTGATTTAGTTAACAGATTCTTTGCTTTCTAATGTAATATGTTCCAGGTCTTTTAAAAAAAAATAATCAGAAATTAAAAGAGGCTTTGGTTTATTTAGATGAAGCTCTAAGTTTGTCTTTTGTTCATCACTAGTGATAGCAGCTGTGTCTCAGAAGAAGCTAGGCTCCAGGCAGGATGGCTAGACATTTTGTCAGAATAGGGACTATAAAGTTGCAAAGCCTCCCCTGGTGTGTAGCTAAGCTTTTAATGTCTAAACCGAAAACACTAAACCTCTGGGATTCTGGCTAACTTTTATTCCAGGTGACTTTCTCAGTTTCATCTTTGAGATTGATTTCTACCCTGAAGCTTAAAATATGGGTCAGAAAAATAAGGATTCCACAGAAATATTTCACAAGATAAAATTAGCTTCTCTTTGTCACTTGGGAGGTGAGAAATAAGATATTGCGTGGACAACACAGAGGCTATGCCTATACTCGCCCATCTTAAACTATAGGAGACACTGAAATTCTTCTCATGTTCCTTTTCTTTATACAATCTAATGATTCATGGCAGTATGTTGTTGGTTTATTTTATGTATAATATAATGCTTAATTTGAACATTCCCTAAATTAGTTCTCTTCTGAACAGTAAAAATGCAGATTCTACATATAACAAAGATATAACAAAGATCCTTTGGGGAGCTGTGACATGCACAGAACAAATATTTGCATCACAAAACCTCAGATGCCAATGTTGGCTTTACCAGTTCAGAGCTTCGCGATGTCAGTTTACTATTTTGAGGTTTCTCATAAGTAATTTATCGGGTAATAATAATAAATAGGAATGAAGTACCTGTTGTATAAAGTACTTGCTTTAAAGTTATGCATGTACAAACGATAATTACTTTGCTCTCACTATATTCTCATATTCTGTGGCTTCTGGGCAGGAGACTGGTACTGGAAAATACCTCCTTATTATGAGTATAGGAACTTGATTTCATAATAATCATTTTTTAGGTTTTTTTTTTCATTTCTCCTCTTGTACTTCCATTTTGAGGACTGAAAGAGAGCTTTAATAAAAAGGAGAAATATCACTATGCAGAATTTGTTTTAAAAGTTAAATTATAATTCAGATTGTCAGGTGTCTACCTATGATAATGCATCCACAGCAAGAAATATATTTTAGTTTTATGTTTCCTGCATCTATTTACCCCTGGTAAGGAAACAGTATAGCCTAAAGCTATCCAAGCCAGGTGCACCCAAATTCACATGTAGGAAATCAATTACATATTATAACTCCTTCACCTTCTGTTCATCTTTTCTGTTACACTATAGTCATATGCTCCACCCATCAATTTGGGCACAGACATGTCACTCCTTTGTTTTCCAAAAATGGCATTGACATTCTTTCTTCACTTGACTTGAAAGTTTGTCTCCACCAGCCTGCTTCCCTAAGGCATGGCCTAGTCTTTACCCTTCAAGGTAACATTATCTATATCCCTGTTCAGAATGGCTACAGCCTTTAGACAGAAGCTACAGACTCCCATGAGCTACTGAGTAATGGTTCTAGTGCCTAATCTAATACTGGACTAGGTGATTAGGTTGTCTGACTGCCAATACATTTGTTAAAATAAAGGAAAAAAAGCAGCACATTAACAAAGCAAAGAGATTTGAAGTAGGAGACCTTGATAAAGGTTTTATTTCTCTCCTTGCTTTTAACAAATTAATTATTTTTCCCAGATCTCAATTTTTTCATATATGTCTTAGAGATAATAATAATAATAATAATAATAATAAACAATAATAATACCTTTTTCATGAAGTTATGCTCAGAGTCATCAAATATTATGCCCCCTCCTCTGGGTGTATGGAATCCAAGAATTTTATAAGACACATACCTCAAATTTCTCAGCAGTCAATAATCAGTAATATTATAGAATTTCTAGAGATAACATGAATTTTACATATCATTAACTAGGCATTCATATGATTAAGAGAGGCCCAATATTATAGTAGTTAAGAGCCATGCTTTTGGAGCCAAAGTGTTAAATTTATAACCAGGTTCTCTCTTTGGAAAAAATATATAAAAAAATATATAACTTCTCTGTGCCTTGGTTCCTTCATTTATAAATTTGAGCCAAAAAATTGTTTTGGTAAGTGAGTTAAAAATGTAAAATATTATGAATAGTATCTGAGGCATACTAAGAGGTCAATACATTTAGTTATCAGCTACTTGCCCAGCTGATAGGAGTGCTATTCAACAAACATCAATTGTCAACTCTTTCAGGAACGGGCTCAGTTGCAGAGAACCACCTCAATGTATTCAGTACACATATGAATGGATGATGATATTGTGTACAAACCAGGAGCATCAGGAGACACTGGCCCACCAAACTGCCAATAGGTAGGAAGTCAATCTCTGCAAGCTTCAGGGGATTTCATTACATCTCTGCCAATACTAAGATCTTAACATAAACCTAAAATTGCGAGGCAATATCAGCAGAACAGCTTACTGCATATCATTCTTTCAACAAAAATTTATTAAGAATCAGTAAAATATTTCAGCCTTTGATTGGGTTCTAGGATATAGGATGGCATGGATAGAATGGGATGGGATGGGATGGGATGGGATGGGATGGGATGGGATGGGATGGGATGGGATGGGATAGAATAGGACTATTCTCTGACATTATGTGTATCTGTTAATTCCCCACCATATAAAATGTCATGATCATCTCTCTTAAGAATCTCTTCTATGAATTATCTCCTCATCTGCAGTTTCAACTGGGCTCTCACCACAAATCACACCAACTTTGCTCTAGAACAAGTGGTCATCAAATTAGAGTAGAATTACTCAGAGTATACAATAAATCATCAAGAAGTATGTGATAAGGTACATAAATGGATTTGAGGGAATCCAATTCCAGCTTCCCAATTTTAATATGAAATTTGGGACAAAACTGAAGCTCTTAATAAGCCATTCACAGTTATTTTTATACTTCTTTACAAAATCATAGTGTACCTCTCAGCTGTTCCTAATATTATCATTTTCTCGGAGGTAAAATGTCTGGAGTTCTAAGGGCAATTGATGTTGCTGTAAAGAAAGTAAATGAGGGGCGCCTGGGTGGCGCAGTCGGTTAAGCGTCCGACTTCAGCCAGGTCACGATCTCGCGGTCCGTGAGTTCGAGCCCCGCGTCGGGCTCTGGGCTGATGGCTCAGAGCCTGGAGCCTGTTTCCGATTCTGTGTCTCCCTCTCTCTCTGCCCCTCCCCCGTTCATGCTCTGTCTCTCTCTGTCCCAAAAATAAATAAAAACGTTGAAAAAAAAATTAAAAAAAAAAAAAGAAAGTAAATGAGTCTAATCAGTGAGTACAAATCCTTTTGCAAATAGGGATTTCTGTTTTCTTACTTTCAACAAAACTAAGGGAGGATCTAAATGAGTTGTGAGCTGATAACAATAATTTGATGATGACTAAGACATTCCTTTTGGTTTTTGTAACTCAGACGTAAAATATGAAATAATGTTAAAATCCAATCTGCTTTTATCTGAATCCAGTTTTTAATGTGAGCTAATTTCTGCAGCAATTACATTCAAGACTGATGAAAAGTGTTGTATAGGTCTAGCAATAGCTAAAATTAACCTATAGATATCAGGGTAATTGAAAAAATAAAGTTTCTCCTGTCTCTTAAAGTGGTACATCCTCAGTAAAATTTTTCACTTTAATTTTATGTTTTAAATTATTTGGGGGCACCTGAGTGGCTTAGTAGGTTAAGTGTCTGACTCTTGATCAGCTCAGGTCGTGATCTCACAGTTCATGAGTTCAAGCCCCGTGTCAGGCCTGTGCTGATAGCACGGAGCCTGCTTGGGATGCTCTTTCTCTTCTTTCTCTGCCTCTCTCTTTCTCTCTCTCTCTTTCAAAAATAAGTAAATAATTTTTTTAAAAGAAAAATTATTTTTAAGAATTTGTATGTCTATGTCATTTGGATCAATTGTGTATTAATTTTAGTTTTATTAACTTATTCTAGAATAAGTTTAACAGTGTATGATCTTATTAAATAATAACGAAGAAATTTAATTGCAATTTATATGTATATTTTAATGGGGAATTATGATAGGGTTCCAAATCTTAGACTTTTAATTATATCATTCTAATATTAGAATAAAATTTCTGCATAGGAATTAGAATGAAAATAATTCAAATATAAAGAGGAATAAAAAATAATATCTAATTCTTAAGAGCTTATGCCTATATTGTTTAAAGGGAGGTGATGAGACAGAGTAGATTTTTCAAAAATTTTTTAGGGGATACACAAGCAGAATTTTGAAGAATTCACACATCAAAATATGTATTTTCCTGTTTTCCTGTGGCTGTTAAGCCCTAATTCCCTTATCTTAAACTAATATTAACTATAATATCAGTGGTAAAAAAAAATTCCCTTGTCCTTTAGGACTTTACTTGTAAACAGTGATAAAAAATAATCAGATACCTGCATAAAATACAACATTGTCAAATAGAAATAAATTGCATGTGCTACACATGTATACAAATCAGCAAAACTAAAAGTTAGAAAACTGGAGTAAAACCTCCTTGATCTATTACTAGTCGCTTAATTTTCCAACTCCCAAATTTAACCCATTTGTAAACATTATTTTAGCAAAATACTCAGCTTTTTGTTAAAAGAAATCACTGTTGACAATTATTTTAGTAGGTGCTTACTAGATATCACATCCAAAGCAGCTTATTAAACTTTTTTTTTTAAATTTAAATACTTTTTTTATTTGTGTACAGTTGATACACAGTGTTGCATTTGTTTCATGTGTTTAACTTAGTGATCTGACAAGTTTATACATTATGCTATGTTCACCATCAATATAGATGCCTTATGTTCTGTTACACTGCTATTACAGTATCATTGACTGTATACCTTATGCTGTGCCTTTTTTACCCATGATTTATTCATTCCATACTGGAAGCCTAACTCTCACTCCCCTTTGCCCATTTTGGCCACCCCTACCCTCTTCCCCTCTGGCAACCATCAGTTTGTTTTCTGGGTTTATAGCTCTGAATCTGCTTTATATTTGTTTATTCATTTGTTGTTTTTATAGATTAGACTTATGAGTGGAATCATATGGTATTTGTCTTTTTTAATCTTAATTATTTCACTTAGAAAAATACCCTCTATGTATGTCCATCCATTTGTCTCAGATGGCATGATCTCTTTCTTTTTTATAGCTCTGTAATATTATATTATCCATTTGTCTATTGATGGACACTTAGGTTGCTTCCATACCTTGGCTGTTGTAAATAATGCTGAAATAAACATATGGGTGCATACATCCTTTCAAATAAGTGTTTTCATTTTTTTTTGAGTAAATACCCAGTAGTGGAATTATTGGATCATATGTATTTCTATTTTTAATTTTATAAGGAACCTCCAGACTGTTTTCTACAATGGCTGTACCAATTTATATTATTGCTTACAGTGTATGAAGTTTCCTTTTTCTCTACATCCTAACAAATACTTACTGTTTCTTGTCATTTTGATTTTAGCCATGCTTGCAGGTGTGAGGTGATATCTTATTGTGGTTTGACTTGCATTTCCCTGCAAATGAGTGATGTTTAGCTTCTTTTCATGTGTCTATTGGCTATCTGGATATCTTATTTGGAAAAATATCTATTCAGGTCCTCTGCCCAATTTTTAATTGGATTGTTTGGTTTTTTTGGTGTTGAATTGCATGAGTTCTTTATATATTTTGGATAATAACCCCTTACCAGGTAAGTCATTTGCAAATACCTTCTCCCATTCAGTAGGTTGTCTTTTTAACTTGTTTATTTTGTCATGCAATAGCTTTTTATTTTGATATCATCTCAATTGTTTATTTTCCTTTGTTTCCCTCACCTTTGGAGACATCTAGAAAAATGTTTATATGGCCAATGTTAGAGAAACTACTGCCTGTGTTCTCTTCCAGGACTTTTATGGTTTCAGGTCTCACATTTAGGTCTTTAATTCATTTTGAGTTTATTTTTGTGTATAGTGTTAGAAAGTGGTCCAGTTTTGTTCTTTTACATATAGTGGTAAACTACATTTTTCCAAGCATCATTTATTGAAGAGATGTATTTTGCCCAGTGTATATTCTTGCTTCCTTTGTCATATATTAATTCACCATATAATTATTGTGGGTTTATTTCTCTGGTCTTTATTGTGCTTCATTGATCTCTATGTCTGTTTTTGTGCCTGAAGCAGCTTTTAATATTTAAATACAGTCTTCTTTTGTCCCTGAAACAGAGGTAATTATCATAGGTATATGTGTAAGAAAGCATGGAGAATATTTGCCAACAATTAAGAGGGCAAAAGTCACATTTGTTAAGAGAGGCATAAAACAAGTTTCCTGAAACTAACATGTTTTTCATAAATTGTTATTAGGAACATATATGATGACATTTTAAAAAGAAAATGTTAGGGGCGCCTGGGTGGCTCAGTCGGTTGAGCGTCTGACTTCAGCTCAGGTCATGATCTCACGGCTCGTGGGTTCGATCCCCGCGTCGGGCTCTGTGCTGACAGCTCAGAGCCTGGAGCCTGTTTCAGATTCTGTGTCTCCCTCTCTCTCTCTGACCCTCCCTATTCATGATCTGTCTCTCTCTGTCTCAAAAGTAAATAAACGTTAAAAATAAATAAATAAAAAGAAAATATTATTTGGATTAGTGCTTTATTTTCTCATTTTTAATAAAATAATACTTTCAGAAAAATAATGTAAATGTTATCTACTATTGAAACATAATATTTTAAATACATCTATGGTTAGTTACCTTTTTATAGTTACATAATCATAATTATCTTTTTAAAAAAATCCATTTTTGTTGGGAACTAGACCACCTAGGATCATTTACTTAAAAAAAAAAAAAAAAAACCTTTACAGTTTTATCTGTTATTTATTTATTTATTTATTTATTTATTTATTATTTATTATTTATTTACAGTTTTATCTGTAATTTATTTATTTAGGGCAATGGCCAACACGAGCAAACCGCTTGCTTATCAAACAACTGCTTACCTTGCAAGGTTCACTACAAGAACTGCACTTGCTATGACTACCAATACTTAACTATTATTTCGCAAACTTTACACGATCCCAGTCAATTTAATGCTTGGGAAGATGGACCTCAAATCACTAAATCCCAGGCCCCAACCCTATGAAATTCTCCCATTTCTGTCTTCTGAGGTAATACTGACCGTCAACATGGCACTATCTCTTACTGCAGTGAGTCTTAACAAATGATAAATTTTATATGTAAGATGTTATTCACAGGGTAATGATATGCAGAAATCTCATCAATGTATAATTTCATATCATATTTTCCTTTGGTTTCTACCAATGATTTTCTGATTATTTAATATTTATGAGCAGACAACTGAGATCAATTAGCAATATAGGAAATTTAATTATTTACATATTATTTACATATAACTTTTTAAATTGAAAAATTTTATCTATTAAAATTAATCTGTCAAACGTCATAATTAATCATTCTTATTATAATGCCATGACAAATTAGCATACTCAGTACTTTTCCCAAATGAAAATAAGTATTTTTCCCCTTTATTACAGAGTCATTCTTAAGTTCTAGTTTTTCTATTCTTATATTATCAGCCATTTAGCCTCTAAATCTACATCAACATTAAGACACAGCTGAATATCACAAATACTCTACAGAAGATTTTACCTCCAGAGCTACATCACTGTAACTTCTGAAAACTTGGCAACTCTCTGTTGTGTTTCACTGCCTTCTCCCCAACATGGATCCCATGTGATGCATAGATATCCCTTTTTCTTCAGTACCTGATGTAAACACTTTTTTTAAAAAATTTGACCAAGATGTAGGACAACTGAAAAGCATTACTGTAGTTTGCTAGTAGATGACACAGCTAGGACATTCAGCTCTGAGCCTCAAGTCCCTGGGTCTTAGCAACTAATTTGTTAAAATTTCAAGCACATTTTCTGTAACTTTTCAATGTTGTATGTTGATATTTGTGCGTTTGAAGACAAAACGTTATTCCAGACTGTATAGACTATTTAACAGTCAAGGGATACAGATACAATTTCATAGTAATGGGTACAAATTTGTGGTTTGTCCTAGGAGAGATTAATAGAAGTTAGAGTAGTTAGGAAGGTTATTTACAGTTTGTTTCCAAGAGTCCAATGTTACTGCTATAGAAACCTCAGAGTCCTTCTTTAACTTTATATTTGGAGCTTTCTATTCCCATATAGTAGTAAGACAGACCAAATTATTATGAGAATGAAAGGCTCTATGCTTGCTCCTAAGAAAAAGAAAAAAAAAAAGCTCCATAAACTAATAATAGGATTTGAAGCAGAGAAAAAAACCTACGGAAAGTATAATTTATAATTACATTTCTATTATTTAAAGGTTATGCCAAAATCTCTGTCTTGTCTTTGATCATTGATGTCTACCAGTTTATATAAAGAGGAAAAAAATGTATACATTAAGGCAAATTTTTGGCATATATTTTTAAATTTCTATGTTAAGCTAACTTGGTTGTATATTTAAACTGTTTATCTGCATCAGATTGCTGATATAGTATAAATCAAAGAAAGGATAGTCTGAATCAAGAGTTCTGAAGGAAGCTAGCCATGATATTCCACTTCAGGTACTGAGAAATGTCAAATACTCTCTGGATACTTTAATGGCACTGGCATTTATCCTGTCATAGTCAAAGAAAAAAAGACTGAACTTTCTCACAGTGTTATTTCTACCAATGCTTCTCCAATACAAGGAACAAGCCAATAGTTTGCACCAATCCCACGTTGAGCAAACCCAAAAGCCTTTCTTCTGTGTGTGTGTTTTTGTGTGTACACGTGTGTGCGTGTGACTGATTCAGAATCTTCCAAATAAAGCATCATGACTGGACTTACTTTTGTGCCAGAGTAGATGACATTTACTAACACTGAAACTTTCCCATAATTTTAGATAATAATTTTACAAGTTGGTTGATCAGGATAAGGTAACATATAAAGTTTGTAGCATGTTATTTCAAATTGTCACTTTTAAACAAATATCTGAATCATTCGAAGATATAAGTTCCAGATATTATGGATTGGAAACATTGAATTATTTTATTTTTCTATATTTGAATTGTTCTAAAACCTGTTTCTTGGAATATATGTGCGTGTGTGTGTGTGTGTGTGTGTGTGTGTGTAGATGTCTTTCCTAATGTATTGCACATGTCACTATAAACATTTTTAATAAAGCTCAAAGCATACTGCAGAAAAATGGCAAGAACTATGGTGAGGTTAAATGTTATCCATGCTGCCTGAGATTTTCTAGTTGGAAACACCTCTGAACTTCCCCAACTTTTAAGACGGTGGCCCTAGCATAGTAGCATCTGTTCACATACACTTGCTTAATATTGTTCTTGCATTTGTTATGTTCCATAGATGAACTGAAAAGATGGGGAAAATATTTTCTGCAATGTGAATTCTTTAAACTGAATAATCTAGAAAGAGAAAGAGAAACAAAATTAACGTATGTTTAGAAAATCTAAATTGGCCAGCATGGCATGCTGGTACAGTGGGTACTAATCACCCCTATTGCTATTCATTCCTAAATTTGGCAACTTTGCTGAATTGACTAGTTTATGACAATTCCAGTAATGATGAATTTTTTTCATCTCTCTCATGTGATGATGATGATAATTATATATAATAATAATAACAACAGCAATAATAATGATAGCATAATTTTAAAGCTAACCTCACTAATCTCTTTCTACAATAATTATTTTATATTCTTTTTCCCCTTACTGATCCAACTTTGGATGGTGTTAATAGGAGGAAACTGTAAACATGATTTTATGTAATTACAAAATGACACTAATGGTTTTGACTAGAACTAGGTCTTAAACATGCTCACATATTCTCTGTATGTCAGCATATTCCTTGGGAGACTGTATTCCTTGGGAGAAAAGAATCTATTTCAGGTTTCTGATGAGGCTGTCAACCTCAAGCACATGATTCTTGTTCTTTATCTAAAATTAATAATGTAACTTTGTATAATTATATTTTGAAATGAATCCATCTCCTAGCTGTCCATGTTATATGCTGATATATCCAAGAATTATGTGTATGTGTGTGTGTGAGTGTGTAATTTTAGAGTCACGCGGAAAGTGCAAAAATCTATTATATGACAATATCCTGCATTGCATTTGTAAAATGTAGGCTCAAAATTAATCATCCATTCTGAATTTAGCAAAATTATCAGAAATACAAATAGAAATATTAGATATATGTTGTATATATGTAGACATAAATCCAGACTTAGATATCAGATTGGTTTTTAGCAGATGTTGATTAAAACAAAGATAGTTCGATCCACTGTTTATATATTTGCTTACAGACGTATCTAAAATATTACTTCAAACAACTTTTCTGTGTATTTTTTTTTGCCAATGAAAGCACGAGAACATAATGGTAAATTGTGCCAATACTTCTAACAATATGCCTTTATAGTTATCCTTAATAAAATTAAATATTTAATTATTGTTACTTTTACTTAAGGATAGAGCAAGACAAACAACTAAGCAATAGAATTACTCAGTAATAACAGTGAGTATACAATTTTCTTCCTTAATATTTTAAAGAATGCTTTTTAATGACTGCTGATGTCATAACTCAATGAATTATTCTGGGGGAACTCTGGGTATAGAGGAAAAGCAAGTGTCCACAAAGAAGGTAAAAGTTTGTCATGCTACAAATGACATACAAACCAATGTATTTAAAAGTTAATGCTAAATAATTGAATAAGTTCTGTATAGTAGCTGTGAGACCAATGATCTAGAAGGGAGGAAAAGTAAAAACAAGCTTATTCCATTTTTGTAGGATGCAGGATGATATACCAGAATGCAGGTTCATTTAAAATATTGTTGTAGGAAAATGATCAAACCAAGGCTGCAGGGCCATGTGAGTCATTTTGGAGCTATATAGCAACTACCATTTTGCAAAAATTTACTAGATACCTCTCTTAAGTGCCATAGGGCACACAGATTCTTTAAACATGGTTGCTGTCTTAAAGTACTTACAATCTGGTTGAACAGATAAGACCTTAACAAACAAAACTACAAATCAGGGAAGTATAAGATAAATGTCAAGAGCAGGATAGAAAAATTTTCTATTGAAACTGAAAGGGAAAAAGGGCTGGTAGGCCTGCATATGAAACACTGAAGCAGTCTCAAAGAACACAAGCAATGACGGAACATTCTGGTTTGAGTTGAAGGTAATATTGCTTCCTTAGAAAATACCAAATCAATAGTATAGCATCAGGGCTTCTAAAGGCCTGATACAATCATAAAATGATACAATGATACAATGATACAATCCATAAAATAATTTTAAAGAAATACATTTAAAGTGATAGAAAGTATATCACTCAAGAGCAATAAAGCACAATAGGTTATAAATTGTAACCCCCAAATACCTTTGTTATATATATTAAGAAGCACACTTTATATTAAACAATGAAAATTCAGATAGAGTAGGAGTTAGTGAGTGTTAAAATCTTCCTTTTCATACATTGTCAAGTCTCACTGATATTTTGGAGAGAGAAAGAAAAAAAAAGAGAATAAGAGAGTTTCTCTGTGTGTGATAGTCCACATTCATTACTTAAAATCAAATTCCAATTACCATTGATTTCATGTATGAGTTAAAATAAGTAATGGAAGGAAGCCAAGAGCTCAACTCAAAGTTGAGTTTCAAAGTGCATCACAGCCTGATATGGGTCAGACTGCTCTCTTAAGTGTTTTGCTCCATGAGGGAAGTCACAATGTAGGTTTCTTCCTTACTCTGTCTCTGTCATCTGCTGGTTTTTTACTTTCAGGTCCTTAGAGGAGAGAGAGAGGAGGTGGACATTCATGGTGGATATCTCAGCATCTAGACTTGTAATGTGCAGCATTTCTACCTCCATTTTTGGTGCTACTTTGATGTAAGGTAGCAAAAAGATATAAGAAAATAGGGTCTCCCTATATGTCCAGGAAAGAAATAAACCATACAGCATTGCCTATGTTGATTTTTCTTAAGCAAATGTGACGAGAGTGAATAAATATTGTTATTTTGATCACCCAGCATCCATTTCTCCTTATAAAATTGCTTTTTGTGTTTAATGTGAGGTACAACATTTATTTCATTCTCTGTCATCCTTGTAGGATAATTAATCAAAGCGTTGTGTTTTTTCACCATGAAACCCAAAGTCCTGCCAGATATTCTTCCTATTAAATATTTTCTCATATTGTCATGTACGTCAGAGGGCAGATATGGTAACTGCCAACTGATTCCCTCTCCAATGTATTTTTGAATCATGAGAGAAATGGTTTAAGGTTAAAAGAAAAACTGGGATTCATATATTTATTTTGGTGATGATACCTGGAAAATATGGTTAAGTATTTCTTTGTCTCTAAATGTTTGCCTTTGCCTGATTTCTGTCTTGGTTTTCATGTTTTTCCTAGACAAAATATCCTGGTATAATAATCCATAATATGAGCTAATCTACTGATTAGCTCTATGAATCTATGAATAATTTTCTCATTTTTTCCTTAAATAAACCCTAGTTCTTGTCTATTGCTTATAACCCAAAGAACCCTAATTGATAAATCAATATTTTTATATAAAATATTTTGCCTATGTACTAATTAGTGATACATTTTAATGATCATTATCTGGATTATGAAATAAATGTGAGAGAAGTTGGTTTTCATGATTTAATTTAATAGATAAACACATTAATTTGGTCAAAGGTGAGAACCACTAAATCAGAATGTATCAGCATTTTTGCTGACTTTTGTTCCTATTTAAAAAATGAGTTATTAACTCATATAAAAATACCCACTTACTGAAATGAGTCTTCATTATTTCTCATGTTACTGTCATGGTACAATATTATGATATGCAAACATAGTTAAAATTGTCAACATTATGTATATGAGTTTAAAGAGTAATGAACATATAAAGCAAAGAATTATCCTTTGTACTGCATGTAACATCCTAATTCAGGAGAAGACAAACTTCTTCTGTAACAGGCTGTGTATTTTCAGCTTTGGCAGTCACGTAGCAGCATTATGCCTACTCAACTTTGTGTTGTAGCACAAACGCGGTCTTTGCTAACACATACGGGAATGAGTGTCACTATGTTCCAAAAAAACTTTATTTGCAAAGCAGACTGCCCTCCAGGTTTGGCTTTTAGGCAATACTGTATAGATACTTGTCCTAAATTGTCAAAAATTCCCTTTTTAAATTTATAGAATGAAATATGCTTTTAATAATAATGAAATAATAATCTTATCCAAATACTCATCAGGGCAGATAGTCTAATCGACATTTCTGCCATCACCACCTACATTAATAACAACAAATCATTAGAATACTAAAACAATGACCAAAATAGCCTCATAAGTAGACCTACCATACAGATAATATTGCTGTTCTGTACCTCTAATAATTAATTGTAGAAATAACCTATTTTAATTCAAAGTATTATTTGTACTAAATCTAATTATATCTTAAATGTGTGTAAGATATAAATTTTCACATTCAATGTTGTGAGAACAATGTTTCAAAGTGCTTCCATTCATGTACAAATCTACATATAGCACAAATCACTTGGATGAAAAATATGCATACATTTCCTTAAGGAATTCTATTTATTCTCCACCCTTATTTTACTTTAAAAGAGGAGAAAGAATGTGCAAAACTAAGAGAACAGAAGAAGAGAGGAGGAAAGAATTTAAAGTAAGAAAAATGTCTACAGACCTCATTTCTTTCCAAAGGTAAACATTAAGCAATCTCACTGATTACAGTTCTTTTAGTGGACATGCTTGAGTGCATGACTGCACATAAGATAAAAAAAAATAAGGTGCTACAATGTCTTTAAAAAAAAGCCATTACATATGAATTATGCAGAGAATCCCATTTAAAGAACACATAGTAGAAGTATTTTTACTCAATTTCTCCAAAACCTAGTGGAGAAAAAAGTTTAAGAAGGGGAAAAGTGTGTCTTTAGAAATGAAAGGAGATGGTTACAATTTTGCCTAACAAACTGTAGCATATCTAAGACCATACATAACATGGTATTCTTTAAATATATGATAAATATGTTGATATTTTGAGCAATTCTATGAAGGCAAAGTAGAATGCTCACCTTATTTTCTTGTAAGTATAATACTTTTGAAATACTGGTGTATTGTTTAAAAGAGGCAAAGAAAATGGGGAAGACAAATTTAAAAAGGAAAGGAAAGGAAAGAAAAAGGAAAGGAGGAAGGGAGGGAGGAAGGAAGGAGGGAGCGAAAGAAAGGAGAGAGTGAGAAATAATAGGACAAGGAAATGGATGCCATCAACATGACATTTGTTTTATGGGAAGAGAAAATACAGTGGAAAAGAAAAGGCTGAGCCTGTAGAGACATAGATCAATATCACAACAGGAGGGGATTGAGTCAAATACTAAATCTTTCTCCTTTTGAATTTCAAAAGCTTAGAATCCCTATATGAGGACACTGACAGAGTTGAGGCAAAGTGGAATCAGAGAGGCGATGCAGAGAGAGCTTTCATTTCTAGAGCCTGTGATGTAAAGATCAGGTGGAGTCACTGACTCTTTAAGCACCAAAACTGAGTACAGGTCTGTTCAGAAAGATAGAAGAAATAACCAAGTTGTTGAGAATAGGTCTGAGAAAAGAACTCAATTCAAATTGTTTCTTTTACTTTTAGTATCCAACCACCCCATAACCTATTTTTTAATAAATACTTCTCACCATTAAATTATTGACAATAATTAGAAAACAACACAAACTTTCTGCATATATTTGGGGGAAAAGGAACATGCGCTAATGAAAGATAATTATAATCCTTCAGAGAAAAAAAATCAACCAACTAAATGTAGATTTTAGGAAAAAATATTTCTAAGGAAACAATACTATAAAAATAACAAAACTAGAGGTGCCTGGGTGGCTCAGTCGGTTAAGCCTCCAACTTCAGCTCAGGTCATGATCTCACAGTTTGTGTGTTCACGTTTTGTGAGCTGTGTTCACAGCTCAAAGCCTGAGGCCTGCTTTGGATTCTGTGTCTCATTCTCTCTCTGCCCCTCCCCAACTTGTGCTCTGTCTCTGTATCTCAAAAATAAGCAAATTAAAAAAAAAATAACTAAAAAAAATAATAATACCAAATCCATAGGGGTGCCTATGCCATAAGCATTTGACTCTTGATTTTAGCTCAGATCATGATCCCAGGGGTGTGGAGTTGGGCTCCATGTTCTCAGCACAGAACCTACTTGGGATTCTCTCTCTCTTGCTGCTCCTCCCCTGCTCATGTTCTCTCTCTCTCTCTTTCTCTCTCTCTCAAAAAAAAAACCCTATAGAGAGAAAAATGTATATTGAATATAGTATTGAGAAAATTGTAAGAAAACCAAAAGAGATAAAGTGAAGTTGCAAATTTTTAATGAAATATAACTAAAAACAGAAAAATAGAAACATTACAGAAATGAAGTTCAGTTATAAAAGAAGTAACATAAAAAAAAAAAGAATTAAAATGACCAACCTAGGGAGACAATGTAATACCAGATACAACAGAGTAATAGAACAGATTAATTTTTTTTCCTTGAGGTACTGTTTTGGAAGGCCAAAAAACTTTTTCAACATATTCATCATTTTTTTCTTGACAAAAATAACAAACAGAAAAGTATTTGAAGGTATAATAAAAATGCTTCTAAAATCCTGAAATGGCACTGCATTTCTCATGCGCATAACAAAAATAAACACCATGACATAGTCTGGTAGAGTCACTAGACAACAAACTCTAGTAAACTGTGTAAACAGCAGCAAAAATCATGTGTATCTTCATGCAGGCAACAACCACAACAGACAGATGTTGAATTTCAAATTCATTTAATATTAATTGATGACTGTAGATATAAATAAAAATATGTTACCCATTTTGACAATATAAAAGTGATGTTATGATGTATTTTGGGAAATGGGCAGTGTAAGTCGATAGTGTGAGATGTCAACTCTGCAATAATTCCTATTTTATACTATAAAATTTATAGATACAGCTAAATTTGGAACAGATAGCACTTAGAGAAATAAAATGTCTGATTTTTATAATCTCTTTAAATTTTGGATTTTTTTAAATATGTACATATTTCTTGTTAAGAAAGTATGTATCTGAAGGGCACTTGGGTAGCTCAGTCAGTTGAGCATCCAACTCTTGATTTCAGTTCAGGTCATGATCTGCAGGTCATGAGATCAAGTCCTACGTTGCACTCCTTGCTAAGTATACAGCCTGCTTAAGACTCTCTCTCTCTCTCTCTCTCTCTCTCTCCCTCCCTCCCTCCCTCCCTCCCTCCTCCTCCTCCTCCCTCCCTACCTCCCTCTGCCTCTCTCCCCTCTTGGTTCTTCCTCTCTAAAATTAAAACAAAAAAAAGTACTTATCTGAATTTCAATAGTTTCTCCAAATTCTTTTTTGTCTCACAAAGAAATGTTAAGCGTTTGAATTTCTTCTTCATTTTGATAAGCAAATATAACCCAAATGTGGTTTATTACACTATACTAATATGTAACTGTTTATAGGTAGGGCGAAATGTCTATAGTGGTACTCACAAAAGGTTTAGTATGATTATATGTGAGTGAAGAGATTTCAAGTTATGTTGTAATTCCCTTTTCATTTTTTTCAAGTTGCTTGTTATTTTTATAAAAGTCATATATTTATTGAAAAATAAAAAGTAAACTTATAAAAGACTATGGAGGATAACTCAGATATGTAGAAATGCCTCCACTAGATCAATTGTTGAAAATAGTATACTAATGTTTTTGATTATATGTCCTTGGCATTCTTTTTCAACGCTGCTTGAGTAACAAACAAAAGAGACTTAATAAAGTTCAGAATTCACATTGGATATAAGCCTTTGTTCCAATTAGAAGCACAAATATCACTTCTAAAAGCATTATTGTTGTGGAGTTGTTGAGTTTATGTGGCTTTTTTCCACACACCACTCTTTCATTTCATGAGAAATGTGAGGAAGAATCAGAAACATCATTTCGGGGACTTAAGTATTGTAATTATGGAAATAACAGCTGATGTTTTAAAAAATTTGAAAGATTAATTCAATGAATATAAAAAGTACAAATCAAGCTGGGGTGGAAAAAACTATCACATCCTAGTTCAAATCAAGTGTATGTCTATTCACATTATCTGTTAAGATCGTTGAAGTGAGAAAATTATACTTTATGACGTTGCTAAAATTATAGGCCCAACACTGATGATGAAACTCATGCAATAAAAATATTTATGGAATCAGTATCGATATCATAATCATCTGGCATGACCTCCAAGAAGTTTGGTCCTGTACACAATTAATTGTAACACCTTTCACCAGTTTCAGAGCACAATTTAAATCCAGAAAGATGTACAGATACATTGACATTAAGTTGTTAAAAAAGGAACTAATTATCAATTCATGCATCATAATTGTATACCTGATCGAGATTTGGGATATATAAACTATGAAATTTTAAAATGCTAGCAGAAAAAGAGAGAGAATGGGAGGGAGGGAGAGAGGAAGGAAAGGAAAGGAAAGGAAAGAAGGAAAGGAAAGGAAAGGAAAGGAAAGGAAAGGAAAGGAAAGGAAAGGAAAGGAAAGGAAAGGAAAGGAAGGAAAAAATTAACACAGCTGTAACAGCAAATGGGTTTAGTATGAAAAGAGCAGTAACATAGTGTCTTGCGGGGGAAATCTCATCTGCTGTAATAAACATCAAGGTAAGAGGCTAAGATGAATTTGAATGATTTTTTCTCTCTAGAAAGAAAATTGAACAAGAAAGTTGTTAATCACTACTGGTCACCTCCCCTGCTGTTATGCAGAATTGTTCCAAAGACTTTCTGGTTAAAAAGCTATTGGTTAGAGATTTATGTAACATGTAAATTGGGATAGTAGCAGATACATTCTCTGAAGGTGTTTGGAGTTAAGCTCTGAAGGAAGAGATTTTGTGAATTTTATGAGTATTTTTAGCTTTTCATCTCTCAGTCTGAGTGTAATATATACCTATCTTTTACTTTCCATTAGGCCAATGAAATTTGCTTTTAAAAATGAAGGAAGTTGATGGTAGTAGCTATTTAATTTGAAGCTGGGAGTATATAGATCTTAGGAATATAGCATTTTACATAGGAGTAATAAATGTCACATTCTTTTCAGAGCAGAAAAGAATGAAAGAAAAAGTACTAGCCTCAAATGAGAAGACTTTTTTTTCTTCAAGATATCTGATCTCCTCATATAGTTGCTTAAATCAAGGCAAGAAACCTCAAAGTTAAGCAAGCCCTCAAAGCACTATGTTATCTTGATCTTGTACTCCAGTCATCTGCCTATTGATAAAATAAAAGAAACTGTAGGATGAAGGCAATTCCATTAACAGCATCACAATTTTCTAAAGTTTTTACAAGCATACCTTTTCAGACCTTTTCTTTCATGCATATTTTATATATCCAATGATGAATTACATTTAAAATACAGTCAGGTACTAATATTCTCCCATTTTATTGACTTGCTTCATTTTGACTTTCAATACAAGTGATCATGTTCTATCATGAGATTTGACTTGTGCATGGCATTGTGGTTGTTCACAGAATGGCTAAATCATAGAGGGTGGATTTATGGCCCTTAGTTTTAAAGCAACAGCCGTTTGCTGTTACAAATTTGAGGGATTCTTGCCCTCAAATTTAAAGGATCGAGTTTAAAGCTTCAAATTTCATTCTCCTGAATTGGTGTTGATCAAAGCAACTAATTTTTTCTGTATTTTAACCTAGTTTAGGAGCAAATTTAGATTTGAAACAATTTTTACTTTGTGAATCAGAGGTATTTTAGACAGACATATCCTACTTATCCTACAACAAAGGAGTCAGAGTGATGTCAGTGGGTAATATAACAGTTTATATTAATAAAATTTAAAAAGTAAACAAGAAAATAATAGAACTGTAGCATAATCAATAAAGTATCTTTTCATTGCTAGTGGATTTTAAGATCTGCCATAATCTGAAAAGCAGTGTTCATATAATAAGGAACTTTCTTTTTTACCCATATTCTCTTTTTTTCCCTACATTTCCAGTTTTTGGGTGGAGATATTTAGCAAAATAGGGCATAGGTGACTGAATCTTGATTACACACAGCCTTTTAAGCAATGTGACAGGGGTTAATCACCTAAACTCTCAAGGTTTAGTTTCTAGTCCAGAAGTAATGATAATATTTCCTCTCTATATTTTCTTTTTATACCTGCAGATCATATCATATATATAAAAAACTATTTATATGAATGTCTATTATAATAACTAATACAGTGAGTAGTGTTTTTTAATACTGTAATTTTTAAAACAATCATCTTTAAGACAAATTCAACTTAGTTTTCCTATCCTTCTGTGACCACATTCTGTTGCCAGACATCAGCTCTTGTGTTTTAGTGTATGGTGGTGATTCTTTTAATCAAATATTTGTGTTTAGAATTAGTCCTGAATGCCTTGTAGCAATCTCCAATGAACTTGGGTTCCTAAACTGGAATATGTATAAATGCTAGACATAATAATTCTTCTCTCAGAATTAATAAAAAATAAATATTAGATGTCAATTTCAATATTAAACCAAAAAAAACCCACTTATTTTCTATATTCCAGGTGGGGCAGTGTTTGGTGCTGGAGAAAATAGGAAATATTTCATAAATTTATAATTATTGTTAATGTCTGTTTATAATATATGAATTGTGAATTAAGCTTTGGGGTTTAGAAAATGATAAAAGGAAGGGGATCCAGATGAAAGAGTGAGAGAAGTTTACC
The DNA here is from genome assembly GCF_007474595.2 of Lynx canadensis. Lineage (NCBI taxonomy): Eukaryota > Metazoa > Chordata > Mammalia > Carnivora > Felidae > Lynx > Lynx canadensis. Next base: position 162,820,307 of record NC_044303.2, read on the forward strand.
TTAATTTGTATTCCTAAGTAGTGTCTTTTAGGATCCCGTGCTTTGGTTTGGAGCTTTTTAATGATCATTTTAATAAGGTACCAGTCCCCAAATTTGTGTATTTTGTTTCTAGTTTTGTAACACACACACACACACACACACACACACACACACACACACACACCAGGAAATGATGGAGTTTCATGATATTTTACCTGTTATGATTTTGGTTTTCCTATTTTCTAAATAAAACTAAGAATCAATCCAAGATATTAAGTGATCTTCTCATAGTAAAATAGAATAAAATCAATATGTGAAGTGCTTCAAAGAAAAAAAGGAAAAATTAGTTTTAAGAATCCTAAAAGTCACCCAACACCTTGATAGTACATTATAAAGGGCTGTTCCCCTAAATTTCTCTTGTCAGAATACTGTGTTTCCTCTATTTCATTTTTCACTATCCAAGCCAAAGTATGTTCATTTTAATAGATAAGACATTTATTGTCTAGGGGCGCCTGGGTGGCGCAGTCGGTTAAGCGTCCGACTTCAGCCAGGTCACGATCTCGAGGTCCGTGAGTTCGAGCCCCGCCTCGGGCTCTGGGCTGATGGCTCGGAGCCTGGAGCCTGTTTCCGATTCTGTGTCTCCCTCTCTCTCTGCCCCTCCCCCGTTCATGCTCTGTCTCTCTCTGTCCCAAAAATAAATAAACGTTGAAAAAAAAATAAAAAAAAAAGAAGACATTTATTGTCTAACATATTTGAATTTATATTTTGATCATGTCTTATTGTGGGACAACTAAGTATTATTCATTTTAGGGCTCTGTGGCAACAATGGGTATTTTTAAGAAAATCAATGTGTTGGCAGTGTGGCAAAACTCAAATAGTGAGCATCTACTGAGAGTGTCAGATGAAAGCAGTTCAGTGCCTAGACAGAGGAGTTCACAGCAGATAAGAACTATCACATATGAGAACCTAAATTGAAAATTTTGACAGATTCAAGCCTGTTTTATTTGCACCATAAAAATTCCACTTTGTGGACAGATATTACATTCTAGGGGAAAAAAAAGTTATTCATCTTGACAAGAAATGAAATGGATTAGTTTTACTTTAGACCTGAAGGATGAAAATCCATATACACCCACATATAAGGACATACTCTCAAAGAATCTTCTGAATTAAAAAAAAAGTGTGAGGCTATCCTATTTATAAGATATTCGTCTGCATTATGCTTATCTGTTAATTTTGAGAAAATCACTGTTTGATTTGAAACATCAGCTTAGTAGAGCATGAACTGTGCAGATACATAAAACCTGAGTTTTAACACAATTTAATGATTATGTTTCTTAACAGAAAGCCCTGCAGATCCAAATATGTTGAATTTAATCAAGAATGAAACATGTAGATTGTAAAGCAATTTCTGTTCCATTCTTTAATTTCCACTGTGTCATTTTTTCATCAGTCCAAAAATGATTTAACATATGCTTTTTTTAAAATGAAATAATTTCTTTTCTGAATATAAAACCACTACATGGACAGTACAGAAACTTTCAAAATACAGGAGAAAAAAAAAGGTGAAGGCTAAATTTACTCAAGCCCTTCCTTTAAGCCCATGGATACAAATGAAGTCACACGAAGATGGTAAATCTTATCTCTATGGCAAAGTTGTTAAGATTTTCTTTCTCATTGGATTTATTGTGTACACTTAGGAGAATCCCAAAAGCATAGCTCATGACCCATAATCTCATCAAGAATTTTCATCATAATTCTTGTTTTTCGTTTGTTAAACAGTTTCTCAGTTTGTAGCTCATCTCTCAGATCTCCCAAATTCATACAGATAGAGGGTGGGTCAGCTGATAAAACCAAGTGAGAGGACCACTGCTCTACTCTCATCATCAGTTGAGATGAGATGAAATGAGTTACATATTCCCATCCATACACATATATTGGTCAGCCCATCAATGAAACAGGAATGACCTGTTGCAGCTGGTCCTCAACATAAGGTACTTGCAACAACAAAAAATATATAAATCATCTACAATGCCACCACCTAAATATAACCATTCTAAATTTTTGTGTATTCAATGTATTATTCTATACATATGTATATTTTTAAATAATTGCTTATATTAATATTGTATTTCTTGTTTTTGACCTAAATTTTATGATATGAATAGTTTATTAGGCCTTTGTATATTTAAGATATTTTAATATATGTGTAATGTTTCACTGTGTAACTATATGACAGTTTATTTTACATTTTCATATTGTTTATTTAGGTTGTTTCCCAATGCTTATTATTATTGATTTCAGAAAGCTATGAATATCTTTATGTATATAATTTGCCTCATATTTTTATTTAATTAGAATTGGTTTTTAAAAGGGGATTGACCATGAGTATAGGCATTTTAAGGTTTTTGAAGTTAGTTTATGTTATTATAGAGGTGAAATGAAAACATGTGCCAACACAAAAATGGGCTAAGCAAATATTTTACATTATTCATAATAACCAAAACCTGGAAGTAAACCAAATGCCTATTAATCATGGATGAATACAAAATCTTATACTGATACTGTACTACTCAGCAACAAAAATAGGAAAGATTGCTGGTACCACCACCTACATGAATGCATCTAAAAAGCATTATGCTAAGTGAAACAAGCTAGACGCAAAATACTACAGTATGATTATATTTGTATCATTTTCTCAAAAGTCAAATCTATAGTTGAAGTAAGTAAAACATTGGTTGTAGGACATTGGGCTGTGGGTAGGAAGGTATTGATTACCTAGAAGCAAGAAGGAACTCTTGGGAGGTGGAATCCTATATCTTGATTTTGATGGTAGCTATCCAAGAATATAGATTTATCAAAACACAGTGAACTCTGAACTTAAAATCACTGAACTTTATTTAATGTAAATTATTTCTTAAGTTGATTAACCAAGAAATGAACCAATAGTGTGGGTTTTTTAAATCAATAATAAACATTTCACCCAACCTAATGGATATCCCCAACCTTTTCCTCAGACCCATAATAACTAGAAGTAAAGCTCAAGAATAAGTATATTTAAAAACTTCCCATGGACTCCCATTGCTATTTCAAACATATGTATATAGTATCTTACATATATACTTCTGCTTTCTGAAAGACACCATATGGATAATAAAAAGATAAGTTTGAGAGTTAGAGGCTAGGAGAAATATTTATGAGTCATTTGTCTGATTAATAATTTGTATTCAGTTTATACATATTATTTAAAAAAATCTTCAAAACTGAATTATAAGAAAACAAAAGACCCAAATATTTTTAAAAGCACAAAAATTTGAATAGGCATTTTATCAAAGAAGATACATAAATGGCAAATAAGCATAGGAAAAGATACTTAATATCACTGATTATTAGCAAAGTACAAGTTAAATCAAATTAAAATAATAGTATATGCTCTATACACCAATTAGAATAACTTCAACCAAAATATGAAGTTTCATACGGAGTCATACGGAGGAATTGGAACTGTCAAACCTGGTCATAAAAATATAAAATGTTATCAACACTTCAGAATCCCCAAGAGGTTTTTTTTTAATGTTTATTTTTGAGAGAGAGAGACAGAGACAGACAGAGTGTGAGTGGGGGAGGTGCAGGTAGAGAGGGAGGCACAGAATCTGAAGTCAGTTCCAGGGTCTGAGCTGTCAGCACAGAGCCTGACACGGGGCTCGACCCCAGGAACCTGTGAGCTCATGACCTGAGCCGAAGTCGGACACTTAACCAACTGAACCACACAGGTGCCCAGAATCCCCAGTTTCTTAAAATGTAAACAGGCACCTCCCACATGATCCCATCATTGCACACCTGAGCATTTACCCAAGGGAAAAGAAAGCATGAGTCTATACAGAGATGTATATACAACATACCTAGCAGCTTTATTTGTAATAACCAAAATTATTTACCTATAGGTAAATGGATACACAAATTGTCCTATGACAATACAGTGTTACTCTACTCAGCAATACATGAGTGCAATATTAATATAGAGTACAGTATGGGTGAGTCTTTAGTTATGCTGAGTGTAAAAGACCAGACCCCCCCCCCCAGAAAATGTCATACCATATTGTTTTATTTATATAAAGTTCTAGAGAATGAAAAGTAAACAGTAGTGACAGAATACAGATAAGTGGTGTCTGGGGAAATGGGTTTCAGCAATGGTAAAAAGGAGGCATTATAAAGCAGCACAAGAAGACTTTGAAGGTGATAGATATGCTTAGTATCTTGATTATGGTGATAGTTTCATGGGTATACACACATGTCAAAACACCAAATTGTACACTTTAAATATGTGCAGTTTACTTTATGCTCAACATACCTCAATTAAAGAGGTAAATTAAATGCAGGAGAAAAAAAACCTCCCAGGTTTTCTGATTATTTGGCTGATTTGGAAACCAATAATTCAGTAGGCCATTCTGTGGGATTTCACTTTTAAGAAATAATGAGTATTTCAGAAAGTTTTCTTTCCTCCACATTTTCCCCAGCATGTCACTTGTATTTAATTATTTTAATAGCTATGAATTTGTCTGAAATTGCTTTGGAAAGGAAATAAATTGGTTTCAAAAGCAACCAATGATTTATTAGCAGGTGGTGACTTAGTAGCTGATAATTCTTTTAAAATCCAGGCCAAAATAGTGATATAAAGTTATTAAAGTTTGCACTTTTAAAATGTTAACCTTTATAATCATTATCTAAACTGTATATCTTTGTCAAGTTCCATAACTCCATACATTTTTATTGTTCCAACCTATAAAAATATAATCTGTTGTTGTGATGCGTGAAAATGGACTTTACTGGTTAACTTGTTTTTATCTGATAGCTTTCCCCAAGGACCTGTGTTATTTTATTTTTAATTTTTTTATGGGAGGGGGCGGAATGGTGTATTTCACTTGCGTTCTCTTTAAATCTTATTAGAGTAGCCCAAGTTTGCCATCTTTAAGTCATAATTTCCTCCTTGACTCAGCTACACCTGAAAATGTAGTTTGGGGGCGCCTGTGTGGCTCAGTAAGGCAAGGGTCTGACTTCAGCTCAGGTAATGATATCAGGGATCATGAGTTCAAGCCGTGCATCAGGCTCCACACTGGAAGTGAAGAGCCTGCTTGGTATTCTCTCTCCCTCCCTCTCTCTCTCCCCTTCTCCCACTTGCGCTCTTTTTCTCTCTCAAAATAAATAAATAAACTTAAATTTAAAAAAAAATTTTAATTTGCATTTACTGCAAAAAGCATGAGCATGCAGATAAAAAAAATGTTATGAAGACTGTGTGTGCTAAGAAGTTTTTAAGATTCCCAGATTTCTACTAATACCTCACAACAATATGTTTCGTCTGTGATGGCCAGGGGAAGATCAAAGTTATAAGAAGAAAAGCTCATCAAACTTGACATATCAAAATAAATTCATTTTATTTCAGTTAATGTTTTGTTTCAGAATAACAGCAACTGGCAGAAGACCCTTGCCTCTAAATATTTAAACGAGAACTCAAGATGAGTTATTAAGAAATATAGAAAGATATGTACACAGGTGGCTATATCTTTTTTCATTGTCTAACTGGAACCAGATGTTATGTTGGTATCATAGCATCAGGGATGGGGTTATAACAAATGGGAAGAGGCACCTGTATCCACTTTACCAGAAATCCACTTGCCATGCAGTGTGCATTGACACAAAGTGCTGAAGCAATTGATGGACACTTCATGTGTGTATTTCTCTGAGTTGAATTTTTGCCAAAATAAATGAGTAACTCTGTACCCTATCCAACTTCTTCTAATTGAAAGTTAAACATTTTACAGAATTGAAAATACTATGTTGAAAATCATCACAGCTAACTAAAGCTGATGCTTTGGTGTTAGAAGAGACTTGTTTGCAAATGTGACACAGCATCAAATAATAAAGGTCCTTCCATATGTGGAGATTGTTGTGATAGATCCACAATCCTATACCATCTTTGACTTTTGCATTAGTTGGAGCTGTCCCTAGGTCAATACTAGTCCTGCCCAGTTAATCACCATCCAAATTAATTCCTCTTTAATAGAGGTTTAATAGAGGTATCAACAAATGAAAAGCTGGATTGGACTGCAGGCTTTACAATAGAAATTCTATGAACTGGTCTGAAATTATTGTACACCTCAAACTGAATGAATCGCTCTCCTAATTGTCAGATTTTTCCTAGATTATCATTACATTCAAGTACTGACTGGGAGGTAACTTTTAGTTTTTATTTTTTTTTAATATTTTAACGTTTGTTTAATGTTGGTTAAGAGAGACAGAGCACGAGTGGGGGAGGGGCAGAGATGGAAGGAGACACAGAACCCAAAGCAGGCTCTGGGCTCTGAGCTGACAGCATAGAGCCTGATGTTGAGCTGGAACCTACACACCATGAGATCATGACTTGAGCTGAAGTCAGACACTCAACCGACTGAGCCACTCAGGCACCTCTAGTTTTTCTTTTTTAACCTGTTGCCTAAGCTCTTGGAATGGCATATGGAATAAAATCTAAATTTCCCATTAAATTGGGTCACTTCATTGATTTACTACACAATCTTATAACAGGGATAAAGAAGAGATGTTTGTTAGAGCAATAATATTTATTTAACAGAAATGACAGATCCCACAAGTAGTAACTTCGCCATATGTATGAGGTAATTCATGTGTAACTATCCCATTTATAACACATCTCCTATGATAGCAGTTGATAGAGTCTGTAGTGGTTCCAAATTAATTCCTCCCATGATTATTGTAATATTAGCTCTACATTATTTCTCCCTTATGTATGCCCTACTAAACACTCTCAAATCACAACCTTTTAATCATTTTGAAAATATTTAATTGCCTTTGCTGCTGTACAGTGGTTTGAATTCCATAAAACAGAGCCATAAGAGTGTTGGCTTTTTGGTATAGAATTTGATATATAGCATAGATAATTTCTTATTTTTTCCTTAAAAACATAAAAATATATGTATATAAACACTATATAATAACTTTGCTGATGAATATGACAAAGTTTATAGTTGATATGCAACAGTTTCAAAAAATAGTTTTGTAGGAATCACTGTAACTATATTTGTCCATTCTTCAAAAGGCGTTTTTTCAAGCATGCTCCATGCTGTGAGCACAGAGGCTGATATGGGACTCAGCCCTACAAACCATGAAATCATGACCTGAGCCTAAATCAAGAGTTGGATGCTTAACTGACTGAGCAACCCAGGCATCCCCCAAAAAGGCTTTTTTTGGTCATCTTGTCAAAAAGTTTCTCAGTTTTATAACATATTTCCTTATTTATTTGATTTGTATGAATTCTCACAATCTCTTTTCTTAATAATACATATGCTAGTTTATCTGTCTCCTCTTCTAGAAAAGGTAAACCTTTTTTTAAAATATAGAATATTTTCTCTTTTTTTTTTCAACGTTTTTTTATTTATTTTTGGGACAGCGAGAGACAGAGCATGAACGGGGGAGGGGCAGAGAGAGAGGGAGACACAGAATCGGAAACAGGCTCCAGGCTCTGAGCCATCCGCCCAGAGCCTGACGCGGGGCTCCAACTCACGGACCGTGAGATCGTGACCTGAGCTGAAATCGGACGCTTAACCGATTGCGCCACCCAGGCGCCCCTAGAATATTTTCTCTTTTAAATTCACGCTGTAAATTCAGTTCAAACCTTATAACCAGAACTTATTTTTTTATTGAATGAATTACCAAATAATTTGAATTAGATTATAACGTTGCCTCATGTAAGTGTCTTAGAGTTTAGTTATCATATATATAGGTTAGTTGCCATTCTCTCAGACTACTGTTATTTATTTTGTGATAAGTGTGTCATTAAATCCATCTATATAAGTGGGTATCATACCCACTATGCAGAGAAAAAAAATCATTGAGATATTGCATAGTTATGGAAATGTGAGAGATAATAATTATTTTGAGAATTAACATAAAATAGAGGAATACATATGAAGTTGGCTATTTTAAAAAGTGATAATTTAATTGAAATATACATTATTAGATGATTTTCTAGTATTAAAGGAGAAAAGAAATAAGGTTACCTAGTGACCAGAACTTTCTGGCAATTGCAATATATAATTATTTTCGTGAACATCAGGCAGCCCCTTCCTTGCCTCATTATTCATCCTTTTATTCTCCAAGTAATTATCATGGCTGAAAATGTGCTATTGTTATGTGAAGATATGATGATAAGCAATATTGAGACAACCTATTCTTTTAGGGAGGAAATAGACTATAAGTACTGATTACTCAATTTAATCATAACTGTATTATTTTAATAAATAAATAAACATAAAATTATAAAAAAAGTATAAAAGTTTAAAGAGAGATCTTGACTTATTTATAAAATCTGGAAAGTTACTGTATTTTGGGATATATTTAGCTGTCGTTTTTCACACAGTAGTCTGTGTTTTCTTTTTTCACAGACATCACAATTTCTTGAAAATCACCTTTATAATTAGTATCATTGGTTAAAAGTTTTTGACATATATTTTGTGTGTGTAGGCCCATCTTCCAAGGAAAATATCAGAGGATCCAGCCTTGCAATAAGTAGGATATAAAGAGACATAAAAAATTATTTGATATTACAGATAATAATATATGGCTGACCATACATTATTATATAGAGAAACGGTATTAATCAATCCCAATCTCTCCACCACGCCACTATTATCCCCACTTCCACTCAAATAATAGGGTTGGTTATGCAAAATGGATATGGATGCGCTAAAATATATTTATTTTATTTTATTTCAGGTTTTTTTTCTTTTAGTTAAAATAATTTATTTGTTATATTTATTCTGGCAGCATTTTCCTAAAATCCAGTAAGCAACAAAAAGTTAGATGAGTTGATCTCATCATTTAAATAAACATTGATAATTTTAGGGTCCCTTCTTCTCCATTTAACACTTTTTTTTTTCATCTTTTACATACAAGACAGTCTGTTCTTTGTTTTGTGTGGGGAAAGGAAAAACTTAGTTACACTGTGGTAATAAACAAGTCCATGATCTCAGCAAATACTTAATTTTTTCTCATGTTGCATCATTACTGCATCTCTTTCAGTAGTCAGCTCATCTTTATGACTCTAGGATTAGGCTGGCACATATATTTTAGTTAATATACAATGCAATATTGGATTCAGAAATAGAATTCAGTGATACATCATTTACATACAACACCCAGTGCCCATCACAAGTGCCCTTCTTAAAAGCCATCACCGATTTAGCCCATCTCCCACCCATCTTCCATCAACATTTACTTTGTTGTCTATTGTTAAGAGTCTCTTGTGGTTTGTTTCCCTTTCTTCTCTTCCCACCCCCTCCCATATGTTCATCTGTTTTCTTAAATTCCACGTATGAGTGAAATTATATGGTATTTGTCTTGAAAGGAATTGTCTTTAGAAATCCATCTTCTTTTCAAAAAATGAAAAAAATGATTGATAAATATTCTTATTATATAAGAAAATAATAGTCCAAACAGCCCAAATAGTAGCCCAAAATAAAACATGGTATTACTTTTGGAACATGAAGAACAATAATAGTATTCATTCTAGAACTCATTTCCATTGTATAACAGAGAAATTGTGCTACTAGAATCAGAGACACAAAAATAATGCTAGCCCATTCGTGGTTCTGTAACAAAAAATTATTTGTAAGGTTTGAAAAAGCATACCTCATTTATTGATTTGTAACTATTAGAACTTTTAGAGGTATTGTACCTCAAAATACAGTACTAAATAGGATAAATATTGGAAGGGAAAAGTTTGATAGGTTGGGCAGTTGGAGGTAATGGCAGATGGTAATGCTAAGATGGTCATGTTACATAATAAACCATGAGATTCTTTTAGGCTAGTAAAATGAGAATTAAAGATTTACATATGTAATATATAAATATAAAAAATATATATGTATAAAAATGTATGTATGTGTATATATATGTATATGTATATATACACATATGTATGTGTGTGTGTGTGTGTGTATATATATATAAAGTGTATAGTACAAATATACCAAATTAGAAGTTGGGACATGACAAGTTTTTTTCTTTAATTTTTTAAATTAAATTTTTTTTAAATGTTTATTTTTGAGAGAGAAAGATAGAGCACCAGCGGTGGAGGGGCAGAGAAGGAGACACAGTATCTGAAGCAGGCTCCAGGCTCTGAGCTGTCAGCAGAGTCCAATGTGGGGCTCTGTCTCGTGAACCATGAGATCATGACCAGAGCCGAAGCCAGACACTTGACTGACTGAGCCACCTAGGTGCCCCAGGAGGCATGAAAAGTTGGGATGAAAGAATTTCTATGGACAGAGCTTCCTCGTCTTTTGTTCACTAAAGTTAATAAATCAGTAACATTTTGCATTTATATATTATTTAGTTATAGAAGCTAAAAATGAAAATTTGGAAAAATGAACAAAAGTTGTTGTTTCTGGAGGTTAGAAGAGAGCAGCAGACTCAGGGCAAGAAAGATGCTATTATTTGTTATACATCCTTCTATAGGAATTGACTCAACCAAAATTCATGCACAGTTAGTTTTTAGAGTCATGTAATTAATTTTACAGTAATTTTAATTTTCAAGGTTGGAATTAATATTTAATTTTAAAATTACCATTAAGAAAAATAATTGAGGCTTTGTATATGAGTGCTAAAATAACAACCAAATTATGTTAACTACTGATAAAATGTAGTCATTCATCTTTCCTTAGTGGAAATGATTTTTCACTCCATATTCTTCTTCATTATTAATTTCAGCAAGGTATTTTTATTAATTAACATAAAAGGTAATACTAAAAGTCTAAGAAACATAGCTAGGAAAAATCACATTTTATCAATAACATGGAAAAAATTAAGTAGAATCGTCTTGATCATGTCCTATAGTACATAGTCATAACTAGAACTGGGAATTTTGATGGAATGAATAAAATTATTGTAAATTTACTATTATCAGTTAAAACTGTTTTTATTAGTAGTTTAATAGATGTCATAAAAATTCCTTAATGCTTTTCTTGCGTTAGTACTACTATGTTGGCCAAAACTCACACACACACACACACACACGCACGCACACACACACACACACACACACACACACACACACACAAACTCCCTGCGTCCCAAAGGTAGTCATCTGTGGAACATTTTGTTTGTTTGTTTTTAATATTATATGTTTTAATGTAGCTCTATCACTATATTTTGTAATTATTATTTTGAATTTGTCAGTTCATATACTGTCAAAGAAAAAATACAGGATCCTTAAGTACTATTTATACAGTTTCTTCTAGTAGTAACATCTTGTAAAATTATAGTTCAATATCACAACAAGAATACTGATATTGATACAACCTACCATTCTTATTTGAGATGGCGCCAGTTTTATGTATAATCTCTCTGTGTGTATGTGTGGGTGTGTATACTTAGCTCTATATATTACATATGGAATTTGGGGTAAATACCAATAAAACTCTGGTTTTTTAAATCTAGAAGTACTTTGTATGATTATCATTAACATATATAATTGTACTAGTTACATCACATTTAAACATGGTTTACTCTTTACTGAACCCCTAAACAGTGTGAAACACTGCAAAGAATTTTTTTAATTTAATCTATTTGACACATTGTGTAAATTTAAGGATTACAGCATGTTAATTTGATACATTTATATATTGTAATATAATTGTCATTTTAGCAATATTTAGTACTTTCCTAATATTACACAATTACCTTTCCTTAAGTTATTTTAAAATTTAATCCTTGCAAAATATGGTCTATTGTGTGGATTAAAAACCTGCAGAATGTAATTCTAAGTTTTTATCCTTTTAATTCTTTGCATCCTATTAAGATAGTCATTTTAATTAAACTTCAAGAGGAAGGACATCTGGGTGGCTCAGTCAGTTGAGCATCCGAGGCTTGATTCCAGCTCCGGTCATGATCCTAGGGTCTTGGGATAGAAACTCCATGCTCAGCATGGAGCCTGCTTAAGATTCTCTCTCTTTCTCTGCCCCTCATCCCTGCTTTTATTCTCTCTCTCTCTCTCAAATTGAAATTAAAATTAAAATTAAACTTGCAATAGGAATTTTCCCTTCCAAAAGCAGGTACAACAATTTTTTGAGTAAAATGCAAAGTTGAAGGAATGTCAAATACAAATGAAAGTCTTTAGTACAATTTTAAGTATATCTTTCTAACAAAAAAAAGCTTCACCATAAATTAATACAGCTTTTAGGAAAAACAAGATAAAATTGAGTTTTTGGAAATTTGATTAAATCTACTGTATTAATCTGAGAGTTGCTTTAATAAATTACCACAAAGTTGGTGGTTTAAACAACAGAAACTTGTTCTATCACACTTTTAGAAGCTAGATGTGAAAAAATGTCAGGAGGGTCACATTTCTTCTGAAGGCTCTATGAAGAATCCTCCTTTGACTCTTAGGTTCCATGTGGTTGTGGGTAATCCCCAGCTTGAAGCTCTGTCACCTCACCCTCTGCCTCCATGTTCACATGTCCTTTTTCTCTGTGTATCTGTGTATTTCCTCCTCTTATAGGGATACCAGTAATTGGATTTTTGATTCAGTATGACATCACCTTAATTAATAACATCTGTAAAAACCCCATTTCCAAATAAGTCACATTTTGAGGTTACTCGTGGACATGAATTTTGGAGTGACACTAGACAGCACACTAAATACACTGAAGAAAGATAATTTGAATTAGTGGGATTATCTTTTCAATAATTTAGTCAGATGGAATAATGAGAATAGAGTATGCTTTTGAACAACATGGTGATTAGAGACTCTGACCCTCTACACAGTCAAAAACCCACATATAACTTTTGATTTCCCAAAAATCTAACTACTAATAGACTACTTATTGACTGGAAGTCTTACCTATAAAATAAACAGTTGAATAACATATATTTTGTATGTTATTATACATATAGTATATATTATATAGTGTATAACATATGTATTATATACTATATCCTTACATTAAGGTAAGCTAGAGAAAAGAAATATATTCAGAAAATCATAAGGAAGAGAAAATAATTTATAGTACTGTAAAAAAATCCTCATATAAATGAACCCACACATTTCAAACCTGTGTTGTTCAGGGGTGAACTGAATATTTGTCTATGGTAGATACAATTAGTGCCCATCTCCATCTGGCTCTCCTTTTGGACTCCCAGGGAAAAGTAAATTTTCTAACACTTTTCATTAAGGCAGAGCATTACAACATACTTACTCTTGTCATAGCGGTATAATCAGAGTGATATACTTTTACTTCTAGACTCAATCATTTATGAGACTCTCTCTCTCTCTCTTTCCCTGATACAGAGACCTCATCTTTACAGATAATGGATTGCCATAAAAGGAAATGTTGCCTTCATTGTCCTGGATGCTTCATGATTTTGTGGAGCTAAACCAGCCAAACATGCATGGGATAGTTGGGTGAGTGAGAAACAGTGAATGTTGTTGTAGAATGAACCTAATAAGATTTTTTTTTCCTGTAACATACCCTTTCCTACCATGACCAAGGTTTCCTTTCTAGATACTTTATTTTTCAGGCTCCCATTCACTCATTATTAGTCAAATATTGCAGTATCAAATTACCTTCTTTATCTGCAATTTGGTAGCATGAACCAACCAAATCTCCACTGTTCTATATTACTAAAAATATAATTATAAATCATATTCAATCTGATACTTAAAGAAATCTTAGGCAAACTTAAATAAATCCACAAACATCAGGAAAGTTTTATTTTTCAGTTTTGGTCTTCAGGGAATAAACATCCTTTCTCAGACTTGCTAGTTCCTTCAAAGTGTTATTTTTGAAAATGTAAAACAATTTAAATTATACACATATCAATGTAAACATATATAAACATCTCAAGAAACTAAAATGATTACATATTCTCTGCTTTTATTTCCAGATACTCTATAATTTTGTAGTGAGTTTATAATAAAGGGTTGTAGACCATAAGAAAATGTGCTAAAATGTTTTATTAGTTGATTTACAAAGTTACTCCTTTTTAGACAATACCATTTCTGTGAAGCTATATAAGTGAGTACATGTTGTAAAGCATTCTATAGTCCTTGAAATGAAGAATTTGCAGGAGATATGAATTATAAAGAGATTCCAAGGCAGAAATATATAGCAATAACATAAAAATTACAAGTCAATTACCTGAAGAAATAAAAAAAACAATTATGCTTGACAATTTAGAAATATAAATGTAAGAAATACACACTTGTTTTCAATTTCAATTCTCATAACAGAGGAGACCCAATTACAGTAAGTTCAAAATTAGAAGGCTAATTAGATGCTCAAAACTGGTATCTTTGTGGTACAAAGTATTATATTTTAGATCTCACCATTTTATTTTCAAGAGAGCATACTTTAAATTATAGTTTTATGTGGTGTGTGTGTGTGTGTGTGTGTCTGTGTGTTTGAGTGCAAATGTATACACCCATATTGTTTCCTAAATAATTCTTCAGTTCTTTCACTTGAACTCTATTTTATTGGGTCAGAGTCAAGCAAACAAAGTAATACTTGGCTCCAGAGGAGTACTAAATGATAAAAGATATGAAAAAGAAACATCACTATCATCTGGTACCCCAAACAACTTTTCAGATACGTAGAAACACTCTTTATCATCTAATTTACATAGCAATTATATTTGATGTTTTTCCCCCAAGGGTCATTTACACTCAGTCACAGTATTCTTTAGAGTATTACAAAATATTCGCTGGGCACGTAAAATTATGAAATGAAAGAAAAGAATTAAAATGTATATGCTAGTACTGGGAGTAGAAGGGAAGGCAATGAGCAGAAGGAGGTTTCAGTCTACAAAGTCTTACATTGACCACATTGCGACTATGAGAATCATTAGTACTGGGAAAGTATATCTAATGGAATATTGAAACAGAAACATAGAGACTCAGTGCATGACCACAAGGAACTAGAAATCTAATTGGGCAGAGGTTGAATCAACATGAACATCAGTTAATAAATACAAAGTAGTAATTGATGAAGGGCCAAAGAAATTTGCAAAAAGAAAGTTTTGAGTAACGAGAAGAATTAATATAGGTGTAGTTGGATTTGTTAATTTATTATCTTTCTGATGAATGTGTGATAAATGTGCTCTTGTCATAAATAAGTTAATTATGAATTTGTGTATCAAATATCCCATTTTTAGCCAATATATTCAGTGCATATGTGTGCATAATCATATACATGACCGCAAGAATAGATTCTATTCACATTAATATAGATTTACCTTTTATAACATAGCATAGAATGGATTTGAAAATAAAATGATTCTCTTCTATACTTCAACACCTGCATACTCATTTGTGAGGGAATAAATTAATCATTCAACCTGTATTAGATCACCTAATATATCCAAGACTGGATCAGAAAAAGTACCAGAGATTTTTCTTACTTTTGATAATTAAAATAGTTTTTTTTATTTTTGCAGACAACTGAAATCTTGACAGTTAGGAACAGAATTCAGTCTGCAACATTCATAAACAGCAATCAGAAGGAGGAAGAAGAAAAATTATTGAATTTGAAAGATCCAAAGTTATTCGTGTTTTCTGATGATAGAGCTTAAATATATCTGTATAGATATAGTTGGATATTAAAAAGTAATGTCAAAATCAGGGGTGCCTGGCTGACTCAGTCAGTGGAGCATATGACTCTTGATCTCGCAGTTGTGGGTTTGAGCCCTACATTGGAAATAGTGATTACTTACTTACTAAATAAATAAATAAATAAATATTTAAAAAGTAATGTCAAAATCCATAATACCAAAGTTTTTCTTCATTTTTGTCAACAAAATGACAAAGAAGCAGGCTGATTTTAGAAGCCTATTTTAACATGCTTTTTCCAGGACATATAGTAAGATTAATAAGATTAAAAGTAATTTTGTGATTTTTCTACTTTTAAAATAATAGCACATGATAAGAACTCTGAAACTTTGCAATATCCTGAAGTAACTTACGAATTAATAAAGACTGTGGTGTATATTCACATCTTTAATGTTCTTCTTTCTCCCTTGGATATTGATATTTCATTGGTATAACTGTATTAAGCAAAGTACTCCTAGTAACATAGCACGAAGTGCAACTCGCATTCAGTACTAATCAGAACCTCTAAACTGTTTTCATTGTGATTATGGGCTGTTAGCAGATGTTTATAAAAAAAATATTATCAAGTTTGGAATATTGAATAAAACATGTTTCTTTATTGGAGGAACTCCCATGACTTTAATAGGCAAATATATGCGGTGAAATTATAAGGGGGAACCACATAGGCGAAATATTTTCTTCTTTTAGAAAAGTTTATTTACCCATTTTGAAAGAGAACAAGCAGTGAGGGGCCGAGAGAAATGGTACAGAGGATGTGAAGCGGGCTGCATGCTGATGGCAGAGAGCCTGATGTGTGGAGCTGGAACCCACCAACTGTGAGATCATGACCCCATACAAAGTCAGATACCTGACTGAGATATCCAGGCATCCAGTGAAATATTATCTTTTTCTTTAAAAAAAAATTTTTTTTAATGTTTATTCACTTTTTGAGAGACAGAGAGAGACAGAGCGTGAGCAGGGAAGGGACAGAGAGAGAGGGAGACACAGAATCTGAAGAAGGCTCCAGGCCCTGAGCTGGCAGCACATGGCCTGACGCGGGGCTCGAATTCACGGACCATGAGATCATGACCTGAGTGGAAGTTGGACTCTTAACCAACTGAGCTACCCAGGAGCCCTCCCAGTGAAATATTTTCAAATGTCATTTGACTATGGGTAATTTTTTTTCTTAGTATAACAATTACCATGTCACTGATCTAGGGTTCCATATAACTCTGTTTCTGAATCACTTCCCTAAGCTATACCCACACATTTATCAATGAAATTCTTGTCCCTTGCTTACTTGTCCATCTACTATACACCAAATTCAGTCAATCTTACATGTTATATATACTTTCTATTTATTTCATTGCCCTTCATCTTAACTATTGCCATTTGGCTTCTCACAGTTTATTTCTTCTGTTTTCACCCTGCTCAAATCTGTCCTTCATGCTGCAATGATTATGTACTATCCTCAGCACAGACTACTCACATACCTCTGCAGTTACTTCCTGTCCCTGTGGGTATAGTTTATATGTCATATCCATAGAGCCTTCTGAAGTAACCCTACTCAGAATAATTTATCTATTATTCCAATTGCTCCAAGAGTCTATTACTACAAGGATCACATATGTCTAATTTTGCAGTGTGTATAGCTATTTTGACTAAAATTTTTTGATTTTTTTTTCTTAAAGACAAGAAGTAGACATTAGTACAGAATGCCAAATATTTCAAATTTTCCCTATGGGACCATGTAGGGTGGCTCTCACTAACCCTTGGATTAGGGTTATGTGACTCAGTGTCTTAAACATGAATGGAAGAGAGAGTTATTACTTTGGTGTAAAGTTTTAAGAATTAGTGCATGACTCACCACATCCTGCCTTTCTTTTTATAATAGCAACTTGCAATATGTCAGATAGCCAGCCTAATCCTAGAATCAGAAAGATGAGCTGACTAGAGACAGTAATGATGCAACATGAGAAAAAATTTAAGTATTTGCTGAGATCATGGACTTGTTTATTACCACAGTGTAACCAGCTTTTCCTTTTCTCACACAAAACAAAGAACAGACTTTCTTGTATGTAAAAGATGCAAAAAAAAGTGTAAAATGGAGAAGGGACCCTAAAATTATCAATGCTTATTTAAATAATGAGCTCAACTCATCTAACTCTTTGTTGCTTACTGGATTTTAGGAAAATGCTGCCAGAATAAATATAACAAATAAATTATTTCAGCTAAAAGAAAAAAACTGAGAAAAAAAAGTTCTGTTACCATTAATTTCTATTCCAAATTCCTTCAGTCAATGCCTGCAATATTCAGTGACTATGCATGATACAACCATCCCAAAATTAAAAGGGCAAACATATAAGTTTCCATCATTATTTCCATACTATTCAATAACATTTCTTCTATTATATACATGACAAAATCAATAAGCTTCAAAAGAAGTAAGACTACATTTTAAAGTAGATAACAAATTCTTCTTATTTTTTAGTTAGATTTCTAAAATTTAAGACAAGCTGATCACAGCCTTCATTGGACATAAACCTTCTGACAGATATATTATCATGGAAATTTCTACAAATAGTAAACCTGTAATTAAAATAACCCACCAGGCACCTTTCCTATCAAGGACTTTTTTTCCCTTTCTCTAGAACAATATAATGAGTGTCCCATGCTCTGTGAACTCTGAGGGACTTTTATGAACTCCTAGAGTCAATAAACAAAAATATTTGAGTTTGTGACATTGTGGTATTTTGAGGGTATTGAGGACAAATATGGATATGGTAGTATTTTAATTCTTTTCCCACTCTATTATACTATATTATCACAATGCAGTTGGTAATATTGTCTATATGATTAGAAACTAATTGGCCTAAGCCTTCATTTTCCAATCAAATCCACTTGTAGGTTGTCAAATCTACTTATAGTGAGGTAGTTGTCATTTACATAAAATAAAATGTGAGAATCTTATTATCTGAAAAATTGGTTCAGCAGCATGTTTGTGCTGTGTTATGTACATATATGCCTAATGATTTACAACGTAAATGCCTGTTTTTGCTTGAAGAGGTTGGTCACCAAATAAGTTTAAATCCACTTACCTGAACTAGCCAGTGTAAATAATCCAATTCTGTTGCTAGAGATTCATTTAGAACGGGGCAAACTTAAACGAATCACTTCTTGGAAATCCTGTGGATACATAAGTTAGTACTATAGAAGATTTACAAAGGACCTTTCCTTCTCTCTTTGAAGAAAAGCTTTAGAAATGATTTTTTGCCTTTCTTTTGTAAATTGAGTGTGAATACATACAGGCTAGAATAACTGTGGTGTTTTAGATGTCAGCCTGAAGTTCAAATTCCCACAAGGTGTTTCAGAGCAACACAGGCAGAGCCTTGATATTTGATATCAAGCCTTTGATAATAACAGCCAGATTATTTATTTTCCCCTCAACTTCCTCAATTGTATCTCGTGTTTAAGCTAGATAACCAAGAATGACAGCAATCAAAATATTCAACATAAAATGTATCATATGTCATATGGAACCAGCGTAATAGGAAACTTTATAATATCTGCCATGGTCATGAAGTAATAAGTTCAGTTGCATTTAAAGGAAAACTAAATAATGATAGAAAAATAACATGGTGTGTTACTATTTTCAAGTAGAAATAAAGATGAGGCAGAAAATATCATTGTTTCAGAGGCCCTAAGACATCAGATCTAAAGTCTTAGCATGTACTTAGTCATTTCCTTATGGATGTGTGGGGTGGCAGCTTTATCAACAGACATATTGTTTCCATTTTGTGCAGGAAGAGGAGAAAATGTTGAAAAGATGAAGGAAGGGTAGAAAATGTAGACTTTTTTTTTTTTTTTTTTTTTTTTTGCTAGGGAAATTAGAGTTAGAACAAAGTGAGAGTTCTCATTAGGAAATAAGAAAAGGATATATTTTGGAAAGGAGCCAGCAGTCTCTCTATATCAAATGTTCTGTGAACAGAACAAGAAATTTCAGTGTGTGCTGAGAAAACCAAATCTTTCATGTACACCGATGATAAAGGGTGGCAGAGTATTACCCATTATTCCAAAGTTAAATAAAATTCTAAGTATTCTAGAAATCCAGGGAAGGGAAAAATATTTCTCCAGATGTCTCAAGGAAGAACATAGAAAACTCATTTAGGTTATACAAGATCAAATGCCTCTCTGTGTAAGACAAGGTAAAACTAATTATCCAGGGTCACTTTACAAAATGCATAGATCTGCTATATGACAGCCATAGTTCAAAATACTAGAATTCTAGCAATATCAAGAAAGAAGTAATGATCCACAAGCCAAGTTAAGATTGTTCATTATTCTAAGGAAATACAACTCTCAATGATATGGCAGAATGTTTCTCTTGAAATTGCTATATTATACGTCTTTAAAGACAATAATGAAAGAAAACTTTTCCTGTGATAGTTACCAACTGAAGAAAACTTCATGTCTTAAGATTGCACACTGGAAGAATCTCATGCTGTGAAAATAATTAAGTTCATATGTATTCATATTTTTCTAACTATAGATCTATACCCATAAGATATATCTATACTTATAGATATATAGATATAGATTACTTATATATATATTATATACTCCTATATATATGTATGTATATATATATAATTATAGATCTATAGATTACTTATATAGAGATAAATTATAGTTATATATTCATACATGATATTAATAGAAATAATATGTTATATATTTATTTATAGTATTTTATATATAAAAATAATTTGGGAAATTTTAAAGCAAAGATTTGGGATCAGAAAACTCTGGATCACACATTTCAACAGAAGTTAATTGCCCACTCAAACAAAAATGAAAACAGAAAACATTCTTTTCAAGTGCACATGGAATATTTACCAAGATAGACCATAAAACAGTGTCAACTAATTTAAAATGATTTAAAGCATGCAAACATATTCTCTGACCACAGTTGAATTTAGTTTGAAGTCAATAAAAGAAAGATATGTATAAAATTCACAAATACTTGGAAATGAAACACATTTGTAAGTAGCCCAAAAATCAAAAGAGAAACAAAATGAAAATTGCACAATATTTCAAGAGAATTAAAATGAAAAGAAAATCCTAATTTTCAAATGCCCACTGAAGCAGTACTAAAGAAATGTATAACAGTAGTGCCTACATTACAAAAGAAAAATATTTTCAAATCAATCATCTCAGTTTCCATCCTATGAAACTAGCAAAGAGTAAACTGAATCCAAAGTAAGCAGAGAAAAAGACATATTAAATATTAAAGTGAAAAATAATGTAATAGATAATGTAAAATCAATAAAAAGATTGATATAATCTAAAAGTAATTTTTAGGATAACAGAATTGATAAACCTATAGATTGTCAGATCAAGGGGAAAAAAAACAAGAAAAGACAGAAATTACCAATGTGAAAAATGAGAGTTGACATCACCAGAGATTCTGCCGACATTAAAGGATAAACAGAGAATATTATTAATAAATTCATGGCATATGAATGACAATGTAGATGAAATGAACTTGACAACGTAGATGAAAGGAACATATTCCTTAATGGAGTTTACAGTGAAGATTAAAAAGGTAAACAGATGAGAACAAAAGCCCAGCCCTCAATGGCTTTACTAATGAATTCTATGAAATACTTAATAAAGAACTACATCAAAATACTTCACATATTCCCAGATAATTGATGAGGAGAGAATACCTCCCAGGCAGACAAAGATGTTACAAGAAAAGAAAGCTGCAGAACATAGATACAAAAATCTTTAAAGTTTTATTAAGTTGAACCCAACAGTGTATCATAGGGGTTTATCTCAACCCTGGCTTAAAATTCAAGGATGGCTTAAAATCCAAAAATCAACTAATAAAACCTACCATATTAACACTAAAAAGGAAAATAGAAAACATATAAACATCGCAGTAGATGTACAAAATCATTTGACAAAATAAACAATGAAATAGAAGGGAATTTCCTCAATTTTATAATGTACATCTATAAAAAGCCTGGTAGTATTAATAGCAAACTGAGTGGTGAAACACTGAATGTTTTCCTCCTAAGATCCTCATTTCTAGTCAACATTATCAAAATCTCAAATTATGAGATTTTAGGCAGTGAAATAAGCCAAAAAGGGCAATGAAAGTTATCAGAACAGAGAAGAAGCAATAAAACTCTGTTCCTAGAAGACATGGTCATTTATGTAGAAAATTTTGTAAAACTCACATACAAACAAACAAACAAACAAACAAAAAAACACCACAAAGAAAGTCAATGTAGTAAGTCTGCTGAATATCAGTAGGGAAGTCTGCCTAGATCAGTAGACAAAAATATCAATTGTATTTCTATGTACTGGTGACTTATTCAGAAATTGAAATAAAAATAAACCATACAGATAGTATCACAAAATATGTAATCCTTCAGAATATTTGATTAAATATGCACAAGACAGATAGTGTGAGTACTAAAATCATTTTTGAAAAAAAAATAAAGAACATCTAAATTAATGGAGTGATAAACTGTGGTCATGTGTAAGGTCACTTGATATCAAGGTATAAATTATCTCAATATTGATCTATAGATTTTATCTAATCAAATAAAAATCCCAGAAGTGCTTTTTGTCTGTTTTGTAAAAATTGTCAAAATTTTTACAATTTTTGACAATGAATGTAGAATCATTTTTACAATGATTCTAAATTCCATATGGAAATGCAGAGAGCCTAGTATAGTCAAAACAACTTAGGAAAAGTACAAATATGGAAGACTAATAATACCTTATTTCAAGACTTTCTAAAACTACTTTTGACACAGTGTTATACTGGTCTCATGGGAACAGAATATATAGTTTAGAAATACACCCAAACAGAAAAGGATAATTGATTTTTAATGAACATGCAAAAGAATTCAGTGGAGTAAGAACAGCCTTTTCAACAAATGGTAATTTAAAAAGAGGATATCTACCTGCAGAGAAAAGTGAAATTTGATCTATACCTTAAATATAAAAAATGATTAACTCAATAAGGATCTAAATGTATGACCTAAAAGTAAGATCAATAAAAGTAGAGAAAAATTATTTATGACTCTGGATTTCTTAAGGCTGACACAAAAATCTTATTTCATAAAGGAAAAATGTTAATAAATTGGACTGCATCAAAATTTTAAATGCCTACTCTTCGAAAGGCATTCCCAAGAGAATGAAGAGAAGCCACATGCTGGGAACACTATTTGCAAACCATAAAAAAAATTGTATCCAGAATATGTAAAGAACTCCTAAATCTGAAAAAGAAAAAAAACTCAATAAAAAATAAGCAAAAGTTTAGATGAGACACTTCATAAAAAAAGACTGAGGATGGCAAATAAGCTCATGAAAAGTTGTACAATATCATTATGTACTTACAAAGACTGTTATATGAATGTTCATTGCAACTTTATTTGCAGTAGCCAAAAACTGTAGACAGCAGAATTGCCTATCAACAGGTGAATGGATAAACAAATTTTGGCATAATTGGTATAATAAAATACTTCTAGCAATATAGAGGAGCAGACAGCTACATGCAACAACATAAATGAACCTCAACATAATTAGGCTGA
The DNA here is from genome assembly GCF_007474595.2 of Lynx canadensis. Classification (NCBI taxonomy): domain Eukaryota; kingdom Metazoa; phylum Chordata; class Mammalia; order Carnivora; family Felidae; genus Lynx; species Lynx canadensis. Next base: position 162,843,545 of record NC_044303.2, read on the forward strand.
ATGAAAGGAGTCATACAAAAGGAGAACATCTGCATGGTACCATTTACATAAAAATCGAGAAAATGCAAATGTAATCTCTAGTGGTTGCCTAGGAACAGGTAGGGGATGGGAGGAAAAGTATGGAGGGATTATAAATTACATGAGGAGACTTTTAGGGGTGATAGATTCAGGGGGTATTCAATGTTTTATTGTAGTAAAATTTTCCATTGGTATATACTTAGAGCAAAATTTATCAAGTTGTACACTTTAAATATCTGTATTTTTTCTCTATTTTACCTCTTTAATTAAAGGAACTAAAAATAAAGGACTAGAAAAGGCATATAACAACAAAAATAAATTTTAAAAAAGACTGTGACAAAAAAAATAATAATGAATCTTAGGTAAATTTCAGTGTTTCATGTATTATCTCATTTAATGCTTCACAACAACATTATGAACTCAGTATTATAGTTACTTAATTTTACAAAAGAGGAAATTGAGGCACAGAGAGGTTAAATAATTTGCATGTGGTCATTCAGCTATTAAAGAGTAGATACTATATTTAAACACTGACAGTTTAGTACTGGAACATACATTTTTAATTACTTTCCTGTATTTTCTCTTAATTGCATATATTACACATTTGTGCCATTTGTGTTGATGATTATGATGATAATGTAAACATTAGTAAGTTGTTAGAAATTCCTCTTACAGAATAGGCACTTCATGCAAAGACTCTGTTTCCTCTTGTAATTCCTCTTGTAATTCTCATGCCTACCATACTGTAGAGGCTCATTAATCACATGTTAAACTAATTGATTGGACAAAAAAATGAAAGTCTGTTACTATCACAACTTAGTTGCTCTATTTTTAATTTTCAAAGATTGGCTCAATCCTTCTAGATGAAAAGATGTGTGGTAATAGTAAGGTAAGGTAGAGTTTATTGGAATACAAATCAGGACTCCTGAATCTTATTTTCTAGGCAAAATTATTTCTGACAAAGTGGATATCAATGCCTCTTCCAAGCAGCTATTTCCTTTTCAGTAAAATTGAGCAGTTAGAAAGGACTTCCAGCACCAAAATTTAATTTTTGCAGCAAAATATTCTTTCCTCTATCTGCACCTCCTAGAAACACATCTATATTTAGAGTAACAAGAAATGTGATTTCAAGACTCATAAAATAAATGAAGTCCAGTGTCTTTTTCAAGGTATAAAATTCTGACTCTTTAAAATTTAAAATAAGGAAGACCCTTCCTATCTTTTTCAGGTTACTGATTTCCTATACCTTGAATTTCTTCTCTATCCTCAAACAATGGAAGGTCCCCTTGAATTCACTCGTTAAAGTCTATTTCAGTCTCCATCTCTTAGAGTTTCCCATTCTTTCAGTCAAAATTAATCACTGTCTTCCTTGTGCTTTCCTAGTCTATTGCGTATAACCATGTTCTTATAGTTTTTCACATTTGGTCTTAATTGATTATGGAAGTATTTGTCTTCTCCACCAGAAAGTATTTTCTGGAAGCAAAGAGCTGTGCGTCATCCATCTCTGAATTCGAAATTCTTTGCTCATAATTGGCTTTCAAAATTTGGCACGTTACCATTAATTTCACACTTTCTTTTTTGGAAGTGGTAGCAATAAATTAGATACCTTTTTAATTTAGCCTTTTAAACTTAATTCCCTGGCCCTGGTCAATAAGTGAATCCATTCTCAGGAAGGGAAGCAGCAAGAGTTTTACTGCAGATGGTATAGCAGGTATCTTTCTGCATCAAGCTCTGAAATTCTCTGAAAAAAAACCTATTAAGAAATATGTATTTTAAATAAAAGCCCATCCTCACAAAGAATTTTTTTTAATCTACTTCTCTTCTGGCCAAAAGATACCTTTGGACATTTCAGTATGCTAGAATCTCCTGCGCTTTTTTTCTCTGAAATCCACCGCACAAGAAAGCCTAGCTGTCATAATTCTAGACTTATATTGAAATTTATTTTGACTTAATGTTCCATTTTGTGTTAAACCAGACCCCAGAAGAGATGAGAAACAAAGTTCTGATTCAGCTACATTATACCTTAGAGCAAGCCAACTGTCAAAATAGGGCAATAAAACCTATGAGTGTATATCATGAAGCAAGCATGACCAACATGTAGACATTTGCCTTAAATACTCAGGAGGTTTTATGATGATAAACAACATAATGTGGCTAGAAAAGGCTTACCGTCTCTTAAATTCTTGAGCAATTTCAAGTACTTTCTAGCCTGCATTTTTTCTCAGGAAACATGGCGATGTTAGTGACAAATAATGAAAATGTCCATTAAGAATAATCAAGAACTGGGGCGCATGGGTGGCTCGGTCGGTTGGGTGTCTGACTTTGGCTCAGATTACGATCTCATGGTCTATGAGTCTGAGCCCCACGATGGGCTCTGTGCTGACAGCTCCAGAGCCTGGAGCCTGCTTCGGATTCTGTCTCTCTCTCTCTCTCTCTGCCCCTCCCCTGCTCAAGCTCTGTCTCTGTCTCTCTCAAAAGTGAATAAACATTAAAAAAAAAGGAGAATCAAGAACTTGTTGGTTCGTTATGTATATACTTGACAAGAATAGATGGTATTCCAGCCATTCGTTTAGATTATGTTGGACATTTTAAAGTGGAAACAGAAATGGTAGTTTTTCATGAAGAGCTCACATGCCATATATAAAATCATAGTAACTATTTCTTCCCATACATATGCCCTACAGAGAGGCCTCCCTGCATTGGGACTCTAGAGGTGGGTAAGGGGGCTAGGTGTGACGAAGATTGGAGTTTGCCGGAGAGGTGACATGCGCCAGACTTGTTACAAATGTGTCTGACACAAGGAGTCTGGCGTTTGGTCACCCAGGTGTTTCTCGTTGTAGGATGTACCACCATCCTGTAGAATTCCCAAGATCCTGGGAGATGGGCCTTCCTCTGGAAAAGTGGTGATGGAGGCAAAGCCTCAGGTCTGATTCCTCCATTCTCTGAGCCACTATGGCGCTCAAAGCATCCCAGCCTATCCTTTCCCTGCCCTCCATGAGGACTCATACTTACTCTCCCCCCACGTGCCCAGAGCCACATAACACACTTTGCAGGCTCCAGCTGCATCTTGTTGACCTTCTTTTTGCCCTGTTTACATTCATGGAAAATCCCACACTCCCAACCACCCTGACCATGTCCAAGCTTCTGCCAACAGGCATCCCATATAGAAAAAACTAAATTAAATTAAATTAAAAGATTTGAAAATTGTATTTATTATCATCAAAGTCGTCTTTTGATTCTCTGTTTTAACAAATGCTTTCCTCGGGGCACCTGGGTGGCTCAGTCCATTGAGCATCTATCTGGCTCTTGATTTTGACTTAGGTCTTGATCTCAGTCAGGGTTTGTGAGTTCAAGCCCTGTCTCGGGCTCTGCGCTGACACTGTGGAGCTGCCTTGGGATTCTCTCTCTCTCTCTCTCTCTCTCTCTCTCTCTCTGTCTGTCTTTCTGCCCCTCCCCACTCTCAAAACTGAATAAATAAACATTAAAAACAGCCACTGTCAAAAAAGCTTTGCTACATGTAGTAAACTATTTAGATAACATAACCACTGTTAAAGTAAAAGTATTCTTTAAGTCCTCTCCATTACTTGAAAAATGTATATATTAGTAAAGAATATGAGGTCATAGAATTTTTAAAAATTTTTTTAATGTTTATTTACTTTTGAGAGAGAGAGAGACAGAGACTGAGCATGAGCAGGGGAGGGGCAGAGAGGGAGGAAGACACAGGGTCTGAAGCAGGCTCCAGGCCTGTGCTCCATCAGCACAGAGCCCAATGCAGGGCTCGATCTAACAAGCTGTGAAATCATGACCTGAGCTGAAGTCAGATGTTCAACCAACTGAGCCACCTAGGCACCCCCAGAATTTTTATTTATTTATTTTTGAGAGAGAGAGAGCGAAAGAGAGCATGAGCAGGGGAGAGGGACAGAGGGAGAAAGAGTGTGAATCTTAAGGAGGTTCCATGCTCAGTGTGAGCCCAATGTGGAGCTCAATCCCATGACCCTAGGATCATGACCTGAGCCAAGATCAAGAGTTGGACACTAAACAAACTTAGCCACCCAAGTGCCCCAGAGTGAACTAACTATAGAGATATTATACAAGTCTATTTATCCCTGATCCAACCTTCTGCCAAAATAAAATGTATTATTCTAATTATATAATGAGGATGTTTTTGCCTTGGGTGTTTATAACATGCTGAATCAGAATCAAGCACTAAACAATTTCTCTGTCTTTGCTGCGAATTTATTACCAATATATCTTTCACTTAGTTGTGCCAAGCATTATGCTAAGCAATTCATGATTACTGAGCAGAATGATTAGTAAAAATAAAATAACATATTTCAAAGTTATCATTTATGTATAGAAAAAAGTATTCCTCAAAGAAAATATAAAAATAGAAATTTTATATTAAATACTTTGTATCTCTTTTATCAAAATGCTAATCTGAATGATACATTGCTAAATTCAAAGTGTCTTTGATTGCTTAAAAACTTGTAAAAACAGAATATGTTGTAATTTTACATCAAATACATTTAAAATATATTTAACTATTCTCTGTAGCACCAGGAATTTTAGAGAACTTCATAGAAAAAAAGAGAAAAGTTCAGAGAAAAGGAAATAATTTTGACATGTAACATATTACTCTATCATCATGACCTGTGTCTTCCTTTTTTTTCTTTATTTTTGAGTAAGTGAAGTACATGATACAGTAACATGATGAATAATTTGGGAACACATAACTTTTGAATTTCAGATTAGGCAGTTTACTTTAGTAAAAAAATACATAAAATTAGTGTTACTGGAACACAGACTATATTTTCTCTAAGTAGAAGTTATTCATTGATCTGTTTTATTTAATTTTTTAAATATTTTTAAACTTTTAATTTTTTTAAATGTTTATTTATTTTTGAGAGAGACAGAGACAGAGCGTGAGCAGAGGAGGGACCAGAGAGAGGGAGACACATTATTCGAAACAGGCTCCAGGCTCTGAAGTATCAGCACAGAGCCCAACACCGTGCTCAAACTCACAAACTGGGAGATCACGACATGAGTGGAAGTTGGATGTTCAATCAACTGAGCCACCCAGGCGCCCCAATAGAAGTTATTAATTAAAAAAACAAAGTTATTAATTTGCATCTCCTTCTTTGCAGTTCTCTTATCTATTTCTTTGTACATTCTTATTTCTTCATGGACGTTTTTGCTCCTTTTTAAATTTTAATTTAAAAATAACCATAACTGTATCCACTCCCTATATAATATGGTGAGGTTTTCATCCATGGTGTTGACATTCATTATATATGGTTTCTCTATATGCTTATTATTTTCTGACTTGCCCTGTACTATATATAGTCTTTATTTAATAATTAATCATTGAGTGCCAATAATATTTGAGATCTGTTTTGAATAGCCAAAAATGTTACCAGCCAAATTTAATAATCTATGCACTGCCAAGAAAATCAGTTAACACAAAGAGGTGAAAACAGATATAGGAAGGGGGTAAAAAGCAGTTATTTTAAAGTGAAGGATAAATTGCCTAATGAATTTGTTTTTCAGATTTAGAAGACAGTTATTTCCTAATTTGAACAGAGAAGGATGACCAGGGAAATGTGCTATACAGGTAACAAAACATTTGAAGTCATTTTTGTACATTTTTATTTCTGCAACTCAAATGAAAGAACTAGAGATACAATTCTTTAGGAGTATAAAATTGTTTGTAGGAATGACTCTGTTGGTCAGCAATCCCATTAGAAGTGATTTGGTAGACAAAAGCTTGTGCTATAGAGGCCACGTTGGAGAGAAATGTAATTAGCATGTCTTCATTGATTATAAGGCTAGCAACTCTGAAAAGAAGAAAAGGCTTGAAGAAAAAGAGGAGTACTATTATCGAAATAGAACATGTAATGAAAGCTTCTTGCTATATGTTCCTAGAAACCAACAAATGATTTACAGATACCTTCTCCTGGAGTCTTTTAACTAAAGGGTCATTAATCTCCTCCATGCTTTCACACATTGAAAGCCAAGAAAAGATTTCTTGTAAGAACAATAGCATTGTTTTGCATTTTAGCTCAAGGGTGTGGACTTTGATATGTTGTTTGTTCTTTCAACTAATTATTTCTTACACCCCCAAGTTATTTTTGTCAGCATTAATTTCAGAAAACATTGTAAAGAGAGGAATAAGCACAATAGAGTTGGAAAGGCCTCCTGTCTATGAGAGTAAGCACCAGCCTGTGATGTCAGGACACTGGAAGACTATTCTAGAAGAAAAGAAATGCCCTGAAATTTCCACCATGAAAAGCATGAGTTACTCTACAGGTTATTGGACAAATGGTCCATTGTGCTCAGGGTTAGATGTTCTGTTCTTAGAGAACTAAACATAAAACACAAGTTGGATGAAGCTTTAAAATGTGATATATTGCAGTCGTGAGTCTAGTGAAAAACCATATGATACTAGCACTAAATTTTTATTGATTATTTCTGAGTTTTGAAAAGGATGAGGTACATACTTTTCCACACACTTTGTCGTTAGCTAATGGCAGAAGTGTTCCTCCGCCATAGTTAATTATTGTTAAATTAGGGAGAAAAAGTCTTGCATTCTATACATATTTTTTTTCAAATTAAAAAATGTAAATTTTAATGCATCATTCTTGAATAACTCACATTATGCTAACTTTTTATGATTTGAGGTTTCAATTCAGTACAATTCTTTAAGCCTATTTTGTTTAACATTCTAAAAATGTTTCAGTGATATACTTTTCTCATATTATTTCCATATTCAAACAGAACTTTTTTTGATTTCTAGTAAATGAATGGATCACATAATTTTGCATAGCAACAGATAGGAGTACGAAAGTTCCTACATAATACCAAGTCACCTTTCAGATCTCAATGTTATCATTGCCTCTCTAAGGTCTTCCCTGATTAACCATTCCTAACAGGTTAACTTCCTCAATTTTGCAATCTCATCACACATTTGTAAAGTTTTCATAAATGAAATATTTTTCATCTGTATTGAATTTTAACTAAGTTAAATATTCATACAGTTTTAAAAATCAAATGGTTTTATAAATGTCCTTAAGTAAAAGAGAAGATTCTACCCCTCAGTTACTCTTCTATAAACACATCTTTTAAATCTTTTAGCCAATTATTTTGACATTTACCTACATATCTCTAAATAATAAACTTTTTTTTTTTTTACCTTGTCATTATTTATTTACTTTCCACTATGGAAAAGAATGAAGAATATTTCTCTCTCTTCTCTCCCCTCCACACACAAACATATTTTCTCTATGTCCTCTTCTTATATCACCAATATGATTATACTTATACAGATTAGAGAAATAGTGAGTATTTACATTTTTTTATTAATACTATAGGCTACTGCTATAACAAACAACCCCAAATCTCTGTAGCTTACCACTAATAGTCAGTTTGGGAGGTATTTGGAATATGGCTTTCTGCGTGACGTTTCAGGCTCCTCCCAACTTGTCATTCTGAAAGTTACTAAGGCCTTGGAGGAGTCCTCTGCTGGATCATTTCTATGGAGCCAGCAGATGTGGGAAGAGAGTAGAGAAAGCATAAAAACTTCATAGCCAATGTAACTCAAAAGAGATATAGTTTAGTGAACACATAGTAATTTCTATGTGGTGTGGGTTTATTTTCATTTTTTGTTGCAGTAGTAGGTTAAATAGATACATAGGAAAAAAAATTTAAATTCTTGCTCTGAACATGTTCTTGAATATTTTCTTTCCTTAATGAATTCACTCTTTATAGGATCTCACTATTTAGAGTTGACATGCCTGAATTGATCATCCAGTCAGTTTGGCTTTCCTTTTTATTTTCCACGATTGCATTTTGTTCTCTTCTGGGATTCCCACTACATTAACCTCTATTTTTTTTTAATTTTATTTATTTATTTTTGAGAGAGAGAGAAAGTACAAGTGGGAGAGGGGAAGAGAGAGAGGGAAAGAGGGAGAATCCAAAGCAGGCTCCACACTGTCAGTGGGAACCCGATGCAGGGCTTGAACCCATAAACCATGAGATCGTGACCTGAATTGAAATCAAGAGTAGGACGCTTAACTGACTGAGCCCCTCAGGCACCCCTCTTTATAGTTTTTAATACTATCCTGATCTTGCTAAATGTTAAAATATCTTCTTTTACTGTTGATACTCAAAATATATTTTTGACATTCATTTTCCTTTCAAATTGTGTTTCCTAGAAGTTACTGTTTATTTATTTACTTCAATCTCCATCTTACATATCTGAGATTTTTATCTGATTTGAGAATTGTTTGTCCCATCCTGTATGCACTAAGATTACTTAAATCTATGAGTGTGTAATAAGATTGTTGAGTAGGAGCCAACCATGTAATTTGAACTAAATTGTCTACTTTTTATTTAAAAGATTTCCTAGAACACAATTTTCTATTATCTTACTGGGATTACAATGACTTCGAGGAAAGCTGGGGTTCCAGGTATTTTGAACACACCTGATTCTTTAATCTCTACGTTTTTCCATATGATTTCCCGACCCTCAATCATGCCTGGCTTCCAACAGTCTTCTGTTTAATTCTCCTCAGATCCCACAACCCCCATCTTATACTATGGTGGGGATATAGTACTACAGTCTAAATGGAATGGGGGAAAGGATGAGGCACTTGTAGCTCCTTAAACTTTTCACCAGTCTTACTAATTATAATCTTGGCCATATCCCACAGTTGCCAATGCCTATGGCAGTGTTAATTTTTGAACCTTTAGAAGAATGGTGATAGGTTAAAAAAATTATTGTTTTCCATACTGCAGACATGGGTTTAGACTCTCATACTCTACATCTATCCATTCTATCATTTCCTTTTAAGCTTCAGAAATGCATTTTCCCTCTCTCATCCCTCTATAGAGTGCTACAAATAACAATCTTTAACCATTCTTTTGTTGTTGTTGTTGTTGTTGTTGTTGTTGCTGCTGCTTATATGATGTTTCAGGAAGAATTGACTATAATTGAGGGCATTCAACCTTTTGTATTTAACCAGCATAACTATTTCTTTAATGTTTATTTTCCCCTATTAGGCTATAAATATCATACTATCAGGAAGCTGGCTTGTCTAATTCACTGGTTTATCCACATGCCTGAGGAACTCTGAGAGTGTGAATCCAATAAAATTTCATGGATAAGTGGAAAGAAATGTGATGAAAATAACTCAGGGAGATATAGACACTAAAAAATCCTTGCCTTCCACGAAACAGTTTTCCTCTTGACCTATTTCAGGTCTAACTTCTTATATAAAATTGGCCCTCTATATCTACTTTTTACTCAGAATCCTTGTCCTGTCTTCTGGACAAGCCAAATTCTACTAATCTTATGAAAGTCAGTCTATGGAGGATCCCATTTGAAAACATATTTGGGGATATGCTTTGTATGGGGTCAGTGAAACCATTTTGAACATAAATTTTATTAAGAGCATATCTTACATTTATCTCAATCTCTCCTTCTCTCGGTACCTATACTTTATTCTTTTCAAAATTGCCAAATTCCTGATTTTCAATTTCCTCCTAGTGCCTCTCCTTCTAGTCCAGCTTTCAATGTTCCTATTCCAAATCCAAGGTGATGGAAAGTTATTAGAGGAGATCACAGAACTTTACAGATTGTAGTTCTTAATTTAGCTGAAATCATGTTTTATTGTTTTTAATGCTTCATCTTGATTTATTGGATACTTACTTAATTCCAGATACCATATATCATCCTTATCTTCACAGGATTTATATTTTAGAAAATGTAGACAGATGAGTCAGGCTTAAAATGAGATCATTTCAGGTAGAAAAAATTACAACTAATGAAATACTATAGGAATATGGATGGCATAGAGAGCTATTAGTGGGGCTGATTTTGTTTGGATTATTATATAAAGTCTCTATGAAAAGATGACATTTTAACAGAGATGTCAAAAGATGACATTTTAAACAAGAAAGATGGAAATGAGTCAGCCATGCAGCAAGCATGAAAGAGCATGCTAAGCATATGAAGCAACAAATACAAAATTCCTGTGGCTGTGTTATAATGACTTGTGGGGAGAGCTAAAGACATCCCAATGAGTTGGAACTTTAGTACGATTTCAAAATCTTGCCTGGGTATCATATGTGGAATGGATTGTTATAAAAATGGGCCATTATATCAATAGTTCACATAAAAGCATAGTCTGGTATTCTGACAATATCAATACCAATGGTCCAAAAAAATTATATGGGCATTTTACAATGAAAACCAGGATGTCATAACTCAGTAAATTCTAGTCCAAATGTCCTTTTTATACATAGAATATTTTTTAAATTTTATGAATTAAAATTTTATTAACCTTAAAGCATAAAACCATGAGGATCCTCATGAATTGTGTAAATAGTTTAAGTACTTTTCAAAAGAATTAATGCCACTTGGCCAGCAAAATCATTGCTAGGCTATAAGATCATTCTTGATTAAATCCATAGCACAAGAGAAACATGTTTTCTAATTTTAGATAGGAGACCATCATGTAGGTATTAGAAGAGAGTTATATTTTAATCTTTAGTAAATAGAAGTTCAAGGGTAAAAGTGTACTTACTGCATTTATTTTGATCCTATCGTCTGATCTGGTATAATTTATTAATATTTCAGAAGATTTGAATAAGGGAAGAATCATGCCAATGAGTGTCTCCACAGCAACTGCATTTTAATGACCTACTGCAGAGCTGAATTTTTTACTTCCCCAATTCCAGAAATGAAGTATATATCCCCTTCCCTCTCACCATTCCCTCCCTTTACACCCATAGCCATTCTCAAATGTCTACCACATTGAAAGTGGAATAGAACCTGGAGAGAAAATAGAGGGGTCAGACCAAGCACTCTGATTTTTATTCTTAATTATACTCAAAAAAGGGTAGAAGTTTTCAATAGATACCCGGATTTGTAATGAAATCCCAGTGGCTTCATAGAGCAGATCCTGAGAGAATTTGCCAACCCATTAGCCAGACTTCACATTCAGGCAAGCATGAGCACTCCACTGAGTTACCAAAGCCTTAATCTGCATAGAACTGAGCTAGGTTTCATCATCAGAATGCATGCAATTCTTATATACCCCACTGTTTTATGAGCATAAAAAAAAGTAAAAGAAAAAAGAAGAACAATTATAGGTAGAATTGTTTCCCCAAAATATGTGAAGTCATAAATGCAATCTCAGAATATTCCTTATTTGGAAATAGGGTCATTGTGTATATAATTAGCTAAGACAATTTCATACTGCAGGAGGATGGATCCTTAATCTAGTATGCCTACAGTCCTCATGATGGAAATTTTTAAACAGAATCAAAGGGGAGAATGTCATTTGAAGACATAGGCAGAGACTGAGTACTACAGCTGGAAGATGAGCAGCCAAATATCTCTAGCAGATCCCCCACCCCCAAAGTTAGGAAGATGTAGAAAGGATGTTTCTTTACCATTTTTTTGGACACATGGCCCTGCTGACACCTTGATTTTAGACTTCTATTTCCTGGGCTGATGCAATAATCTCTATTGTTTTAGACCACCCAGTTTGTGGTATTTTGTTACATAACCCTAGAAAATTAATACAGAAATATTTATCCAAAATCTTCTGGACAAATAGATTCATCCAAAAAAACTACTATTTCATATTAAAACAGTCTAAGTTTCTTTTAATGATCAAGTGTGTGTAATTCTACACACTATCTCAAGCCATCAAGAATAGCTATAGAAAGATAACAACCAGGTATAGTAAATAATGTAAGTAAGGAATACTACCTTTTTTGGCTTATACGTATTGTGTTTAATTTGTAAACCATCTACAACGTTTAGGAAGGAGCAAATTATCATTACTTCAGACATCTACTACAAGTTCAAGGGTTTGCCAAAACACTATAAGTTTAATAATTTGTAGGATGGATTCACAATATTTACAAAAAGGTATTTTACTTACAGTTACAGTTTATTACAATACAATGACATGGATTAATATCAGCCAAGGAAGGGGTATATGGAACAGGATTCAGGAGAGTTCCAAGGATGGAGCTTCTAGTTGTCCTTCTCCACTGGGGGCAGGCAGAGCTTACTTTTCTCAGCAATTATGTGTCACAATATGCATGGAGTATTGCTAACAAGATAACCAGAGTCTTGGTCTCTAGAGTTTCTCTCAGCCTTGGTTTCTAGAGTTTTCTATGTCACATAGAAATGGTTGACTGCTTGCATTACTGAGATGGGTTTCCAGCCTTTCCAGAGGTTCAACCTTTCCAAACTCTCAAACCCTTCCAAGGCCCCACAATAAATCATATTGTTAGCATAGACTATGTGGTGTAGGCTGATGCCCTCAGATGAAGAAAACACACTCTTTTCAGGCAGAACTCTTCAGGGGCTTAGAGATTATCTTCCAGGAGCTGACTGCTAGTCAAATGTTTCTTTTAGTGAGGTTAATCCTTTTTTTCATGATATCATATATTTCAATTCTTAGAATACATGATGCTACGTAGCAGCTTGAGAGGACTCTGATCTTTTTGCTTAATTAATTCTTACTGATCCTTCAGGTCTCTGTTGTTCCCTTGGAGAAGTCTTTCCTAACCCAGTTAAGTTATAAAATTTTAGAGATAGACCAGAGTTTACTATGTGCCTCAATGTTATCATCAGGCCATTCCATCTTTCCCACTCTCCTTATCACATGGGCTTATCATCTTTGTCTTTCATATGATGGCTGTCACAGTTACAAACATTATTTTCTTACACAAGCAACTCAGAAAGAAGATAGATTATGAGTAAGGTCTTCTCTTTGAGAGGTTGTTATTTTGAATTTCAAAGAAATAATGCCACACAAAAATCTTCTTGCCCCTGAATGGGATCATATGGCCACCCATAGCTACAGGAAATGTAAGAAAAGTATGTATCCAGCAAAGGGGAGCAGGATTATGATTGGCCAGGGTCAATCATGAAACATTTCAGTGCTCCTGGGTGGCTCAGTCGGTTAAATGCTGACTTCGGCTTGGGTTACAATCTCACGGTTTGTGAGTTCAAGCCCTGTGTCTGGCTCTGTGCTAATAGCTCAGAGCCTGGAACCTACTTTGGATTCTCTCTGTCCTTCCCCTGCTTGTGCTCACTCTCTCTCTCTCTCTCTCTCTCTCAAATATAAATAAACATTTAAAAAAATCATGAGACATTTCTTGGGTCTGCCTTTGGTATTTTTCTACATACATTTCTTCCTATTTTCCCTATTAATTTCAATGCTTTGGGTAAAATTGTTTAATCTGAGCCTAATTTTTCTTCATTTGTAAAATAATGATAGTAGTTTTTGGAGTATAGTGAGGTTTAAAAGATGACAGTGATGTGTGGGTTTTTTTGCATACCTGGCATATAGTGGATGTTTTACATGAGAAATAAAAGGGTAAAAATTGTGCCTCAAAATTGTAGACCAGTTGAATATGGAAACAGTAAAGAAGCCAATACCTCTGGAAAGACTTTATGCTCCCTATTTAGGCTTTTGTTAGCTTTGTTGTGTGTGTTAACAGAGCAAAGCCGAGCTCACACTTGGAGGAAAGCAGCCAGGGCCAGCAGGTGCACACAGTAGTCACCCTCTGGAACTCCCTCCATTTTTATAGCCTTTTCTTCTTCCTTGAATTCATTTGGGTTCAGTAAATCCACCCAGACTATTTTGATTTCAAAAAAAGAAAAAAAGATTGGGTGCCTAGGTGGCTCAGTCAGTTGAACATCCGACCTCAGCTCAGGTCATGATCTCACAGTTTATGAGTTCAAGCCCCACATCTGGCTCCTTCCCATAAGCTGGAGACTGCTTCAGATCCCTCTGTTTCCCTTTCTCCCTGCCCCTCCCCCACTTGTGCGCACACTCTCTGTCTCTCAAAAATAAATAAATATTTTAGAAAAAGAGAAAAAAATATGAATACTAATGTTAGAAAAAATAGGGCAGAGCCTGGAGCCATAGTTTGTCCCCCTCATATTCTTGCCATTTTTACTTTTGTATTCTTTTTATCCAAGAAAAAAAAGGCTTGTCTATTCAGAGAAATCTTTTGTTAACTTATATGCCAGCACTGCACATGGGCTAATTGAAGGTGATTTTCTAAGGACAACTATTATATTCAAAACACAAAAGAACTTCACAAAAGTGCTTTCTAAAATATCAGATACAATGTGAGCATTAAGTTGGTGTGACAGGACATGGCCACTGTTGCTGGCTGAGCCCCAGGCCTAGAAATGTATATGTGTGATGATTCTAAGGTAATGTGTAAGGCCTATCTAGTTGAAAACCTTTGGCATGGTTATAAATCTAGTAGTAGGAATACAGAAGTGAGGTGTCTGGAACTTACAGTTCGGGATAATTTCATTGTCACCAAAGGCAGCCATGTGGTCCAGCTATAGGATAGAAGTACTAAGAACAAGTTAACTCAGAGTTGCTCGGACACAGTATTATTCTCACAATGAAAAAGACCTATAAAACCAGATGTTCTCAAGTGGTTAAAGAAGTCACAGCAGAGTTTCCATGACTTTACTCTGTGATATGTCCTTGAGCCTATTATCTTTGGATTTGATATTTTACTTTAAATAAATAAGCACTTGCTATCATGGTGAATACACAACCAGAGCCTGACTTCTTGCTAACCCATTAATTTCCTGGAAGTGATTAGGCAGAATATAAAAAACAACCTTTCCAATAACCACAGTAACAAAACCCAGACTCCCAGCACTTATACAAGTGCTGTGAAAACAAATGTTCTCTAACAACATCCAGGTTGTTCACTTGTACAGCATTCTTCTCCCAAGTCTGGTAGGTGAACTGCCACCATTAAAATCATACTCTGAGCATTTGAAGTATTCAGATGAAAAGCAATATGGAATTGCAAACACACAATAATGAGTACTATTTTTACTTTAAAGAGAGAATGTTACTTTAATGTGACTTCCTGTTATATTCCTCTTAGATCTTTCCCAGTACTATTACAATGCTTTCTAGAAATCTTAGGATGACGAACTATAAAATATGCTTTTAGAGCAAGCTGTTTTACTGGTATGGTTCTCAAATCTGGAATCAAAAGAGAAATTGCTTATTCTTTATTAGCCTATGTATGTTAAGTTCTAGAAAAGGAAAATTGGAGCATGGAGTGAATTTGAATATTAAGTACTATATTAGAAAAAAAAAGCAGTTAAACAGAATTATATGCTATTTATTAACATTTTTCTTTAAAAAATAGACCCATTAGATAGACTGTTATAGTTAATGTGATGCCAATGTAATCCTAGAAGCATCATGAGCACTCTGTAGGCCACAAAACATTGTTTCAGTCTTAGAAATACCAAAATATGAATTTCAAAGTGTATTATTAGTCTGATTATAACACTACTGTTTATTTTTGTACAATAAATGAAAAAATAATTTCCTAAAGTGCATTCTGCAAAAATTTAGTTCCTCATGATACCCAAGAAAGAAAGCATTTCTGTTGTCCATTATGTTTGAAGATCATATACTATATAACCTTCTTTGGAAATCCAACGTATGTTAAATTATCACTTTGATGAGCTTTCTTTCTTTCAAATCTTTCTTTCAAATCTTTCTTTCAATTCAACTTAGTTTAAGTTACAGTTTTCCTCTTTTTTTATCTTAGAAACGTTTCTTTCTGCCTGATCTTCTATACTATCCAGCATACACAAAGTGTCACAGAATTTTTTTTTTTTTCAGAAAAACTAAAGTAAGGCAAATATTAATGAACATCAAGGTCAAATGAACATTATATGCCTGGCAGAGTATCTGACAAAATTCCCAAAGGCCCCCATAAAGCATGCTGTATAAATGTCTCTGTTTTAACAAGCAGAAAACTCAAGGACATGTAACCCTGACTAGTTGTAAGATATTATGAAAACCCCAGGGGTTAAGTGTCCAACTTCAGCTCAGGTCATGATCTCAAGGCTCGTGAGTTCAAGCCCTACATGGGGCTCTGTGTTGACAGTTCTGAGCATGCAGCCTGCTTCAGATTCTGTCTCTCTCTTTGCCCCTCCTGTGCTTTCTCTCTCTCTCTCTCTCTCTCTCTCTCACAAAAATAAATATTAAAAAAAAGAAAACTCCAATAAGCTATTTTATTGATCTTGCTTAATCCTGTCTTAGAAAGTAGTTATCAACTTATTGTTGAGTTCTCTAGCTGTTTTTATATCTAATATAATGGGGGTATAAACTCTCCTGCCATCTCTTATATCATATTTTATTAATTTTATTTGACTTGATGACATTTATAATACTGACATCATAGTATTTATTTAGTATTACCTTTTATATGGCTCAGTGTATTCTAAAATTTTTAGTTAGCATTAACAAGCAACATAAATGTTTCTAAGTTACTTTAATCTTCTTAAATGCTGTATATCCTGTATGATTTTCAACTAGGCAATTATCAAAATTTATATACACTACTTATATGATTTCTTCAATACATAATAAAGATAATTACTTAAGATACAGTGTACCAAGATATGGTTCAACAGATGGAAATTTTTTTGTAAATATACTTGGGAAAATTCTGTGTGATATACCTCTAGCACATTTTAAGTATTTGTCATTTTTAGTTTCACTTCGGACTTAGATCTTTTATAGAATCAACTTGATAAATTGACAACAATTACTATTTTCTTGTTATGAATCTCAATTGTCTCTGTTTGGTAGGTGGGAACTCTGATTCTCTGGCTTCTTCATTATCATTGGTACTATTTTAGACATCTTTGAAATTATCTTTGCTTTTGGGAAGTAACAAAATATCCCTGAATTATCTTTACTTTTCTTCCCCAAAGCGTTGATTAAGCTGACTCTTAGGACAATATTAGAGGTCCAAATTCGGGTCCTAAAGTTCCACTGAAAATAGCTCTTTGTAAGCACGGGTGGCAAGCAGGGTGACAGCAGAAGTTTCAGAAGCTCATTTTTGTCCTAGAAGGGATTTTTTTAAAATATATTTTGAGGTCATATTTATTTCTCTAATCTTAAATGTACAGAGTTCTTATCCTGCTCTGATCTAAGCTGTGTTTAATGCATTTTTCATTTTGTCGAGCTAGCAGCTCATCTCCTTTCTGTCATTAAAGACTTTTTTAGCAACTGTAATGTATTATGTTATTTATTTTCTATCAAAGAACACTCATTAAGTAGCATTCCCATTTATATTACTCAAATATTAAAAGAACTATGTATCCAAGATAAAACATTTTTAAATTTTCTATGGACTATTTGAAATGTTGAAAATAATTCACAACTCAGTTATTTCCTGCTACTGATTTCATAATTGGTGTGGATGAGTGGCAAAACATAATTTGGATCTAAATATAGTGATGAGACTTAGACCTAATGTTAAAGAAAAGTAGGAAAGTGGTATCATGAGTGCAGTCAGACAAAATTCCTGGAGGACCAGAAATGGTACAGAGTTGAGGCAGCCCCTGCCTGTACCTGAAACAAGCACTGGGGTGGAAGTACCCCGAAGTACTACCACCTTAAGGAAGTGTTAGGAGTGACCATGGTGAATGGTTCAAAGTGTATTCTTTAATTGTAAGGTAGCCAGAATTAAGGGATACATACTTTGAAAAACACGTGAGAAAATGAGACCTTGCAGAAGGGCAAGGAATTCAGAAGCAAATTAAATGAAGTGAGGCTGGAAGTTTTCCTAAACTTGTTTGCTGTTACTACTGGTAAGTGCATTCTTGACACATGAAAAATATCATCATAGACTAGATATTAAGGAACCAGAGAGGAAGCACATTGTGGTATTTATTTAATAGGCATGATCATATGAATAATCTAAACTTTCCTTTGTGTGTGCTGATGAGGACCACTGGCAGTATGCAAGTAAATAAATAGATGAAATAGTTTTGATATTTGCTAGTAAGGGTAACAACCAGGTAGTAAAGAGCACACGTGTGTGTGTGTAAGATTACTTCAGGAAGATTAGTACCAATCTAGAGTTAGACACAAACCTATGGCTGTGTGATATGTGGAAGTGCAACCAAATTGGGGTGCCTGGGTTGCTCAGACGGTTAAGCAGTGAAGTGTCCGACTTTGGCTCATGATTTCATGGTTTGTGGGTTTGAGCCCCTGGTCGGGCTCTGTGCTGACCGCTCAGAGCCTGGGGCCTGCTTCGGATTCCGTGTCTCCCTCCCTCTCTGCTGCTCCACTACTCGTGCTCTGTCTCTCTGTCTCTGTCTCTGTCTCTGTCTCTCTCAAAAAGAAAACATTTTTAAAGAGGCCCAATCAAACTAAAATCATAAATGAACATTCTGTTATTAGTTAAAGAGGGCTGATATTTTAGTTTTGCAAATAAATGATTATAATATACTTGGATAATGTTCATTATTTCTATATGACCAGATTAGTCTGAGTATTGATAAAACTCACAAATTCACAGACTGATAACATGTTGGACCTATAAAACAGTTTGAAATTGCATATTTTGCAAATAGACAATAATCAAACTTTCTCAAAAGCAAACTGCCCAATGTCTTGTATGTAAATGGAACTTTTCCTGTTATTAAATGAGCTGACTGACTTGTTTGTTTTCAATTGCTTTTCATGTTGGCCACTTACTTTGAAAATAATAGATGACTTTCTTAGACATTGGGTCTTTTCCCCAGGAAATGGTTTACAATTTTTTTACATCAATTCTGAGGCTTGATTTTGATTTATTAGCTTCTAATTGTGTCAGCATTAATATCCTTTTCAAAAGAGGAGATGTTTAAAACTAGATTTTGACCCTATAAAATCCCTACGAGTAGTGGAAATATATCAATAGTCAGTTTGCATCAATGCAAGATATTTTCATTTCCAACCTTATTACCAATATTGATAAAAACATGTACTTTGAGTAAAATGAAAACATACAGATGGTATCTAGATACAGACAAGATGTTAGCACTTTAATTTTATTTGGAAAAGAATGTGTACTTCCACGAAAGCTTTAATAAAGAGAATAAACATACTATGAGGAAGAAGGAAAATAGGGCAAGAAAAGTGTTGCCAAAAATAGTATTTTTTTACTTTTTTTGGCTATGACTACAAAATAACAGATGTTTTCCTGAGAAGAAAAGCCAGCTTCAAGATAATGTCATCCTTTTGAATAAAATACTAAAAACATTTAAATGAAAAAGTAATACATTACTAATAAAGTAAAACCCTGATCTTTCATTTGAGAAGTAAAGAGCACAATTCAGCTAGGCTAAAAGGCCTTCCCTGAATAGTCATGTTTTGATTTAAATTTAAGAAACTGAAGAAGATTCATGGAATGCTTTCCACCGTCACTTTTTAAGATCTAGTTGTTATAATTTATTAGATATTAGAAATTGTTAATATGTTGACTTAATTTGCTTCAGGGTTAATTTGTGAAGACTCTAGTTAAACTAGTTCAATGACAATTCTTACTCCTAGAAGCTGGTTATTTCTACACAGCCTTTTGGTTTAAATAAGGCCTCAGTGTGTTTTTCAGGTCCTTGATGTGGATCTGCTTTTTTAAGGTGGTGTTTTTTAAAGCTATAACACCTATTTTTAAAGTTATACTTTTAATACCTACCATGTCAAAGTTTAGGAAGTTCTCTCTGGGAGAAATAAAGGTGCTACATCAAAAAATCATTTAATTTGGAGATAATGCTAACCAATGGTATGGATACTGAAAAAGAGGTTGAATTAAAATTATGAACGGAAGAACTGATGGACAATTTCAAGAAGTAGTACAGTGTTTGTGAGGTCACTTTTCTCTGAATTTTTCTGGTGAATAGACTGCGTTTATGGTCAGAATATTGGGATGGAAAATAAACTTTAATAAAAATAGCTTTCATTAAGCCGTGATTATGTCACAGAATCTCTGCATACAGTATTTAAATGCTGAAGACTACACCAACAAAATTGTTAGAACATACCAACAATTTGAGTAATGTTGCATTATCCTAAATTAATATAAAAAATCAGTTGCATTTCTATACACTAACAGTGAACTATCTGAAAATGAAATAAAATAATCCCATTGACAATAGCATCAAAAAAAAAAGAAAATACTTATAAATAAATTTAACCAAGATGATGAAAGTTTATATACTGAAAATTATAACACATTGATGAAAGGAATTGAAGAAGACACACACAAACAGATGTCACATGTTTGTGACTCAGAATAATTAATATCGTTAGTGTATCTATACTACCCAAAGCCATCTAGAAATTCAATGTAATCTCTATCAAAATTCCAATTGCATTTTTTACAAAAAAAATAAACCCTACAAAGTATATGGAAGAACAAAAGATCTCAAATAGCTAGTATCATCCTGAAAAAAAAAATAGAAAAAAGCTGGAGGCTTCACACTTCTTCATTCCAACTTTATTGCAAAGCTATAGAACTATAGTGAACAAATCCTTTGATACTGGCCTAACAACAGACACATAGAGCAATGGAAAATATTGAAAGCCCAGAAAGAAATCCACGCATATATAGTCAACTAACATTTGACAAGCCAAGAATACTTGGTGAAGAAAAGGTAGTTTCTTCAATAAATGGTGTTGCGAAAATTGGATATTCAAATGAAGAAAAATGAAATTGGGCCTCTATCTTACACCAATCAAAAAAATTACCTCAGGGGCGCCTGGGTGGCGCAGTCGGTTAAGCGTCCGACTTCAGCCAGGTCACGATCTCGCGGTCTGTGAGTTCGAGCCCCGCGTCGGGCTCTGGGCTGATGGCTCGGAGCCTGGAGCCTGTTTCCAATTCTGTGTCTCCCTCTCTCTCTGCCCCTCCCCCGTTCATGCTCTGTCTCTCTCTGTCCCAAAAATAAATAAACGTTGAAAAAAAAAATTAAAAAAAAAAAATTACCTCAAAGTGGTTTAAAGCCTTAAATGTGAGACTTGAAGCCATACAAGTTCTAGAAGAAAACAAGGGGTAAGCTCTTTGAGATTGATCTTGGCAAAAATTTTTTGGATGTGACACCAAGAGTACACACAACTAAAGAAAAACTAAACAAATGTGATTGCGTGAAAAAATGTAATCGCATTAAACAAAAGTTTTTGCAAAGCAAAAGAAACAACCAGCAAAATGAGAAAGACTATTTATGGATTGGGAGAAAATATTTGCAAATCATCTATCTGAGAAGGTATTAATATCCAAAATATATAAAGAACTTATATATATCAAGCAAACAACAATAATAATCTGAATAACAAATGGACAGAAGTCTTGAGTAGACGTAGCCATATTTTCCAAAGAAGACAGACAAATGGCTGACAGATAAATTAAAGATACTCAACATCACTAATTATCAGGGAAATGTTAATCAAAACCACAATGCTATATCACTTCCCACCTGTTAGAATAGCTATTATCAGAAAGACAAAAGCTAGCAAATCCTGGCCAGGGTGTGGAAAAGGGAAACCTTCGTACTGTTGGTGGTGGGAATGTAAATTGGTGCAGCCACTGTGGAAAACAGTATGGAGGTTCCTCAAAAAATTAAAAAGGAACCACCATAATAAGACTCAGCAATCTGCTGGGCACTTTTATTGTTTACTGTGTGCATGTTAACATTTACTTAAAAGTTTTCCCTAATTTGACTTAACTTTCTTATATCTGTCATTACAACTCTACACTTAACTACTTTCCAAAAGGATTAAATATTTTTATTTTCTCTTTAGCTATTAAAACAACAATGTAACACTATTTTTGTTACCATATAAAAACAAGAATAGAGTTAAAATCTGTAATATATCCCCAAAGGAAATAAAAAAATATGATTCATTAAATAAATATCTCAGTTACTGCATAAATTTACTTACCAAAGTTTTGCAACATTAATGTCTGTATCAATTGGCTTGTTTTGTACTATCAACTCTATTGTCAATATAGAGTCTCATCTCCTTTGTAATGTCATCAGTAATAGTCTAATTTTTACCCCAAAATAATTTAATCCAGTTTTTCTGTTTAGTTGTTGTCTATTTGTTTCTGTCTGCTGTTTATAGATGTGGGCTTACACTATAGTTCAATTTATTAGTTACTTACATGACTTGTCAAATTTCCATCGGATACAAGCAATATGTGTGAAAACATCATCCAAATTGTGGCTTATGAATTATATTGGTTCCAATTACTTTAATATATCATTATGTTTGATTCTTTCTGCAGAAAAAGCCCATATATTCTACACTAACTCCTTTTAAAAGTCCTAGTGAACATTGAAATAAAGATACTTTTTAGAAATGTGTAATAAAATAAAAATAGAGCTGCTGCTAGTTTCTACAAAGCTATGAATGCATGATTAAATTTTTAAAAAATTAAAAAATTGGTTTCCCAAGAAAGTGAGAATAAACATTTAAAATACACTATATGTAGTCATAGTATGATACAGTATATTAAATTATATTTCATTAGCATATTTAGTATATTTCAGAATGTATAGTTGCAGTTGTTATATTGGATATTGGAGCTTAAGGCTACATACATAATATGTATTTATATAGTATATACAAATGCTGAAACTATATTTAATACCTTGCTATTGTATTTATCACATATTTCTCACATTACTTTTGTTTTTTTTTTTTTATTAAAAATTTTTTTTTTCAACGTTTATTTTTGAGACAGAGAGAGACAGAGCATGAACGGGGGAGGGGCAGAGAGAGAGGGAGACACAGAATCAGAAACAGGCTCCAGGCTCTGAGCCATCAGCCCAGAGCCCGACGCGGGGCTCGAACTCACGGACCGCAAGATCGTGACCTGGCTGAAGTCGGACGCTTAACCGACTGCGCCACCCAGGCGCCCCACATTACTTTTGTTTTTGAGAATTGCATTTAAATATTGATCTTGATCAAATTTTTGCATGAAACTTTCATTTATATTTGAATTTCTGTAGGCTTGTATTTAAACTTAGTGTCGGGGTGTTTGGGTGATTCAATCAGTTAAGTGTCCAGCTCTTGATTTCTGCTCAGGTCATAATCTCATGGTTCATGAGATTGAGCCTCGCGTTGGACTCTGTGCTGACAGTGTGGAGCCTGCTTGGGTTTTTCTCTTTCCCTCTCTTTCTGCTTCTCTCTCTCTCCCTCAAAATAAATAAATAAACTTAAAAAAAAAAAAAAACAAAAAACTTTGTTAGTGTGAACTGTGGAAAGCCCAAGATATTCCATAGTTATTTTAACTTGAGGAACTTGCCCTCCAGATCTGTCCCCTAGGGAATCTTTACAGAACTTGCTTTAAGTCTTGTTTTTAGGATGGCTCTAGAGCAAGTATTATGAGTTGTACAGTGTCTCCCTTCAAATTCAAATATTGTAGTCTTAACCCCCAAGTACCTCAGAAAGTGAACTTATTTGGAAATAGGGCTATTCCAGATGTAATTAGGTTAGATGAAGTCATACTGAAGTAGAGTAGGCTCCAATCCCATAAAACTGGTGACCTTATAAAATGGAGAAATATGATCACAGACACACATACAGGGAAGTCATCATATGAATATGGAGGCAGAGATAGGTATTGTGTCTACAAGACAAAGGATGGCAGAGATTGTTGGCAAAGCACCAGACTAGGAGAGAGGCATGGAACAGATTCTCCCTCATGGTTTCAGAAGGAACTAACTGCCAAAACCTTGATCTCAGGCTTCTAGTCTCTAGAACAGTGAAATAATCAATTTCTGTTGGTTAAGTCACTCACATCATACTTTATTATGGCAGTTCCAGGAAACAAAAAGAGGTCTTAATATAGGGCATGGTCCTTATTTTTCAGGTTTGGCTTTTTCTATTTCTCTGAGGAATTCTAGGGGTATTGAGGAGGTCTCAAGTGGGTTGAACAATTCTAGCAGAATTCCCATGTCCTAAGGAACTCTTTTACCAGTGTCCCTCATCTTTTGGTATCTATTCCTCTTTCCAATAAGAAAGCTGCTTTCCAATAAGACATGAGTGGTCTCATTGTAAAAATGTATAACCCAGCCCTCAGCCATGGACTCACAAGGAATCCCTATGCTGACGTCTGAATTCCAGTCTCTACTCAGCATCTTCCTCATCAATACTCTGGCCTGCAAAGTCCTGCCACTTAGCTGACCAGAACTCTGATCTCACCCTCCTCAGCACAGGGAGACTGCTTTTGCTCTGCAGAATTCCAAGTCTCTATGTAGGCCCTCAGACAAGTTTGACTGTTGAGCTCACATCACTGAGCTCAAGTCATTTTTTTTTAATTTATTTACTTATTTTGACACAGAGAGCGAGAGAGCAAGAGTGTACACAAGCATGGGGAGGTTCAGAGACAGGAGACAGAGAATACCAAGCAGGCTCTGTGCTGTTAGTGCAATCTCAATGCGGGGCTCAATCTCACTGAACTGTGAGATCATGACCTGAGCCAAAATCAAGAGTCAGATGCTGAACCCACTGAGCTATCCAGTAACCCCAGAGTTCAAGTCCTTTCTGAAGTTCTGTCAGGGATTACAGTTTTGCACTGACTTTGTGAAACCAGGTGCCTCGTATGCTTTGTCCAGTTTGATAGCTGTTCACAGCAGAAAAACTAGTCCTATTCCATGTATTCCACCAAGGCAAGCCTGTATCTTTCAGAGTGAAACATGTGAGATCTAATAATTTTGATATTGGTAAGCTACCATCTAAATTCCTATAGAGAAGTCTGACTGAAAGACTGTACCACATCTTCCCCATAGCTACCATAATCTCTTGGGTTGATAGTAATCTCTCTTTTCTTCTTCTCTTTTTTTTTGTCCAGAGTTTTTTAAATTTTTTTTCTTAATGTTTTCATTTATTTTTGAGACAGAGAGAGACAGAACATGAGCAGGGAAGGGGCAGAGAGAGAGGGAGACACAGAATCTGGAGCAGGCTCCAGGCTCTGAGCCATCAGCACAGAGCCCGATGTGGGGCTCGAACTCTCAGACTGTGAGATCATGACCTGAGCCGAAGTCGGACGCTCAACCGACTGAGCCACCCAGGCACCCCTCTCCACAGTTGGTTTTAAGAAAGGATATAAAAGAGGGAAATTGATGAAACTATAGAAATGCAATATCTATCTTCTCTTCCAGAAGCATAATGAAAACTGTTCCATTCAGTTTTAAATGTTGATCTAAAATCTCTTTAAGAACTAATTTTAGGTAGAAGAAAAGTGGATAGTAGACCTAAATAGCTTAGAGAACCTCATAAATTAACATTTCTCAATGAAATAACATTTCTCAATCTTTCTCAATGAAACCACGAGAGAGAGACAGAGAGATATTCCCAACAAATAGATAGACACAGATACAGATGATATAGATAGATATAGATGATGAGATAGAGATAGATAGAGAAAAAGATGATAGAGATAGAGAGAGATAGAGATACAGATAGAGATAGAGATACATATATTCCCAACTCATCATAACTTCTTTCCCATACCTTACTCCCTTTGTTTTCTATATACTCGGTTTGACTGTAACGGTTTTGTGATGGTTTCTTTAAGCAGTTCAATTGACCAAAATATATAAATGTTACAATGCTATGTGAACAATGCCCCACAGAAATCACAAAAAAGCAATTAATTAATCTTTTCTCTCCAGCCTAAGTAGTTTTGTGACAGTGTGGTGCTCTATTTTATATTAATCTAGAGTGATATATAGTATGTTTCATACTGGCAGATCTATTTTTGTCACTGCTGTCTTCACCTTGTGGAAGAAAATAATTGTATAAATAATTTCCTTCTGGAAACAAAAATTTATCATTAAAAATCTCAACTGATAACTGTTATTTTAATTATTACTGAAACACTGAAAGGAGTGGAGAGAGACTAGGCCTACTGTTTTTTAATGATGAAAACAATGATTTGATTTATATGTGTTAGTTCTGCAAATGATCCTTAATAAAAATACCATAAGCTGCCAAAGGAGTAATGAAGATGTAGTAATTAGTCATCAGTAAAGATAACTTTAAATATTGATAGGTTTAACCATCTTGAACAACAGAGGCTACTGACAATATACACTATAGAAAAGACACCAACCAAATAAAGCTAAACAAATATGAGACAAACAGAACTAATCAAAATATAAAATACTTGGGGTGCCTGGGTTGCTCACTTTTTTGAGCATCCAACTCCTGATTTTGGCTCATGTCATGATCCCAGTGTTGCGGGATTAAGCCCCACATCTGGCTCCATGCTGAGTGTGGGGCCTGCTTGGGATTCTCTCCCCCTCTCCTCTTCTCTCTCTCTCCTCTTCTCTCTCTCTCTCTCTCTCTCTCTCTATATATATATATATATATATATATGTGTGTGTGTGTGTGTATGTGTATATATATATATATACAAAATACAAATGTGATTATTGTATATATATATATATGCTTGTTTATATAAGATACTTTACGAATGTAAATACTTTATTATTGTGTATATATGTGTGTATATGTGTGCATATATATATATATATGCACAAAATACTTTACAAATGTGATTATTCTAAAATACCTATTATAACAGGCAGGTGATTTTGACCCAGAAGTTGTCCAAAAGTATGTTACTATCTGGTTGTATATGCCAATGTATATTATTTTTTCCATATTATTTAATCTATTTTCCAAAGAAAAATACTAAGCTTTTCTGCAATTATCTTTATAAAGCAAGTTATCCAAAAACAATCTTTTAACGTAAGATTAAACAAGAGAACACTTTCAGAGAGAGGATTTTCTCCTTTAAACAATGAATTCCCTAATGTATTAAAAATATTTTACATGCAGGGAATAAGCATAGTACTGCTGTGAGCTAATTGTACATGGGTACACTGTGTAGCCAGACTGTGGGAGGAGGAAGGGAAGGGCAGAAAACCATTTAACTGTGAAGGAACAGCAGCAAGACCAGTATGATATGCCAAGGTAATAAATGCTATTTATAATTTCTTTTAAAAAATAGTTTACATGCATATTACCATGTTTCAGGTAATATATAAAATGTCTCAGGAAAATGCCTAATTGCCTCAATGGGTAGATATGGAGAACCAGTGAAAGGCGAGGGTAGACTAAAACTAAATTTCTGAGGGCCTTTAATGAAATTGTGAGTGATAAGAATTTCAGATCAATGCAAAGAAAAAAATTATTAAATTGGATTTTAGAAAGAACCTCTAGCTTCAGAGGCCAGCAACACAGGCAACTTTGGCAATTCTTCTTATCTATGGTGTATTAGAATGGCAATAGGTTAAAATTTCAAAACAGTTCTAAATATTACATTCCTAAAACTAATGGGTTTAAAAGTTCTCTTAAAGAACATTTGTAACTTGCAGGTATTCATGTGATTCAAGAAAAATGTCCAAATTATTATGTAAAGTTTTAAGTTTAGAATTTATTATTATACTTAAACCAAAACATTTTTCACATTTCACTTTGAAAAAGGCAATCTTATTCATGTAAAGAAGCTTTGAGAAACAAAACTATATATTAAAGCTGAAAGGTACATTTTTGTGGTAATAGGAAAGAAGAAAGACAGAAAGACAGAAAGACAGAAAGACAGAAAGACAGAAAGACAGAAAGACAGAAAGAAAGAAAGAAAGAAAGAAAGAAAGAAAGAAAGAAAGAAAGAAAGAAAAGGAAAGGAAAGAAAAAAGAAAAGAGAAAAGAAAAGAGAAAAGAAAATAAAAAAGAAAAGGGAAGGGAAGGAAAGGGAAAAAGAATCACAAAGACCACAGTGTACATATTTGGGTCACTCTCACTAGGCATAATAGTTTATTAAAATGTAAGTGAATTATTAATCAATTTATTAGTCATCACTAACATAAAAATAATTAATATGTTTTAGAAAATGACGATAAACATGTAAGCATTACTGAATGTTTAAAAGGAACCCTTTACCTTTTAACACATTGAATACACATTTACAAATATGTTAAATGGAAGTACAGAAAACTGGCAGATATAGGGTCTTGCTGATACTTCTCAAGCATAAAGAAATTGAACAAAAAATACAGTAGCTTCTTAGCTGATAAAAGTTTAACATGCTCAAGACTAACAGGGAGGATTGGAGATGTGACATTTAGTTAGATGCATCAAATGGATTAAAACTATTTTGAAATTTTCAAAAATAATGAATAAATGTTAAAAAAAATTAAAAATAAAGAAATTTTAAAAAAACTATCTTGGATCAACAGGTCAACTTCATTAGCTGGCAAGGATAGTTCTAAAATTAAGTGTGTTAGAATATGAGCACCAGCTTTAATGCATGTCTTGGTGAAATTAAGTTGAGAAAATTTTTTTAATGAAAAATAATATCCCTTTGACAAATGTAAACCCCCTCAATTGAAATTATTTTGGGCCAAACTTTAAATAGTTCATTTAATGGCAAAGGAAACAATGATACTATATTCTTCAAAAAGATAGTTAAATAAACTATTTTCCTTCAGTGCACTAGCTATGTTCAATCACCATAATATCATTTCTTCTAAAAATTTAAATGAAATCAACTTTTTCTGATAACTTTACTTAAAACTGTTACTTTTTACTTCCAGATATTTGTGCTATGATAATTTCCCTATCCCAGTTGTCAACCCTGGCTTAGGGATTTTATGTGTAATAATATCTCCATAGACAACTTTGTATTTCTCTCAAAATACTATATAGATTTTGCAACACACTCTAATATTGATTTTACAACAGTGTTTAGAACATATTATGAAACACCATTAAATATTGGTTAAATGTCAGTTGTGATGTATGCAAAAATTAATATCTTGCTAATAAATGATCATAGCTGGGAATGACTAAAAAAAGTAATCTTAATGGTTGAGGAACACTGTGTATCCATATGGTTGGCTGGTGGCTTTGATTTTATTTTTTGTTCTTATCTATCTTTGAAGATGATGGTTCAGGCAGTCTAGGACACTGCTGACTACAGCAACAGCCCTTAACTCCTCAAAATTAACAGTAATATTTCACTGTCATAATCAAGTTATATGGCTGATTCTGATATCAAAGTGGTAGGGAAGTATTATGTTGACTCTGGCAAAAAAAAAAAATTGTATATTGTCGAACAGAAATACAATACACTTTCCACAGCTAGGAAAGTAAAATATGTGGAGAATTCAGGGAAACTACTCTCTGTTTGGTAGAAAACTCAACTGTCCGGGTGCCTGAGTGGCTCAGTCAATTAAGCATCTGACTTTGACTCAGGTCATGATCTCATGGTTTGTGAGTTCCAGCCCTATATTGGGCTGTGTGCTGAGAGTTGGGAGCCTGGAGCTCACAGATTCTGTGTCTCCCTCTCTCTGCCTTTCCCCCACTTGTGCTTTGTCTTTCTCTCTCTCTCAAAAAAAAAAAATAAATAAATAAACAAACATTAAAAAAATTAAAGGAAAAACCTCAACTGTTAACTTCTATGCCAGTGGTACACTAATTTTAGTAAGAAACAACTAGAGTGTTACTTTAAAAAAGATCAAGATGGCTCAGTTTCTGACTCAAAAGAGTATAATTCAGCAGGCTAAGCTTGGGACATAGGTGAGATATTAGAGGGCTGATTTTTTTGGCATTATTTTATTAAATGTTTGTTTTGTTAGTATTGTCATTTACCAAAAATTCAATAAAAAGAGACCTGCACAGCACAGAGAAGGATATTAAAACTGTTCCAGGGGCGCCTGGGTGGCGTAGTTGGTTAAGCGTCCGACTTCAGCTCAGGTCACGATCTCGCGGTCCGTGAGTTTGAGCCCCGCGTGGGGCTCTGGGCTGATGGCTCAGAGCCTGGAGCCTGCTTCCGATTCTGTGTCTCCCTCTCTCTCTCTGCCCCTCCCCCGTTCATGCTCTGTCTCTCTCTGTCTCAAAAATAAATAAACGTTAAAAAAAAAAAAAAAAAACTGTTCCAGTCACTATTCTCCACATTCTTGTGGATATGAGGAAAAGCAAGAACATGATGAGAGAAACACAAAATAGAAAACGTCACAATAAAACTTTGATAGAGAACACTGCAATATCTGAAATGAAGCATATACTGGATAGGATGACAAGCGAACGTATTAGAAGAAGTAGACTATCTGATTAGCACCATATATTTCCAAATATGTATGTTTATATTAAGTCTCTCTGAAAAAAAATATTAGACACAGATGGTGTCACTAGTAAATTCTATTAGACTTTTCAAAAGGAAAAATTGCCAGATTTACTCAATTTTCCCTAAAATGAAGTAGAATAAATCACTGTTCCATTTGACAGTACCCAACTTCCATTCAGAATGAAAATGATCAGCCAACTTGAAATATTGAGGAACTTAAGCTGATAAAGGATAGCTTCCAAAAAAACCTATAGCCAAAATCATACTAATGGGGAATAGCTTTTCCTTAAGTCAGAATAAAACTAGAATACCTAGTTTTCATTAGTTGTATTTGACTTTGTACTAAAGGGCCTAGACATTCTAATAAAGTAAGAAAAATAAAAATGTAAGATTTAAAAGGGAAGGGACGCCTGCGTGGCTCAGTCGGTTAAGCATCTGACTTTAGCTCAAGTCACGATCTCATGGTTTGTGGGTTTTGAGCCCCGCGTCTGGCTCTGTGCTGACAGCTCAGAACCTGGAGCTAGTTTCAGATTCTGTGTCTCCTTCTCTCTCTCTGCCCCTCCCCCATTCATTCTCTGTCTCCCTCTGTCTCAAAAATAAATAAAAATTTAAAAAAATTTTAAAAAGATTTAAAAGGGAAGAAGTAAAAATTTCCCGTTTTAGATGTTATTGTTTATGTAGAGAATCTCAGGAAATCTACAATAGTTGTAACCAAAGATTAAATTATATACATGAGTAAATTTATAGTGTATAAATTATATCTCAATAAAGCTGTCAAAAAGTACAAATGATAAAGCAAAAATTCAATAGAGAGATTTTTATGGTGATGGAAATATTTTATATTTTGTTGTGATAGTTATATGACTGTATCCATTTGAATAAATTAATCTATCTGTACACTCAAAATGAGGAAATATAGGTCAGCATAAAGGTTCAAAGATAATTTTTGCAAAGGATAATAAGCAAGAAGATCACAAGAAATAAGAGTATATAAAGACATTATGAAAATGATTATTACATTAGAAGTGGCAAATATTAAAGACTGTAAACTCAGGAAAATATATTGTGGACAGACTAGAGGAAATTAAAAATGAAAAATATGAACATGATGGTAGATTTAGTAATTGGCTTTTTGAAGAGGAGAACAGAACAAACAAATTAGAAAGTACTCCAGATAGAAGAAAATATTCCCAAAAGAAAGACTTGATTCTGCAGGTGAAAGTGACATACTGTTACTCAGGAAAAAATGATATAGAACAATCAACAATATTCTGTTGTGAATCTATTGTCTACTCCTCTTCCAAACCCTTACAATTTGCAATAGTCCATCGCCTATATACCTCTGGCCTTGCTGTACATCCTCCTACCTTTTCATGTAAGTTGAAACCTGGTTGTCCTCAAGGAAGCTTCTTTCTCACAGCCTTCCTAAGGGGTGACTAGTTAGTCCCTCATTCTAACACCAGCCTCAAAGGAGGGCAGGGACTCTTTTTGCTTCTCATTACCA
Organism: Lynx canadensis; assembly: GCF_007474595.2. Taxonomy (NCBI): domain Eukaryota; kingdom Metazoa; phylum Chordata; class Mammalia; order Carnivora; family Felidae; genus Lynx; species Lynx canadensis. The sequence goes on from NC_044303.2 coordinate 162,875,067, forward strand.
CTTATAGGCCACTGTCTCTACCTCCATCCTAAACCCTGCCACCTATGCCATTCGGTTATACCACTTACTCTCCATCCTTGTTTCAATCAGTTCCAGAAGTCTCAGTTACTATCTCCCAGTCCTTGAAGATTTTGGCAATTTGTTAATTTGTATGCTTTTTAATAACACCCTGTTAGGGGCGCCTGGGTGGCGCAGTCGGTTAAGCGTCCGACTTCAGCCAGGTCACGATCTCGCGGTCCGGGAGTTCGAGCCCCGCGTCAGGCTCTGGGCTGATGGCTCAGAGCCTGGAGCCTGTTTCTGATTCTGTGTCTCCCTCTCTCTCTGCCCCTCCCCCGTTCATGCTCTGTCTCTCTCTGTCCCAAAAATAAATAAACGTTGAAAAAAAAATAAAAAAAAAATTAAAAAAAAATAACACCCTGTTATAAGTAAAGATAAATGAGTATATTAGCTTATCCTAGTATTACTGAATTTCTCTCAATTCCCCTTATATTCCTAATAATTGTATCTAGCTATCCATCCATCCATATAAAGATATAGATAAGTGTATTAGTATAGATATAGATAATATTTGCTTCAGGACAAGAATATTTATGCCAGTTATATATTCTTTGTGAATTTTATTATTTATTATAGTATTCCTTTCTGTTTTAGTTAATGAATTTGTCTTGAATGTTTTTGCTTGTTATTTCATATTACGAAGAAATTTATTAGCATAAATTTGCTATCATCTCACTGCCAGTGTTGCTATTCCTATTACAAAGTCTGAAACCTCACACAACATGTACATGATTTAATTGGGTGTGGCTAACTTTATATAAATTTACTCTTAACACCACAGTTTACATTGTGGTAGTCTGTATTAATTACTAAGTTTTAAATAACATTCTTTTTGATTTATTATAATCATTCTAAAAGTAGGTATTTGTTGACCAGTATTCATATGCACATATTACAAAACTGCTTGTATGTTAAGTTTTTGGAGAGATAAATTTATTGAAGGCCATAAAATTCTCTTATTATAATTATTTGGTCATATTAATTAAACACCTAAATAAGTTTGTGATAATAATTAGGAATTTCTGAAGAAATTTGCCTCAAAAAAATCAGTAGCTTTATCTTTTTCTTGTGGAAGACACTGTATAAGTTATAAATGGAGAATAAAAGACTCTATCTATCAAAGATGACATTATAATTACATCAAATATATTATTAGAAAGTCAAAATTAATTCCTCTGCATAGGGTCTATTTTCTTCTTAGTGTCATTTGTCAGCTTGGCAACTATGAAAGGCTTTCATGATTTTCTAGCATTATCTTCTATTAAAAAGAGGAGAAAGTGAACATTTAACTTTTTCCAATAATAAATTTAGAAAATGCATCCCAATCAATAAATGGAAAAGGCAAAAAATTTCAGGAAAATGACGTGCAGTGAAGTTCATTTGAATAGTTTGACTTATGAGGAAATCAAACTTTTCAACCAGCCTTGGCTGATAATAGGAAGAATGTGTTATCAAATCTGTTTGCACTCAAAGTTTACCGTTCACAGTTTTGGTGAAAAATAAAACTTGCCAGAAAAAAAATGTATTTAAAATTTTCACCTGCTCTCTCCTAGATTTGAGTTTTTCCGAAGCAGTCCTTCTGACATGATAGTTGCATTTCCTCTGGCATGTGTAAATGTTTAATTGGGCCAAACATTCTCAAGTAAAACACTTGGTAAGGAATAGTGAGGTGAATCATCCATGCTAAATATTTGTAGCTCTAGTCCTCATGGAGAAGTTTTCTAAATATGCACAAGTCTTTGTTAAGCCAAATAGAAAAACTGAGTAACACTAATTGAAATGATAGATGTACTTAGCTACTTAAATACCAAAATTAATTGACTTACTCTATAGGACTATGATCATCAACCAATCAAGAAAGTATATTATTATTTAATTTCCAGATAGACCAAAAGATCAATGGAACTAAAGAGAGAGAGAGTCACAAAATAGAACTGTTAAATATATGGAAAGTTTTTTTTTTCAAAGAATAAAGGAAGTTCAGTAGAGAAATGAAATGTTTAAAAAATGGGTTGAACCAATGAGATATCACATGTACAAAATAATCATTTTGACTCGTATTTTGCACCATGTACAAAATTAACTAAGATGTATCATAGATATAAATAAAACAGCTGGTGTTATAAAACTTCTAAAAGAAAACATCAGAAAAAATGTGATCTCACTTAGGCAAAGATGTCTTAGCTATGACACTGAAAGCACAAGTTATTAAAAAAGATAATGCACACTTCATGAAAACTGAAAAGTTTCATTATTTGAAAGGCACTATTAAGATAATAAAAGGTTTGGGGCGCCTGGGTGGCGCAGTCGGTTAAGCGTCCGACTTCAGCCAGGTCACGATCTCGTGGTCCGTGAGTTGGAGCCCCGTGTCGGGCTCTGGGCTGATGGCTCAGAGCCTGGAGCCTGTTTCCGATTCTGTGTCTCCCTCTCTCTCTGCCCCTCGCCCGTTCATGCTCTGTCCCTCTCTGTCCCAAAAATAAATAAACGTTGAAAAAAAAATTTAAAAAAATAAATAAAAGGTTTATTACAGACTGGGATGAAACCTATGAAAATCATATATTTGGTAAAGGACTCATATCCAAAATATGTTTAAAACATTTAAAACTTAGGGGCGCCTGGGTGGCGCAGTCGGCTAAGCGTCCGACTTCAGCCAGGTCACGATCTCGCGGTCCGTGAGTTCGAGCCCCGCGTCAGGCTCTGGGCTGATGGCTCGGAGCCTGGAGCCTGTTTCCGATTCTGTGTCTCCCTCTCTCTCTGCCCCTCCCCCGTTCATGCTCTGTCTCTCTCTGTCCCAAAAATAAATAAAAAACGTTGAAAAAAAATTAAAAAAAAACATTTAAAACAATAGCAGGAAGGCAAACACCCTAATAAATTAATAAATAACGGGCCACATTTTTTAGGTGAAACTTCTTCAAAGAAAATATGTGAATGCAAATGAGTGAAATAAATCTTGGAAACAGGCATACATATTATACCATTTACATTAAACTCTATATAGTATAATTTATAGTGTCAGAAAGCAAATCATTGGTTTCCAGGACAGTAAGAGAGATATGGGGGATAATAAGGAGAGATTACAAAGGGTATAAGGCAGGGGCACCTTGGTGACTCAATCAGTTAAGTGTCTACTTGATTTCGGCTCAGGTTATGATCTCACAGTTCGTGAGTTCAAGCGCTGGTCAGGCTCTGAACTGACAGTGCAGAGCCTGCTTGGGTTTCTTTCTTTCTTTCTTTCTTTCTTTCTTTCTTTCTTTCTTTCTTTCTTTCTTTCTTTCTTTCTTTCTCTCTCTCTCTCTCTCTCTCCCTCTCTCTCTCTTTCTCTCACTTGCTCTCTCTCAAAAATAAATAAACATTTTTTATTTTTTTAATTATTTTTTTATGAAGTTTATTGTCAAATTGGTTTCCATACAACACCCAGTGTTCATCCCAACAGGTGCCCTCCTCAGTACCCATCACCCACCCTCCCCGCCCTCCCACCCCCCATCAATCCTCAGTTTGTTCTCAGTTTTTAAGAGTCTCATGCTTTGGTTCTCTCCCACTCTAGCCTCTTTTTTCTTTTTTTTTTTTTTCTTCCCCTCCCCCAGGTGTTTCTGCTGAGTTTCTCAGGATCCACATAAGAGTGAAAACATATGGTATCTGTCTTTCTCTGTATGGCTTATTTCACTTAGCATAACACTCTCCAGTTCCATCCACATTGCTACAAAGGGCCATATTTCATTCTTTCTCATTGCCACATAGTATTCCATTGTGTATATAAACCACAATTTCTTTATCCATTCATCAGTTGATGGACATTTAGGCTCTTTCCATAATTTGGCTATTGTTGAGAGTGCTGCTATAAACATTGGGGTACAAATGCCCCTATGCATCAGCACTCCTGTATCCCTTGGGTAAATTCCTAGCAGTGCTCTTGCTGGGTCATAGGGTAGCACTATTTTTTGAGGAACCTCTACACTGTTTTCCAGAGCAGCTGCACCAGTTTGCATTCCCACCAACAGTGCAAGAAGGTTCCCATTTCTCCACATCCTCGCCAGCATCTAGTCTCCTGATTTGTTCATTTTGGCCACTCTGACGGGCGTGAGGTGATATCTGAGTGTGGTTTTGATTTGTATTTCCCTGATGAGGAGCGACGTTGAACATCTCTTCATGTGCCTAAATAAACATTTTTTAAAAAGGGTGTGAGGCAGGTTCTTGGAGGGATGAATTTGTTCAAAATCTTGTTTACATTGATGGTTTCATGATGGGGTTAGGAAACATTCAAAAGTAGAATTATTCTTGATTCATAAATTAATATAAAAATTTATGGTACGTTTGACCATTCATCCATTAAAAGGCATCTGTGCTTTTTCCATTTTGTTATTATTCCAAATAAAGCAATAATGAATGTCAGTGTATGTGTTGTATGAGCATAGTTTTTCATTTCTCTGAGTGAAATGCCCTATTACAAAATTGCTGCGAATTTGGTGATTCCATGTTTAGGTTATAGGAAATTTCTAAAGGATTTACCAGATTGTAACATTTTACATCCTTCTCAAAGCTAGAACAACTAATATAATACTATATGTTAACTATACTGGAATTAACATTAAAAAAGAAAATTAATTAATTTAAAAATAAGATTTGTATGCACTGACATAAACATATCAATCAGATATAATAGATTGGGGAAAAAACAAGAGACATGACAGTATCTTGAGTGGGAATCCATTTTATAAAAAAATGTATATATCTGCACACTAAATTATGTAGTGAACAGTATAGAATTTGCCAGCAGTCTCAAAATAGATTATTTCTAGGATTGTAATGACAAGGTTATTTTATTTTTATATATAATTTTGTATTATATATTTTATACAGTAATATCTGTTATTTGTAGTTTATCAATGAAAATGGATGTGTAAGCAATCAGTGAGTGGGGAAGCAGGGGTGTCAAGAAGTAATTTAGTGATATTTGGAAGTTGGCTAACTCTTCAAAATATAAAACATAAAATCTGAAGCATTACATTCAAAATTCCACAAAAATAAATTTCTGATAAAAAGATAAATGGAAAAAAGTTAAATGCAGAAAAAAAAACAGAAAATGGAGATGATTTATCTTTTGTGTGATACTTGGGAAAGGAAAGACTTTTATTTTTTTTTTTTTCAACGTTTATTTATTTTTGGGACAGAGAGAGACAGAGCATGAACAGGGGAGGGGCAGAGAGAGAGGGAGACACAGAATCGGAAACAGGCTCCAGGCTCCGAGCCATCAGCCCAGAGCCCGACGCGGGGCTCGAACTCACAGACCGCGAGATCGTGACCTGGCTGAAGTCGGACGCTTAACCGACTGCGCCACCCAGGCGCCCCAAGGAAAGACTTTTAAAAGCATAATTGCAAAAGTATGAATGATAAACTAAATGGTTTGAATATGTTGGGTTGAACATTTCCTTATTTTAAAAACATCAGTGCAAATTAGGCAGATTATCTGAGAAAAAATGTTTTCAGAAAAATTGCAGTCATTATTATACCATAAACACTGCTAGCAAATCCATGAAAATAAGAAAAATTCCAATATAAGAAGCAAATATGCTGAAGAAATAAAGGTATAATATGAGAGTATTTAAGCCTCGCTGAAAATAATTGATCCATCAATCACACTCCTTTGTATTTATCCAAAAGGGTTGAAAACTTAAGTCCAAACAAAAAAACTGCAAATGGATGTTCATAACAGCTTTATTCATAATTGCCAAAACTTGGAAGCAACCAAGATATCCTTTAGGACATAAATGGATAAATGAACTGTGTTGCATCCAGATAACAGAATATCTTCTGTGCTAATAAGAAATGGACTATCAAGCCATGAAAAGACATACAGGAATCTTACATACATATTACTAAGTGAATGTAGTTGATCTGAAAAAGGTACATATTGTATGATTCCAACTATATGACTTTCTGAAAAAGGTGAAACTATCACAACAATAAAAAGATCAGGCATCTGGACCTATGGGAGAAGAGATGCATAGATGGAACATGGAGGATATTTGGGTGGTGAAAATATTTTGTATGATACTATAATAATGGATACATGTCATCATAGTTGTCCAAGCCCATAGAATATACAACACCAGGAACGAACCCGAATGTGAACTACGGACTTTGGGTAATTATGATGTGCTTCTACAGGTTCATCAGTTGTAACAAATGTACCACTCTGGTAGAGGATGTTGGTAATGGGAAAGCTACACATGTGTGGAGGTGGGAGATAAATAAGAAATCTCTGTACCTTCCTCTTAATATTTCTATGAACCTAAAATTGCTCAAAAATAAGGTCTTTAAAAATAGTTTGTGAAATTTCAGGTTATTTGTTGTACTCTTGTGATGTGAGGTATTTTAATTTCAACTTTTTCATAGAAAACTCAGTAACTTGTGTAAAAGTAATGAACTTTAAAATAAATAAGCTGACTTTAAATGCATAATAAGAATTGTAAACACCATGAGATAGTTTACTTACTTGCCATCCAATTGGGGATATCAAATCATTTGTCAATTTTATCTACTTCTAATTAATTGAAGATTGTTGTTCCTGGAGAAAACAGATCATGAACCTACCACTCATAAAGTGTTTTCTGTCCCTCCTTATTCTCCTCAGAACCAAATCACAATATTTTATTCAGTGTTTTTGTGGCCAGAGTTTAATTTTCAACTCCTTAGAATGGTGGATTTTGGGATATTTTATGAGAAAAGTAACTCCAAAAATTTCTAAAACTTGAATTGTATCTTAAATTGACTCTTAAAATGCTTACTTATATACAGGTTTTTGTTTGCTTTGTTGTATTTCTAAACTTGTCTAAGGGAAACTCTATGTCTTATTGAATCTCTACCAATTAGCACCATGCCTGGCACATAGGTCTTAAATGAATATTTATGGAGTGATGAATGAGTGGGTGAATAAGTGAAGGAAGTAATCATGTTAGCATATGACAGTCCTTTATTTCTCTGTTAAGAAATGAAATTGATAACATTTTTTTTCTTCATGACTTATAATTTTAGGGAAAAAATAATTTCAATTATTTTGGTATATAATGATTTTTAAGAAAATTAAGCTTGAAAATGTCACATTGAAATAGCCTGTATCCTCAAGTCATATAATTAAATATTTAGGTATCATAAGAAAAGGAGTCTTCTATGTACTTATAATCAGGGATAAAATAGCTCTTCCTAGAAATATTATGTATGACTCCACGATAAAATTTATTCCAAGCTTCCAGTTACTCTCCTGTGCCCTATTTCTTTCTACACACACACACACACACACACACACACACACACACACAGTAGCTTTTTCTACCACCACTTCAGGCATCTAAAAATCCAAGTGCTTTCTTAGCTCCATATTCTGCATCAAGACAATTAACTTCTATGTTGCTTTTGTGGAATCAGTTTCAACATGTAAAGCAAATTTTGCATTTACAGCTACAGATTTTAATCAGTGATTGTGAAACTAAACATTTATCACTTGTTAAGTTACTTTCAAGTAACAGCAAGTAGGTATAGAGAGACTTGCAGAACTTCAACCATAGTTGATTTGAGCACCCACACCTACACATTCCTGGGTGCATTTCAATCTCACAACAAAGGAACAAATGCTGCTGTCCATTTCTGGGAAGAAGAGAGGATAAAATGAATAGGTTCTGTGAGCACTAGCTTTGTCAGAAGCATTTGAGAAAAATAACAACAATAGCAGCCAGAGATCTTGTATTGAATACTTTACATTTCAAAATTCATATAATTCTCACAACTGTCCTATGAGGGATGTAGTATAATTTTCCTCATTTTTTAAATGAGGAAATGGACATTCAGAGGTTATAACCTGATCAAGATCAAACAAATACACGGAAGACCTCAGGGCTCAGCCTAGGAATTGGACTCTTTCTGGCCCAGTACAGATATTCAGTACCATTCAACCTCTTGTATCAAGGGTCAAACTTCCATCCACTGCCAAAGTATAATCCAGTCCATTCCAGCTCAGCTTCCCAACACTCACAGATACAAAGTTTATGCTTGAGGTAACATTTTTATTCAGACTGATGTATATTCATCTGCCATAAAACCTTTCTCTTAGGGGTGCCTGGGTGGCTCAGTCAGCCAGGTCATGATCTCATTGTTTGTGAGTTCAAGGCCCATGTCAGACTCTCCACTGACAGCACAGAGCCTGCTTGGGATTCTCTTTCGCCCCTTTTTCTACCTCCCCCCTGTTCTCCCTGTCTCTATACCTATCACAAAATAAATAAATAAAATTTTTAAAAACTTAAAAAATAGAAAGTCTCATTAGGATGCCTGGGTGGCTCAGTCAGTTAAGCGTCTGACTTTGGCTCATGTCATGATCTGATAGCTTGTGAGTTTGAGTCTCTGTGCTGACAGCACAGAGCCTGGAGTTTGCTTCAATTCTGTATCTCCTTCTCTCTCTGCCCCTACCCCGCTCACATTGTCTCTCATAAATGAACATGTTAAAATTTTTTTTAAAAAAGTCTGATTATATCCTCTTTATAGCCAGAAAAAGGAAATGTATTCTGATTGAAGTTATAACAATAAATTAACAATGTATTTTTTTCAAGTGCATTTACTGGACTTTGTTATAGAAATTTTATTGTGGACTACATTTTGCTTAATCTTCATACAAACGTGTCTATGTACTCAAGTACTGGATGTTAACCTGGAAATTAATAGCTACCAAATGTAGGCCAAACTAATTATATATGTTATCTGGAATAATAATCAGAAGCATTGGCCAAGATTGGTGTTCCTTTAAACATCGTTTTTATGTCCATTGCATTCTCCCTCAAATGTTTATCTTAAATAGAGGGAAACATTTTTATCATATATTTTCCTATAATGTTTTAATGTAGCGATTCTATTGGCTTACTTATAATTTAGATAGCAGTAGGATGAAGATAACTATCAGCCTCAGAAATATGGCAGACTAAAGAGTTAATCTCCTTCAAACTTGTGTTCCATAGTATAGCATCATTCTGATATCAAAAACTACTACATGTATTCATCCATTTTGTTTTCTTCTGTTGCCATATTCAGTCAAAGTAGATGATCTAAACTTCCTTGCTGGGCATCCCATTTGCTGAGGTTTTCTGGGCATATGACTTTTTTAGTCAGTGATTTTGCCTAGAATAACACAGAGCTTAAAGAAAACAAATATATTTTAACAGCTACAGACTCCCATATCATACATTCAATTTTGATTCCATGAAGTGTTGTTTTACCTTTATCATATATTTTTATCTAAGTTTGAGAAACTTTCCTTTATCTATTCATACAATGAAAAATTCTTTTTAAATGTTACTTTTGAGAGTGAGAGATACCAAAGCGTGAGCAGGAGAGGAGCAGAGATAGAGAGGGAGACACAAAATCTGTAGCAGCTCCAGGCTCTGAGCTGTCAGAACAGAGCTGACATGGGGCTAGAACTCACGAACCCACGAGATCATGACCTGAGCCAAAGTTGGACGTTTAACCAACTGAGCCACCCAGGCACCCGAAAAATTATTTTTATCCAAGTGTAGCACTTTAGAATTAATTCCAGCATTTCACTATTGGCATAAATGCTAATATTTTTATGACAGATGTAATTGGTATTACATTGAAGATGTAATTCATATTCCATGTACTTCACCTGCACTGTATAACACATAGATTCTAATTCAGTATCATGATTCAGGACACGGGTGTTTGATATTCCACTGTGCCTGTGAGTTCATGAGAAAAATATTATGGAGAGTATCTTAATATAGAAATAGTTCAGCTCTCTGGTTTTTGTATAGGTAATACCAACATATATTTCACATTATACTTAGAAATTTTGACTTGAAAATTAACTTTTAATTCAAATGAGAGTGTTCTCCAAATATATCAAAATGTCTTTAATGTCCATCCTAGAACAGCCCTAGAGATTAAACAAGATAGGAATGAAGTCTAATATTGGTGCAATAATTTATGTTTGTTTCCAAAATTTTTTATATCCATTTTAGTTGAATCAAGAAAATTATGACAATATTTTACATTAATATAGTAGTTTATTATTCTAGAATGTGTTCACAGTTATTACCTCATTTGAACCTTATTGTGAGATAAGATGGAGAGTAGATATCGTCATTTGTATTTTATCACTGGATAACCTTATGGTTAGATAGCAGCCAAAATATGTTTTAAATGCATATTGTTTTCAGAGATCTTAGGTACACAAAAGTAGCAATTATAAGACTATTAGAAATCAAGAAGCATTTCAAAGTGATGATATTGACATCACAGATATTGTCTGAGAATAAAAATAAACACATTTTCCCTGTTGTAACCTCTTTGAATCTGCTACTTTTCATCCCCCTATTACTGAATTCATATTTATGTCTCACATTTTTTCCTTACTCTATTAAGAGAAAGGATTGTGTACTTTGGAATTTGTATCTTCAGCATCTATCAAAATCACTGATATCCAGAAGATGCCTAATAAATATCTGGTTTATGACTGAATGTTCCTTTTCCATAAACAGCCTACCTACATTCTTTCCTCTATTTCCAGTGGAAATCTACTGTCTAAAAAATTATTTGATATGTATGCCTTAATTGTATTATATTGGAAACAAGAATTTCCATGCTGAGTCACAACTATTATCTGTCCAATGTAGTGTTGGTTGATTGAATAAGTCATGCATTCATTCATTCACTCATTCACTCATCTCATTTTATTTAATTTACGAAATATCTATTGGTCATCTAACTATGTATTTTATACACTGCCGGACACTGGGGGCTCAAAAACATACTTAATCTTTACCATCATAGATTGGTATGAAAGAAATTAACCAAACACATACTTTAAAATGTGAAAACCGCTAAAAAGGAAAAAGTGTGAGACTTATGAAATCTTACGGTATATACTGGTTTACCCTACAGATAACACCAGAGAAGGCATCACAAAGTATATGGAAGAGTTGAAGCTCTCTGAAAAATACGATTTTAGGTAAGTTCAAAGAAAGAAGTGATTGTTATAGTCAGGGAGAAGATCATATGTAAAGATGCAATTTCAGGAGGAAGGTCATCCATTCCAGGAAGAAAAAAAGAAATGTGGTGAACAAGTAGAAATACGATATCAAAGGAAGGGCGAGACACAAGCACGGGTCAGATTAGTGAGGAATCACATGTCCTGTTAAGGGTTTCAGTTTACAATCTCAAAGTGAAATTCACTGAGTGTTTTAATTTATAGAAGTATACTCAAGTTGAGATTTAAATAGTCATAGTCATGATTCTAGCTTTATTCATGAAGGCTGGAAATTAAAATGAAAGAAGTGCATAGAAAAATATCATTTATGTGTCTAGGTCATAGTTTAAGGGATGATGCTTTAGATAATAGTAAATATAGCAGATTTTTTCAAGAAATTGGTTGGACTCCTGGCTATTCAGGAGGTAAAAAATATGTATAGAGATTACTCATTAGTTGGATGATGATGAGTGGTGGAAGAAAGATCATATTAAGCAAGCCTATTATCTATCTGATTTGAAACATATAATAAAAATGATAAAAACAAAATAAAAATTGGCATGGGGAGAAACTGAATAAGGAAAAAGTCTGTTTTGTATTTGAGATGGTTTTTAAATACCCAAGTGGATAACTTCAATTGAATAAATGTTTAGAGATAAAGATATGTGACAAGACATGAGTCACATAGATGCTTATAGATGGTAATTTTAACAATGAACACGAGATTTCTCAGTGAACATATAGGTAATAAGAAGAGAAAGGTGATAGGGTGAAACCATGAGACTCTTCATCCTTTGAAGACTTGAAGATAAGAGAATGCGCCAGGAAAACAAATGAGAAAACGACAAAGAAATAAAAGTTAAGAAGAAACCAGTAAAGTGAAGTGCTGGAAATTAAGGAGAGCTCAAAGTCTGTGTAGATGTCATCTATATTTAGATGGACTAAAACCTACTAAAGAATTTCATGGCATAGAGTCAACCAATGACCATCTCAGAAGCCATTCGGTAGACTGACAGGATTAGTCATAGAGTGTGTTTCACAGTTAAATGGACAATGGAGAAAAAAGAAACAGCAAGCATAACCAACTATTTTGAGAAGCCTGGCAGTAAAAATCAAAAGCCCAGGTGTAAATGTTATAGGTTAAAAAAATGGAGATAAAGAGGATGGGTTCAGAGGTGGGAATCATTGAATATCTGGCAACTTCACCTGAAGGGGCATCCAGCTACTGGTTTCTATATTCTTTGGAAATAAAAACAAAAAGTAATAAGGATCAGGAGGTATAAGATGGTGGTTAAATAGATGGAAATATGAGGAAAATGGAAATCTTATTGAAACAAAGAGAAAGAATCCAAAAAAGCCTGTCACTGTCTATGCCATATTTTTGAAATTAATATAATAATAGTTCTTGGATAGATCCTAGTTATAAACTGGTCTTAGTTACTTTTGCTTTTTATTCATGTGTGTTTTAACTTTATTTAATTTACACAACTAGTATGATTTTTCCAGCAGGAGATAGAAATTGAAATACTCCTTAAAAGACATATATATGTTAAGTAAAATAAGTCATACAGAGAAAGACAGATACCATATGTTTTCACTCTTATGTGGATCCTGAGAAACTTAACAGAAGTCTATGGGGGAGGGGAAGGAAAAAAAAAAAGAGGTTAGAGTGGGAGAGAGCCAAAGCATAAGAGACTCTCAAAGACTGAGAACAAACAGGGTTGATGGGGGGTGGGTGATGGGTATTGAGGAGGGCACCTTTTGAGATGAGCACTGGGTATTGTATGGAAACCAATTTGACAATAAATTTCATATAAAAAAAGTAAAAAGTAGACATATATTTTTACTTTAGATATATCATAACTGACCCTTTTCTGTAAAATGCACATACTTAATTTATGTACAAATGTACATAATGTATATACTTTATGTACAATTTATGTACAAATGTATATACTTAAAGAGAAATATAATTTGTCTCTATTAGAAATGCATCCATTCAATTGCAAACAATAGAAAGACTAACAACAACAAACACATAAGGCTTTACTTTTTCTCACACAAAATTTTGGAAAAACAGGAGAAAATAACTAATCAGAATGCTGCTATTTTTTTTAAATCTAGGTCTTATGCAGTTAAGACATTCATTCTAATATTTTGTTAAAATCTTCAAAATTAATTTTAGAGGAGTAGAACTAAACGTTATGCATTTCATATAAAATATGTAATCCATCAAGAAAAATATAAATTTTAAAGCATGAAATTGTTAAACATTTATTAACATTCTAATGTAAATTATTAGCTGCTATATTACTTCTACTGCTTCCGTAGATGCCTGCCCCGCTGTCAAGGAAACTCTCATGCCTGTCACCTTTAAGTAGTTTGCTGAGATTTCAGTATTTTCTTTTTATCTTTAACTCTTTGAGGTAGTACTTGCAAACTCACCATCTCCAGCAGCTCTTCCAATCTTTGCAATTGTATTAAGTCACAGCAGCTTTCCCCAGCGTACCATCCCTTTCCCTAGTGGAGAGCTTATTACTGTTCGTGGGTATCCCCTGAGTCCATGATGACTCTCCATAGGGGAACAGAAATGGAAGGAGGCAGAGGAGGTGATGGAGGTCAGGGGTAAAACAATTTATGGAGGCCTATGGTGAGATATCAGAGATAAGTGGGAAGGTGGGAGATTGAAGAAGAGGAGGGGAAGAAAAGACTGGGGGGGGGGAAGCAGAAAAACGCACAAAGCTCTTGCCCAGTGGTTCAAGTAGTAGTGCACCAACAAGTACAAGTGTTTTGATGAAAAATAATGAATTCATAATAACAAAAAAATATTTGAATACTGGATGCTATGCACCAGTGTTGTAATAACTCCACACAAAGTCTTGAGATCAACTGTTGCTATTATTGCTGAGGCTGGGTGGTGCCATGGCTGGCACTCACTGTACGGAGATGACTGGAGCTTCAGCCATAATATCTGCATTCATGGCAGGCAGAATGACATAAAGGAAGCTTTCAGGTGCACTATGGAGAAATAAAGTTGGAAGTAGTTAAGTCACTCACTGCAGAATGACATTTGGCTTAACCATTATCACAGCCGGGGGAATGCAGTATACATTTTTCTTTTGGCAAATTTTCATTGGCCCACTGCAACTCAGCTCAATCTAATATTCTTTTGATTTGCAATAAATTGTTTTCCAGTCAACATTTAAAAAATAATCATAGCAGGAAATAAAGTATTGTATTTACCCACATTGTTTCTATTTCCCTTTCTCTTACTTCCATCAGGGGGTTCTTGTTACCTTCCATTGTGGGTTTCCTTTTACTAGAAGGATTTTTTTTTTCTTTTAAACATTACTCTCTCTTCTTGTTTTCCCTTTCTGGCATGCATACTATACAGATATTTGTATTTCTATTTATATTCTACAAATCACTTGAATTATTAAATATTTCGTTTCTTTATTTTTTCTTGATGTCTTCTGGGAGAATTCTGTGACCTAGTATTTGAACTCATTAAGGTGTAGTTTACCTGTAAACAGTTTTGTTATAAATCTCATTCATAGAGTTCTTTAAACTATTTTTATGATTAATATTTCAAATTAGTTCTGTTAACAATTGTAAAATGATTGTCTTTGTTATCCTTGCTCCATCCTATTGAAATTTATATTATATAGTTGAGAGTGTTGTGCAATCTTACTTTGGCTTGCCTATTAATATTGCTTTATATAACACAGTTTTTTCAGTTTGTTATATTTTATTAGAACAGATTCTACTCAAACCTCATATTTTTCCTGGGAGCAATTATCTTCAGATAATCAACTAGCTTAGGTAATGTTGTTCCAAGTATGGGGTGAAATACCTGGAAACCCTCTTTAATTAGGGAATGGATGATATAGAACCACTACAAGGATGATGCTCAAAGTTATTCTAAATTTGTTCTGACTTTCCCTGTGACCACAGTCTACCACTAGGTACTCACCCCACCTGAAACCAATATTAAACAACATCACCTTGCCCTTTGGGTATGAGGGTGAAGAATAGGAACTTTTAGTTCTACCTGTACTTGTTTTTATCCACTCACCACACTTTTTCCCTCTCAGTCTTTGTGCTAGTGTCATACCTTTTATTTCCATATCCTAGAAGTACCAAAATATGTTGTATCATTCTTGCTTAAAGAGTTATCTTTTAATGAGCTATATAGCTAATTAGCCTTCAAATAAAGTAAACAGAATCACTTCAACAAAGAAGATATACGGATTGCAAATAAGCACATGAAACTGAGTTAATAGCATTACACAATAGCATACTACTGCACAATTACTAGAATTACTAGTATTTAGAAATTCTAGAAATAGAAATTCTAGAATAGAAATAGTATTCTAGAAATACTAGAATAATCTGAAATTTAAAAGTCTGATCATACTAAGTGTTGGTAAGGATTTGGAGCAATTAGATTTCTCATATTCCACTGGTGGAAATGTTGAGATAATAAAATCACTGGAAAACTGTGTGGCAATTTCTTTTAAAAGTTAATATATACCTATCTTTTACCCCAGTCATTTTACTACTGTATATTTGCCCAAGAGAATAAAACCCTATGTTGTTACCAGCACTTGTATATATATATAAATATTGGTAGTGTTTTTATCATAAAAACTGCAAATATCCATATGTCACTAACAGATGAATGAATGAGCAAATTGCACACAGCTCTACAACAGGGTACTCAGCAGTTAGTGATGAATTACATATTATACTGCAACAACATGGTGCATCTCAGATATAGTAATGCTGAATGGAAAAAAAGCGACATAAAATAGTATATAGTTTCTATTACTATATAAATCTATTTATATGAATCTCTAGAAAATGCCCACAGATATATAAGACAGAAGAAAGGCATGTGGTTGTTTAAGGATAGAGCAGGCAGGACTCTGCAGGAGGTGAGAGTTTAAAAAGGGAATGATGAAATTTCAGGGTAATGAATTTATGCATTAGGTTGATTGCGGTGAATATATAGAGAGCATGAATACATATCTCACCCTTGCCTCCTCAGGGAGAGGGAGGTAGCAAAGTGAATGAAATAGGTAAAGGAGTCCAATAAGAAGAGCTTGCTATATGGTCAGCCACCGCCACTTGCTTTTTGGCAGAGACTCAGAGGCAAGCAGGAGAGCGGGAAGGAAAGCTTGAGTAGAGAAGAGAAGCCTGGAGGTGCCCTCTCTGGAGGCTGTTGTCATGGGGAAGCTGTGGGTAGGAAAACTAGAAGCTGGGGTCTTGCCACGTGATGGCTGAGGGCTGCATATTTGGTTCTCTCTGGTTGGTCCTAAGTTGGAAGCAAGACAAAAATTAGGGAAGGTGTTAATTATTAATCAAGTCTGCCCTTTAGGGCTGATTGCTGTAGGAATTGTTGACTTGATGGACAGAGAGAGGCAGAGATACTGTCGAGACAGAGAATATGAGAAAAACTAGAGAGGGAGAGATAGCTAATAGCTCATTTGACTTTTCTAGTCTGGTATACAGTTCAAAACATTTTTACCATATATAATCCTACTCAAAATATTCTTTTTTAAACTAGAAAATTCATTAAAATGCCTATTTTCTAACATTCTTCCACGTGGTTTTTAAACTTCAGGCTCTTTAGCTTCTAACCTCAAAATGGCATTTGAATCTTCTGACAGTGGTTCTGAACACATCAGTTTGCCCTAATGTTTTTTTTTCTCTTTGTTAGAAACACTATTTCATTCCTATGGGATGTTGAAAGATATATAGAAGTTAATGCCTATTTGTATGGACTTTATAAAAATTAATGGTGTCTAAATTTAAATAAAATAAAATAGCGACAAAAAAAACTGTGTTTTGAGACAAAGATTAGAGGCACTAGAGGTGAAAGTTTGATAAGAGCAATAGTCCCACAGTATCTGTATTAGGCAGTTAGGGATGGGTGGGAGCCATGTGGGAGAGAGACTGGATATTCAGAGTATTTCAAAGAATTTCTCAGCTTTCAAGGTCATCATTAACATGCAGAGAAGGAAAGCAATTGAAGGATTTAAGTAATAGAATGAGATACGGCGAAATTCGGTGTTCCAGGGAGCCAAACCTTTATTAAAAAAAAAAAAAAGTCATTTTTTTTTATGATTTCTGTCCTTTAGAAGAAAAAAAGAGGTGAATAATACTGAAAATTGTACTCACCTAAAATATGAATAAAGAGTAGTTAAAAACTCCTGATTTTCAAATATTTATGAATTTAACATGTTTCTTCTATGATTTAAAAATGTATATTCTTCAATTATTTATTACTTAAACAAGTGAAGTATTAAAACAATATGTCCCCCAACTTAGCACAAACTTTGATTTTAAATGAAAATTAAGAACTATTGATTGACTAGAACAACAAAAGGCCATATCTTTTCAATAAACATACAAATGGCATTTCTATAGAGGGAGATGCTTTCAAAATCTGTATTTGGACTTTCAATGGCAAACAGTTCAGTGGCAGTGAGGGAGACCAGAGCAATAAATAACTCTGGCTTTAAATCAGACCACCTGGGGTGATTGGGTGGCTCAGTTGGTTTAGCATCTGATTTAGCCTCAAGTTATGATCCCAGGGTTCATGGGATCAAACCCCACATAGGGGTTCTGAGCTGAGCATGGAGCCTGGTTAAGATTCTCTCTCTCTCTCTCTCTCTCTCCCTCTCTTCTCTCTCTCTCTCTGCTCCTCTCCCCTTTTGTGGCTTTTTTCTAAAATTAAAAAGAAAGGAAGGAAGAAAAAAATTAAAAATTAAAAAAAAAATCAGACACACCTGTATTCAAATCTCAGCTCCACAATCTGTCACCTGTGTGCTCATGAAAGCCTTCTTCAAACTAGGGTCTTGTATTCAACCACAAATGTGATAATAAGGGCAATCATATCATTTCAATAGGGGCATTTATAAAGGGCTTTACTAGGTGTTAGACTTCTTAAGTATTTCATATTAATTATGACCTTTTTATTCTCTTATGGCAGTCCTATGAGTTACGTACTGTATTATCATCATTTCAATTTTATGGACAAGGATATGAAGTCACAGAAAGGTTAAAGTGAATCGCCCCCAAGAATCGCACAGCTGGTGAGTAGTTTGCTTCCCTCATCTGTGCTTGTCTTGCTTTTAAGAGGATTACAGGAGATAATGCTTGTGTGATGCTTTCCATAATTTACCAAATAATGCACTTGGAAAAAAGTCATATTATTGGTTAATATGGAAGGTAAAATCTTCTACATCAGATGAGCTTCTATCACTGTTCATTAACCATTTTACTGAAAGAGACCATTAGCTCTGGGCCCTTTATTTGCCAATTTAATTGTCTTGGACTACCTGTCTAGAAAAACCACAAACCAAACACATTCACAAAGACATGTATCATTAAGCCTGGCCAAACCTACATGATCCAAAGAACCAGGTAACTGCCAATGGGTACTTTGCCTTGTATCAGTACTGTTGCTAATGTAATTTGAGAACTGCTTATGAACAAGTATGCTGAAAGAGCCAATAAGGATTTACAAGTAAGCTCTGCTATTTCTACCTCCTTTCTTCTTTGGTAAATTCTAAAGAACACATTTTATTCTTTGGGAATGTTTAAGTAAATCCTGTTAGGATTAAATCATGTTGTAAATTCAGTGGGGGCACTGGGTGGCTCAATCTGTTAAGCATCTCACTACTTCAGCTCAGGTCATGTCTCAATGTTGGTGAGTTCAAATCCTAAGTCTGGTTTTGTTGCTGGCAGTGCAGAGCCTGCTTGGAATTCTCTCAATCCCTCTGTCCTCTGCCCCTCCCCTGCTCGTGTTTTCTCTCTCTCTGTGTCTCTCTCTGTCTCTGGGGATAAAATAATTCCACAGATTCTAAGGTGGAATTGAAAAAACTTTTCAAATAATATTTGCCATTGTACCTTTCCAATTAAATAATGAGTACCTTTGGGAAAGTATTACCCATCAGATGAAAACAAGACCCAACCTAAGATGTAAAAATAAATCAGTGTACTGGGAGCAAAGATGCATTAATAGTAAATAAAAACACAATCAGTAGTATTTGCTACTACTAGCCCCTGCTCTATAATATCACTTTTCATGCTGGTGAGAAAAGTGGTTTTATTTTTTTTAAGTTTATTTTCTAAACTACTTCATAAGGACTAGAAAACCCACAAAAATTTCAAAAGACATAGAGCAATAGCTTCTGTCTAGTCCTCAGTCTTCCCTCAGCCTCCTCTGAGCATGTCTGCTGAGAACCAGGTGAAAAGAACATTTGAGAATAAAATGAGAAAGGTGGACATGGCAACAAAGTTGACAACTTATTTTTCTGGGATTTAAGAACAATAAATTTGTTAATTAATACCCAGTAAAAGAAAAGACGAAAAATAATGCTCAGTGACTCAGAAAAGTATGTGCTTAATTCACTCTTTTGACATAAACACAGCAAGGGTAGATAATATATAACCCAGAGTTAACGTAGGTGTATATAAAACAGAGTTGCCTGTTGAAAGACCAAGTAAGCTTGGCTTTTATCAGTGACTAAAAACAATAAAATAGAGGCTTGTGAACACTGGTTATAGGAAAACTCTCACTCTGAGAAAAGATTGATAATTTGCCATAAAGTCAGAGCAAAAATAATAATCCCATGCCAATAATGAAAAAATAAATCATCCAAGTTTAGAAAAAGACTGCAGGACTTTGATAGCAATAAGAAGATGAAGCACAAAGATGAGTCTATCAATTGAGGGGGAAAAAACGTGATCAGGGCCTTTTGTTTTTGTGTTTTGTTTTATTGTTGTTTTTCATCTAGACTAACTGGATATGGAAGCATGTCTCCACCTTTGGCTACATAGCAAATATGCTTTGACATGCTCGGATAACAAAAAGGTAGATTCTAATATGACACATATTAGTGGAATCTACAGTGGCATCTCCATGGAGGTCGCATACCGCATTCATGTGTCCTTTCTTGGCACCCGAGAGCTGCCCAAGCACCAGAGCCAGGTTTTGCAATTACTCCTGGCTTCCGCCTTGGCTACAATTTCAATTATAGCTGTTAATCATGGCTAATTGAGAGCACAGCAAAAAATCTGTCACTTGTAGAGAGGAAGTAGTGTTTTAAATTCCTATAAACAAAGCTCTTGCTAAAAGCTTGGATAGAGGGAGCAGAAATGGGGAAGGAGGCGGTATTGGCCATGACCATGAGGATGCTAAACTATCACAAGTGTTTTTAATTAAACTGGAATGGCTAGGTAGAGTAAGATTTAAAAAGAAAGACTGGCTGTTTGCCCCATAAAGGCATCAGAATCTCCTGGCAGATGCCAGGATAATTTCTGGTATAGACACCTCCAGAAAGCTGTTGCCAAGGCTCCAGAAAACTTTCCACTGCATTAGCCTTTGGATCCAGTGTCTGCTGTCCACTCCCAGACACGATCTCAGATCTTAGGACTCATCTCTATTATGCTGGCTCTTTGCCCAGGCCCAGATACTGAGTTGTGTATAAATTTCCAGGTCTGTGACACTGACCAGCAACCCTTAGCCAGCAGAAGCATGAAAGGGCTCAGCAGAACAAAATCCATAGATCCTAAATAGCACGGGTGATTTTTATTTTTTTAAGTTATTTCATCTATTTTGAGATGGACAGAGACAGCATGATTGGGAAAGGAGCAGAGAGAGAGGGAGACAGAGAATCCCAAGCAGGCTCCTCACAGAACTCAACACAGATCTCCATGTCATGAACCATGAGACATGATTTGAGCTAAAACCAAGAGTCAGGCTCAACTGACTGAGCCACTCAGGTGTCTCTCACCCTAATTTTAAAGCTGCATAAATCTGCCTAGCACTAGCTGTTACATTATTATTATAACACTGATTGTTATACTACTTTATAACTTACATAGCATTTACCACCTACTTTATATAATCTTTATAACAACCCTATAAGCAATGTATTGTCAAAAAGGTTATTTTGCAAGTAAGCAGAAAAGTTACAGCATCTTGCACATGACCACAAAGTTAGTGAGTACCAGGACAGTGACTGAAACTCTGACCCTGATTCCATATTGCATATTGCTTCTACAGAAATACTGCTGTTTGGCTGTGAAATCTAAACAGAAATGTAAACACATGCTGAGTCAGAACAAGGCTAAAGTCATAAAAATAAAACAAACAAGTAAAATACTTTTAAAACACCAAAGGATCCGTTTTAATGTTGATTTTACAATGGCTTTTTGTATTTTCTCAACATTTTATCTTCCAACATCTTTTCATCCTGGATCCAGTAGCCTCTTTGATAGGGATAGTATTGCAGGAAGCTTTCACTTTCTGCCCTGTCTTCCCTGTCCTGAGTTCTATCCCCAATAGATCCTTGGTCACCTTTATCTGCCTTATGAACCTTATCTGTTTCAGTCGGTCTTCTTCCATCTTCTGATTCAATTTGTACCCACACTGGCTTGTATCTAGAGCTATATGCAGATACAGAACAGGAGTGCTTCCTCTGGATATATTGGGATTGTTGGTAGCCATAGCCTAAACACTCCTCGTCAACATTTCAGCATTAGTGAAGAAACACTAATTTCACTAAACACTAATTTCACTAAAACCTTTTAGAAACACTCTCAACATCATCCTTATGCCAGCTCATCCCTTTCCATTACCCAGGTATTAGTGAAGATATGAATAGGGAGAAATCCCATCCCATCTAGGACAAGGGCCTTTTCTAGTACCAGTATCCCTGCTTCTCTCTCCCGAGAAGACATGATTCAAGAAAAATGACTTTACTTTCCTGTGCTGAATTTTTCAGGTTTTATTGAGAAGAAGTGAGTGCCATTTGTTGAGACATGGTTTTACAAGTAAAGGCAAAGGAGGGGCACTAGGGTGACTCAGTTGCTTACGCATCCAAGTCTTGATTTGGGCTCAGGTCATGATCTCACAGTTGTGAGATCAAGCCCCACATTGGGCTCTACACTGGGTGTGGAGCCTGCTTAAGATTCTGTCTCCCTCTTCCCCTCCCCTGCTCATGTTTTCTCACTTTTTCTCCACAAAACAAAACAAAACAAAATGACAACAACAAAAAAAAACAAGTAGAGGCAAAGGATACATATATCACAGGGTAATGTTAGTTTTTATATCAAATAACAAGGGGAATTTCAGCAGTCAGAATAACTACTGACTTAAATCTGTAGAAGAGAGACTAAGGCCAACTCGTGTTCTGGGTAGACTAGAAACGTTATAGTCCCTTATATATCATGGCAAGAGATGACTAGGGAAATAGAGTTTTTGAAAAGAAAGCAATTGGACTCTAATTTTGAGAATGTGATTTGAGTGCATGCAGTATTAAGTAAACTGACCCTTTCTGTCTAGAGTGCAAAAGCATCTTAAAGGTCTTTGCTGTTTTCACCCATCTAATATCTTTATTTATGGCGTCATTCAGTGATCTCACAAGTTTCTTTAGTTTCTTACATATTCTACTAAAAGAGTATTAGGTCTCCATGTTAGAACTGGATTCCTGTTGCTATTTCTACCCAATCACTCTAATCTTATGAAAATATATTTAAGCATGACACAAGTAGCTATATCAGTGAATTTAGCTTTAAAGATAGTAATTTCTCCCATTTACCAGAGCACCATTTAATTGATTGTTTGAAGTATGAGGAAACCAGGAAGAAGGCAGAGGAAACCTAGACTTCAATAATTTTGTTCTGTTGTCCTGTTTATCCCCTACCAAAAATCAAGTAGGAATCTAGGTCTCCTCCTGTATCTCTCTCTCCTACAGAACACACACCGCTTTAAAGAAGACACACTAAAGCTTACCTCTTGGTGCAGCATTGTGACCAGGGTGTGTGAATGCCATCTGTTCCCTTTCTCCTTCCTACACCCATTGACATTTAGTGAATTTCTAAAAGAAATGTTCTGCTGTCTATAAATAATAACCCTGGTATTCACCTATGGCAAGTTAATTGTGATCCCCACAATAAGTTCATCATAATCGCAAAAGAGCACTGATTATATAGCAGGCATTCTTTTAAGCATTTTATGTATATTATGACATTTAATCTTCACAATAACCTGTGAAGTTGTTACTAAGGTGCCAGACATTATCCCCATTTCACAATTGAGAAAGATGAGGCAAAGAGAATTTAAGTAATTTCCCTAAGGTCTCACAACTTTCCTACAGTCTTCAGGCAGTCCAGTCTCTGCAGCAATGGTTTTGACCGTTACGCTGAAATGACCTTGAATCTTGAGCTATTAAATATGATGGTGTACTAGATGAATTCTTAAATTTCTATGAAGTTCTAAAATTTAAACTTTTTATAGCATTCTATAGTAGGTATGAATGACTAATAAACCAGATTAATATACATCCTGAGACAGCTAGATTTTTTTAAAGGAGCTTGCTAACCCAAATTGGTCAGTGTTGAGGCAGCATGATTAAATGAAGACTATTCAGTGAATAGATATTTTCTGAAAAGGTCACCTTCCCTCAGCTTCTTAAGAGATTCATCATGGGAAGCTGCCTACACCAAAGATAGATCTAGGTCCTACTTATTTTAATGTAATTTCATTTACAAATGAAAACCTGGTCTTTCTACAATTTTTTTCTTCTGAATTAGATATGTATTCTAATTTTTTTTTAAAAATATATCATTTAGATAATATAGAGTTAATTTTAGAAGGTTTTTATTTAAGGGTGACTGGGTGACTCAGCCGGTTAAGTGTCCAACTCTTGGTTTCAGCTCATGTCATGATCTCACGGTTCATGAGTTCAAGCCCCTCATTGGGCTGGTGGCTGACAGCCCAAATCCTGCTTGGGTTTCTCTTTCTCCCTCTCTCCTTCTCTCTCTGGCCCTCCCCTGCTCATTCTTTCCCCCCATCTCTCTCCCCAAATAAATAAATTAATTAAAAAATTCTATTGAAAGTTTTTATTTAAGTACAAGTGATAAAATATTTAGTGTTAGAAACACATGATATGCTCCTTTGTTGTGAAAACCTTTTGCTCATTTAGGTTAAACATTTCAAGCAGAGTACAAAATGCTACTGCAATACTAAATAAATCAATTACTCATCATACAGGGGAAGGGGAACATAGTACAATTCATGAAAACACTGTATGAACATATTACTTTATACTTGTCTGATCATTCTCTTTTTCCCGTCTATGTCAAAATAAAGAAAAAGGTTAAGAAGTAGACAGTTAGGAGAAGTTGCTTTAAACTATCTAAGACATTCCCATGAAAAGTGAGTCTTGAGTGTTTTACATTAGACAAAGGTATATGTTTAATTATTAGTGATGTGAGTAATTAGATATAAGGAATAAGGTAAGAATTTTATCTGATTGTATGAATATATTAGAGAGATGGAAAATTTAACTTCTACAATAAATGGAGATATAATATACATTGTATGTAAACAGATAATTTTATCTTCTTTCGTCTTATAAATCAAAAGCTTTATTTCAGCTATTAAACTGCAAGAGTAAATTGGCAATCCATGTATATTCTAAATTCCTTGATTTACCAGAGGACATAGCAAATTCCTAGAATGCAACCAAAAAGAAAACAATTATATTTCTTTTAGCCAGACACCACACTTTGCTAATCTTTTATTGTCCAATATGCCACTTGAGTGTATTTTATATGTGAGTTGATTGAGGGCCCTTTTAAAGAAATAAAAGCAAAGCTGAATTACAAATTAATTAATTTTTTTAAAAAATTAATTACAAATTAATTTTTTAAATTCATCAAAATGAATTAAATTACATTAAGTAAGGTGAGTACTGTGATTCTGTGTTTCTACAGTCTATGACACAGGGTGGGTTTGGTCCATATATACTGCTTGTTAAAGCCAACACTGGTTTAGCATTACTGGTCAGGGAATGTTCTATGTGATTTATATTTATAGAGTTCTTTAATTTTCACCACAATTCAATAAGAAAACAAATTTGTATTCATACCAAAAAAAAAAAAAAAACTTCTGAAGCAAGAGATTTTAATTAAATTTTCAAGGTTACATGACAAGTGATAGAGCAGATTTAAAACTTGGCAGTCAGGCAAAAGAACTCTCTTAAATACTATATGATACTGCTTCTAACATCGTGTATATCACAACAATATTTCTTTCCCCCACTGAGTACTAAGAAGAATTATGTTTCTAATATATGTAAGGGAGGAAATACTTTTCCTCTACTCTCTTATGTTATGTCACTGGGACCTGTGAATTAAATGGGCAAAAGACAGATTAACAGGGGGAGAAAAAGCATATAAACGTTATTTCATGTTACTACTTTAATTTTTTATGTACATAGAGGCCTTCATAGAAAAGAAGCCAAGTTCCAAAGAAGCAGTTAAACTCAGGGTGGGAGTGGGGGGGGATGGCAGGGAGAGGAGGAGTTATATACCATTTTAACAAAGGGCAATGCATTGTGGAGAAATGACAGGACAAAGGAAAAGGGGTTTGAGATTCTAGGGGCGGTAAATTATGGAAGGTAAATTATGAAAGATAGTGGTGAGTGGAAGATAAGGGTTATTTTGTAAGATTCTGTTTATGTAGGCTCATCTTGGCAATGTTCTGTCTCTGGTGAATAAAGATTGTTCTTCCCTTCCTGGTATGAGAAAAGAGGACACCTTCACAAGGGAAATTTGTGCCCAGCTTTTAAGCAGATAGGGAAAGAATATCCTGTGTCTGTTCTTTCTCAATTGCCTTCAGATCAAAGTGCCATATTCTAGGTATTCTGATCCTCTTCACATGGAAATAAGAATCTGGGTATTTAAAATGAAAACATGATGTGTGAGAAATGTATATGGAACCAACCATAATAGAAGTGAGGGCCAGTTGCTGGAGGTCCTTTAAGTTGCTTGTCAGTAGTTAGGTAACATCATGGTCATTCTTACTCATGTAAACACATGAAGAGATCAAGTTCCAAAAAGTTGTTTCCTGCTTTCCTGAAAGTATTACACGCCTGATGCAAGGAGTGGACTAGGTTACTGTACATTGATATGCTTAGTATTGGGGAGTATAATTATGATATACGTAAGACAGGATAATGAAGGTAAGCTAGCTGGATAGGATGACATACAATGGTTTAAAAAATTTAAGTGCACTCAGATTTCTTCTTGAAGAGGAGTAGTAAAGCCCACAGCACCTGTCACCATTTTAGATATGATTATCTAGAAGAACAGTAGGTGCAGACAACACATCAATCCATAGGCATTGGTCAGAACTAACTTCACATGAAGCCACACTGTTGTTCATGGTATTTGTATTTGCTTGGGGTGGCACATGTGGCAGTAGGAAAGAGAGATGTCCCAGGCCTTTTGTGAGGACTTGCAGACAATTTCTGGGCTGTCATTCACAGGCCAGAAGAAATGAATGTAAAACAGTCATTAAACAGTTTTAGTCTTTTCCCTCCATTTGACTGTCTTGTAGGCTTAATCAGTGCTCTGTAGACTCATGTCATGGCACACTGATTCTCCAGGATGCCCATGCAATTCTCTGCTTAACAGTGGAGTTGAATGCTTCCAACAATAGTAGTGCTTTTTTCCCAAAACTTGTTTGTAACATTTTCATTATTATTGTAATCACTTAATTTAAGTTAAATGCTTCCAAATATTGCACAAAAAGAAAAATTAAATTAAATGTAAGATGACCACAAAAGATTAAGGAAAGTGATGGTATTTATATTTATCAAGTCCTTTTAAAATATATTTAAGTTAATCTTGTAATTTAAAGAAATCAAAACTGATAACATAAGTGCCCTGAGAACACAGGTTAGATAAGAAAAAGCTGAAATTAAATTAGTTAAAGACCTATCTTGGTATTTTAACAAATAAATAAATATGATGTATTTTAAGTTAAATATTTATGGAAATACATATTTATTCTTTCTAACATTACTTTTTACATTAACCATTTTAAGTTTTTCAGTGTCTGTCAGTTTAATTTAATGAAATAAATGGAGTATGACATAAATATACTCATTATAAGGTTTGTGTGTTTCAGGGTGAAGGTAACACATCATATGTTTCTCTACCTTTCTCTACCTACTACCTTATAAAGTTCTGCCCTTTGTTCCACAATCAGAGTCATTGCAACTAGAGACCACAACCCATCTTGGTAGGGTTTGAGTTTACCACAATGGACTTTGATTTCTTTTTTGACAAGGAAAAATGAAGGAAGGAAGGAAGGAAGGAAGGAAGGAAGGAAGGAAGGAAGGAAGAAAAAAAAGGAAGGAAAAAAGAAAGAAAGAAAGAAAGAAAGAAAGAAAGAAGAAAGAAAGAAAGAAAGAAAGAAGAAAGAAAGAAAGAAAAGGAGAGAAGGAGGGAGGAGAGAGGGAGGGAGGAAGAAAGAAGGAAAGAAAGGAAAAGGAAAGAAGAGGATATTTACCCTGTTACATAGAAACTTTAACAAATTCTTATGTTTCAGAATTTGCAAAACTGAAACCTGATACTTTTGTGGATTATGCTTTATTACATTTTAAAATGAAAGGGAAATATATTTTTCTCAAGAAAATTGAGGCCTTATGGTGTGATTTTGTATGAGAAGGAAATAATTGCAGGACGTTGAGCTTTGTATTATAGCCTCCTTATAATCCAAAGGTGACACTCATGTTTGGAAAATGCCAAAATAATTTAATGATCTATAAGGTACTCTTACAAAAATAAATGCAACGAATTTAAAGGTAGACTTTATACTATGAAAGAATTGCTATCATTATGAAAAATATCCAACCTATCAGAAGAGCAATTTATACTTTCAGAAAACTTGTCTCAATTATAAAGCAAATATGTTAATGTATAAAGTATTTCTTGTGGCACCTGGGTGGCTCAGTGAGTTAAACATCTGACTCTTGATCTCAGCATTGGTAAGGATCTCACATTTTGTGAGTTTGAGCCCCACATCACGCTCTGTGCTGATGGTGCAGAGCCTTCTTGGGATTCTGTCTCTCCTTCTCTCTGCCCCTCCCTGGCTTGTGCTCGCTCTCTCTCTCTCTCTCTCTCTCTCAAAATAAATAAATTAACTTAAAAAAAGTTAAAGTATTTCTCAAGACTTTTGAGACACTGGTGACATATTATTTATACATTGTCACAGGAAAAGAGCCAGTATTGCTTTCCCTGGTTAAGTACTTTGAAAGTAATCTCCCACATTGGATCAAGTATTATAACGTCATACAAATCAGTTTCTTTTTATCATTATATATCTTAATTAAGCCATGTTGTATATAAGACATTATTTCATTGCTTCTTTTTTGTTTTCCTTACTGTGTATAATTTACACGTATATTTTGTTTTCATTTGGGTGTAACATCCAACATTCATTTCCCATTATCCATAACACTCCATGTAAATTACTCATGTGAAGTATCAAGAAAATGGTCTTTAATATCTGAAAGCACAGATTCAAATTCTGTGCTTTGCCACTTACTTTATTCCAGCAGTCTACATAGAAAATTCAAGGCATCAACAAGCATCCTAGAATAAGTGATTCAGCAACATTGCAGGATACAAGGTAACACACAAAAATCAATTATATTTCTGTATTATGTTACTATATATTAGTAAGGAATAAGTGGGGAATGAAATTTAAAACAAGATACCATTTATAAATTGAATAGAAATGACATACTTAGGTTTAATTCTAAATTAAAAAGAACAGTGAGGGTGGTTTGCATGCTAAAAACTATACAACACTATTTAAAGAAATCAAGGATTATTAAAAATGGGGAGTCATACCATGACAATCAGCTGGAAATCTCAACATAGTAAAGAACTCCATTCTCCTCAGACTGGCATACAGATTTAACAAAATTCCCATCCCAGAAAAATATTTGCACATATAGAAAAACTTATTTCAAAATTTTTATGGAAAGGCATCAGAAATATAATAACTAAAACAATGTTTAAAAAATAAGAATGTGAGAGGAATCATTCTACCCAATTCCAATACTTACTCTGGAGTACCATTAATCAAGTCTATGTGGTATTGGCAGAAAGGTAAACAAATAGATCAATAGAGGACATAGAAAACCCAGAAACAAAACCACACAAATAATGCTGAGCTGACATCTGGCAAAGTTGCCAAGGTAATGCAATGGAAGAGAGTCTTTCAACAGTGGGCTGGAGCAATTGGACACCCATAATAAATAAAAATAGAAGAGTGAACCCTGACATAAGTCGCACACATTACAGCCATTAATCAGAATGGATCATAAACTTAAATGTAAAAGGTAAATGAGAAATATTTTAGAAATAACACATAGGAGAAAAACTTTAGGATCTAGCATTAAGCAAAAAATCTTAAACTTGCAGGAGGTTAGATGGTGGAGTTGTAGGAGGACCCTAAGTCTTGTCTTGTCTCGTGAACACAGCTAGATAACTATCAAATCATTCTCAATACTCAATAAATTGATCTGAGGACTGATAGAACAAATTTCACAACTAGAGAAAGAGAAGAGGCCACTTTGAGGAAGGTAGGAAGAGATGCAGAGATATGGTTTTAGGTAGAAATAGATCATGGTGCTGCAGAAGAGAGGGAGCCCTGATCACAGAGAAAGATGAGAGAAAGTGGAATATACAGAGATAAGCAAAAGGAGAACACTTCCCCAAAGCCATTTCCTGGGAAAAAAGAGAGGGGCTGAATTTTATTTTTACAACAAACATGGCTCAAACACTGGAGTTTCAGAGGTCCCTAGGCTTGGCTATGATAGAGACCTGAGGACATTGTTCTATTCCTAGAGTGGAGGCAGACAGACAATCCAGAGCAGACTGAATGATATAAGGATCACCTAACGGGCACCACAAGAGACTGTTCATACTTTTGGAGTGCATCTATAAGAGGTGGCATTGCTTCTCCAGGGGAAAAAAAATGTCAGGTGCCATTCCCCCCCCTCACCCTTCACCATAGGTGCAGAGACATCTACTGAAGACAACTAACCTAGCCTGCTTGTTCTAAATCCCATGCCCCTGCACTCTGGCACAGCTGCCTTTCTGGGTCAAACTTGCATTAGTCCCAGTGCAGGGAGACCTTTCTTAGAAGATCAGTGCAATTCTCTGCCACACCAGGTCCCTGAGTTTGGAATTTTAAAGCAATAAGACTGGCTAGGGTACAGCCCAATGTGAGATGTGTTGCTCCAGGCAGGTAAGTGGCTGAGAGACAGACAATGTGAAATCAGAAATCTGAAAAATGCCTGTGATGCACCAAGGGAAACTATTAACTCCTCTGAAAGTGCTTCCCCAAGAGTAGTAAGCACGGCCTCCTGTCTCCAGGGACAAAAGAACAGGATGGCATTATTTCCCTTCCATGCTCCTCAGCATAAACCAACTTGAGGAAATAGCACAGTGCCAACACTGCTGCCTAACCTGCTTACACCAAGCTCTGCTCCCTTCCACTTCACTGGTACTACTTTTCTAGGGCAAGTGTACCTAACAACCAGCACAGTGGGCCCCTCCCCGAGAAGACCAGCATAAACCCACACACGCA
Organism: Lynx canadensis; assembly: GCF_007474595.2. Classification (NCBI taxonomy): domain Eukaryota; kingdom Metazoa; phylum Chordata; class Mammalia; order Carnivora; family Felidae; genus Lynx; species Lynx canadensis. Next base: position 162,905,621 of record NC_044303.2, read on the forward strand.
CCATGTCTACTGACCATAGGGTTCTGCATAGCTTCAGTTCTAGTAGAAATAACATCAGGTATCTTTAAGCAAGGTGAGCAGAAGAAAACCTCACTAAAATTCACCACACTCTTGCCAAGGTCCAAACACTCTTCACTGCAGGCAATGAGAAACTCTCCAGAGGACTGACATGAAGGACATAATGCAGGAGGAGAATGTATGCAGCACACACCAGAGACACTTCCTGAAGTGCCAGACCCTGGACATTGTATGACCTCTTCTTCATAAAGCCACTACTTTTGGGAGCAGGGAACATAACAGGCTTTCCTAACACACAGAAGAAGACAGAGACCTAGACAAAATGACAAGATGGAGAAATTTATCACAAAAGAAAGAATAAGAAAAGGTCACAGCCAGGGATCTAATTGAAACCAATATAAATAATATGTCTGATCCAGAATTTAAAGCAACAACCATAAGGATACTAGATGGGCTTAAGAAAAACATGGCAGACATCAGGGAGACCCTTATCACAGAGATAAAAGAGCAAAAATGAATCAGGCCAAGTGAAAAATGCAATAACCAAGATTTGAAACTGGTGTAATTACCACAAGGATGGAATAAGCAAAGGAATGAATAAGTGATATGGAAGACAGAATTATGGAAAATAAAGAAGCTGAAGAAAAGAGCGAATGAAAAATACTGGATCATGAAAGTAGACTTAGGCAACTCAGTGACCCATCAAACATAATATCATTCATATCCTCGGAGCCCCAGAAGGGAAGGAAAAAGGGAAAAAGGTTTATTTGGGGAAATTATAGCTGAAAACTTCCCTAAACTTGGGAAAAAATAAACATCAAATGCATGAGGCACACAGAACTCCCATTAAAGTCAACAAAAGCAGGCCAACACCAAGACATATCATTGTTAAATTTGCAAAATATAGATATAAAGAAAAAAATCCTAAGGGCACCAAGACAAAAGAATTCCCTAACTTACAAGGAAAGACAAATAAGGTTAGCAACAGAACTCTCCACAGAAGCTTGGCAAGAAAGAAGAGAGTGGCATGATATATTCATATGCTGAGTGGAAAAAATCTGCAGCCGAGAATACTCTATCTACCAAGGCTATCATTCAGAGTATGAGAAGGTAAAGAGTTTTCCAGACAGACAAAACCTAAAGGAGTTCATGATTACTAAACCAGCCCTGCAAGAAATATTAAAGGGGATTCTATGAATGGGAAAGAAAGACCGAAAGTGACAGATCAGGAAGGAACAGAGAATTTCCAGAAACAACAACAAAACAAGTAAAATCACACTGAATTTGAATCTATCAGTAAATCACTCTGAATTTAAATGGACTAAATGCTCCAGTCAAAAGACATAGGTGTCAGAATGAATTTAAGACAAAAACAAAAACAAAAAACCCATCAGGGCACCTGGCTGGTGCAGTCAGTGGAACATGTGACTCTAGATCTTGGGGTTCTGAGTTCAAGCCCAACTTTGGATATAGAGATTAATTAGAAATAATTTATTTTTAAAAAAGACCTGTCTATATGGTGCTTACAAGAGACTCATTTTAGTCTGAAAGACATCTTCTGATTAAAAGTAAGGGATGGAGAACCATTTATCATGCAAATGGACATAAAAACAAAGCCAGAGTAGCAATACTTCCATCAGACAAACTAGATTTTAAACCAAAGACTGTAACAAGAGATGAAGAATGTCATTATATCATAATAAAGAGGAATATCCAACAAGAAGACCTAACAATTATAAATATTTATACCCCCAACTTTGAAAAACCCAAATATATAAAACAATTAATAGCAAACATAAAGGAACTTACTGGTAATAATATAATAATAGTACAATAATAATACAAGGATACAATAACACCCCCACTTACATCAATGGACAGATCATCTAAGCAGAAAATTAACAAGGAAACAATGCCTTTGAATCACTGGACCAGATAGACTTAAAAGATATATTCAAAACATTTCATCCTTTTTGAGTGCATGTGGAACACTCTTTTCGAGTGCACATGCACATTCTCCAAAATAGGTCACATAGTAAGTCACATATCAGGCCTCAGCAAGTACAATACCATGATCTTTTCTGACCACAACACTATGAAACTTGAAGTCAATCATAAGAAAAAATTTGGAAGGCCCACAAATACTCCAAGGTTAAAGAACATCCTACTAAGAATGAATAAGTCAATCAAGAAATTAAAGAAGAAATTTTTAAAAATACATGGAAACAAATGAAAATCAAAACACAGTAGTCCCAAATCTTGTGATGCAGCAAAAGTGAGAATATACAGGCCTACCTCAAGAAGACTGAACCAAAAAAATTGTTAGAACTGATAACATGAATTCAGAAAAATCTCAGGATATAAAATCAATGTACAGAAATCAGTTGTGTTTCTCTACACTAATAAGGAAGCAGCAGAAAGAGAAATCCAGGAATCTATCCCATTTACAATTGCAACAATACCCATAAGATACCTAGGAATAAACCTAACCAAAGAGGTGCAAGACTTGTACTCTGAAAACTGTAAAATACTGATGAAAGAAATTAGATGACACAAAGAAATGGAAAAACATTCCATGCTTATGGATTGGAATAACAAATATTGTTAAAAATTTTAAACTACCCAAGGCAATCTACACATTTAGTGCAGTCCTTATCAAAATACCACCAACATTTTTCACAGAGCTAAAACAAACAATCCTAAAATTTGTATGGAACCACAAAAGACCCTGAATTAGCCAAAGCAATCTTGAAAAAGAAAAGCAGAGCAGGTGGCATCACAATTTGGGACCTCAAGTTATATTACAAACCTGTAGTCATCAAGATAGTTTGGTATTGACACAAAAACAGACACATAGATCTATCTATGGAACAGAATAGAAAACCCAGAAATGGACGCACAACTATGTGGTCAAGTCGTCTTCGACAAAGAAGGACAGAGTATCCAATGGAAAAAAAGACAGTCTCTTCAACAAATGGTGTTGGGAAAACGGGACAATAACATGCAGAAGAATAAAACTTGGCCATATTTTTTATGCCCTACACAAAAATAAATTCAAAATGGATGAAAGACCTAAATGTGAGATACGAAACCATCAAAATTCTAGAGTACAACAGAGGCAGCAATCTCTTTGACATCAGCCAGAGCAACTTCTTACTAGACATGTTTCCTGAAGCAAGGGAAACAAAAGGAAAAATGAACTACTGGGACTTGATCAAGATAAAAAATTGGGGGGGGGGGGCGCCTGGTTGGCTCAGTCAGTTAGGCATCGGACTTCAGCTCAGGTCATGATCTCACAGTTTGTGAGTTTGAGCCCTGCATGGGACTCTGTGCTGAAAACTCAGAGCCTATAACTGCTTCGGATTCTGTGTCTCCCTCTCTTTCTGCCCCTCCCCGGCTCATGCTCTCTTTCTCTCAAAAATAAATTAGCGTTAAAAAATTTTTTTTTAAAAAGATTTAAAAACTTTTGCATAGTGAAGGAAACAGTCAACAAAACTAAAATGCAACATTCAGAATAGGAGAAGGGATTTAAAAATGATACATCTGATAAAGGGTTAGTATATAAAATCTATAAAGAACATTTGGGGCGCCTGGGTGACTCAGTTGGTTGAGCCTCCAACTTGTCTCAGGTCATGATCTCATAGTACATGGGTTGTGACATCTCAGAACCTGGAGCCTGCTTCAGATTCTGTGTCTCCTTCTCTCTCTGCCCCTCCTCCACTTGTGTGCATTCTCTCTCTCTCTGTCTCTGTCTCTCTCTCTCAAAATAAATAAACTTTAAAAAATATTTTAAAAAATAATAAAAAATAAAAACTATAAAGAACATCAAACTCAACACCCGAAAAACAAATGATCTGGTTAAGAAATAGGCATAAGACATGAATAGACATTTTTCTAAAGAAGACTCAGATGGCTAACAGACACAAGAAAAGATCCTAACATCACTCATCATAAGAGAAATACAAATAAAAACTACAATGTTACCTCACACCTGTTAGAATGGCTAGAATTAACAATGCAGGAAACAACAGATGTTGGTGAGGGTGTGGAGAAAGGGGAACCCTTTTTCCCTGTTGGTGGGAATGCAGACTGGTGCAACCACTCTGGAAACATGGAGGTTCCTCAAAAAGTTAAAAATACAGCTACCCTGTGATCCAACAATTGCATTCCCAGGTATTTACCCAAGGGATACAAAAATACTGATTTATAGGGATACATGCATCCAGATGTTTATAGCAGAATTATCAACAATAGCCAAATTATGGAAAGAGCCCAATGTCCATCAACTGATGAAAGAGCCCAATGTCCATCAACTGTAAAGAATTTGTGATATATATATATGTGTGTGTGTGTGTGTGTATACATATATATATATATATATATATATATATGTGTGTGTGTGTGTGTGTGTGTATACATATATATATACACATATAATATATATGAATAATATTACTCATCCACAAAAAAGAATGAAATCTTGCCATTTGCAATGATGTGGATAGAGCTAGAGTGTATAATGCTAACAGAATTAAATCAGAGAGGGAGAATACTATATGATTTCACTTATATGTGGAATTTAAGAAACAAAACAGGTGAACATGGTGTGGGGGAGAAGAGAGAGGCAAACCATAAAGCCAACTGTTAGTATAGAGAACAAATTGAGGGGTGGGGGGATGGGTTAAATGGGAAATAGCTATTAAGGAGGGCATTTGTTGTAATGAACACTGGGTGTTGTATGTAAGTGATGAATCACTAAATTCTACAGCTGAAACTAATATTACACTGTATGTTAACTAACTGAAATTTGAGTAAAAACTTGAAAAAAGAAAATTAACAAAAGCTTACACTTGATATCAAAAGCATGATCTAGGGCACCTGAGTAGCTCAGGTGGTCAAGTGTCCAACTCTTGAAAGCAGCTCTGGTCTTGATCTCAGGGTCATGAGTTCAAGATCTGCATTGGGCTCCATGCTGGGTGCAGAGCCTACTAAAAAAAAAAAAAAAAAAAAAGAAGGAAAGAAAAAAAAGGAAAAAAAAAAAACAGGATCCATAAAGGGAAAAATGATAAACTGGACTTCATCGTAAATGAAAAATTTTGCTTTCTGAAAGATTTTGTTAAGATGCTGAATAGACAAGCTAGAGACCAGGAGAAAATATTTGGAAACCATACATTTGACAAGGGAATAGTGTCTAGAGCACATAATGAATGACGTCTCCAAACTCAACATTAAAAAAAAGAAAGAAAAAACTGAAAAAATGGCCAAAAGACATATGCAAACATTTCCCTGAAGAAGATATGCAAATGGAAAATTATTACATAAAAATAGTCAATAATATTAGCCATTGATTGAATGGAAATGAAAACCACATATCACTACATACTTAAAAAAATGGCCAAAGTTAAAAATAAAAAAGTGGTAACACCAAATGCTGGGAAGGATGAGGATAAACTGACCTACCCATTCATATATTTGTAGTGGGAAAATAAGATATGGCCAATCTATAAAATACTTTGGCACTTTCCTAAAATATTAAACATGCAACTTTCATATGACTCAGCAGTTGCAATTTTGTGCATTATTCTCAGAGAAGAGAAATGTATGTTTATACACACACAAACTTAATGATATTTATGGTATATTTATTTATAATAGCGATAAAGGGGGAAAAACACAATTGGATGCTCTTCAATGGGTAAATGATTACATTGTGGTACATGGATACCACAGAACACAGTAATGAACTACAGATATTTGCAACCCACTTCAGATCGTCTGTCCCCATATCTCTGCCCCTCCCCTGTTTGTGTTCTGTCTCTCTCTCAAAATAAACAATTTAAAAATTATAAATAATAAAAATAAATTAATAAATAAAAATGAAAAACCAGTGCAGAGAGAATATAAGTAACTTGCTCAAGTCATGAGAATTAGAAATGGGACTCTATCTAGATTGTTAGGCCCCTCTATCTGTGCCCTAAACCACCTTATTAAATGTGTTAAAAATTCAATCTTGGTAATATGGAGACTAATATTAATATATCTTTGCTTTACCATGTGTTATTGCTTTAAACCTACTAAAAAACAATCGATGAGATTCTACAATACCTTTAAATGGTATATATAACAACTGACATTTTGGCTTAAAGATTACCTTTCTTAATAATTTGATAATAACAGAATAACAACAGCTCTTCATTGCATATCTATCATGTGCAAAACAAGTGCTAGGCACATCACTTACATGATTTCTTTAATCTTTGTAATAACTTCATGAGGTAACTATCATCATCCTCATTTTATCTCATTTCATCTGAGTACACTGAGATGAGTTCAAGTTATTGTGTGTAGTAAGTGTAAGAGCTGAGAATTTATCCAATTCTGCCTGATTTCAAAGCTCATGAGCTTTTCTTTATAACTTATTGTCTCTAATCACTTGTGTTAAGCCTTCTGTTAATACCGATTCTGGTAATTCTAATTTGTCATTTGAAATACTAGAAGGAGAAAATAATCCATATATTTTTCACTTTTGAATAATGTTAAGTCTACTATCAGTTCTCACACTTTAATCTATATACTTCTTATTAGAAAATAAAACAAAATATTTTAATACTAGTAGTTTTCGGCCAGCAAAAACTATTTGCATAAATTAGTAAACACACAAGATGCAGCACCATGAGCAACGGGCAGCAGAGAATTAAAAAAGCAAATCTAACCTTTTAAATATTAGAATGATCAGATACACAATATAAAAAAAGAATATACTTCAAAAAATAAAAGGCTTAAATATGAAAAAGAAGAACTATTTGGAAGAAGGACCAAGCAAAACTACTAGAAATAAAAATATGATAGTGGCAATTTAAACTTAGTGGATTATTTTTAGTAAAATATCATTTACTCCTGTAGAGAATAGTAAGAAAACAAGAAGACAGACTGAAAGAAATTATTCAGAAGCTATTCCAAAGAGACACAGCCATGTGCATTCAATGAAAGGTAAAGGATATGGATGATAAAATAAGAAATTCTAATCGGAGCTTCAAAAGAAGAGATGAGGCCAAGTTACTAAAGATGATAATTGAGATTTTTCCAAAACTGATTCAGAGTATTATCTACATTGTATAAAGCCCGCAAACAGCAAAGCTACTTCTAGCCGGGACAAAGTCAAAGTACAGAGCACCATCCTGCTAGGTTGCTTTCTGTTCTGATTATTTCGTGCCTGTGTGATTTTATTGTTAAATGTTTTTTTGTTTTTTTTTTAAGATTTTAGTTTAAATTCCAGTTAGTTAACATGCATTGTAATACCAGTTTCAGGAGTAGAATTTAGTGATGCAATACTTACTGTGGTACTTACCACAAGTGTACTCCTTAATCTCTATCACCTATTTAAGCCATACCACTTGAGTATCATAATGTAATGACTGTTTAATGAGTCATCCCTGAGAAGTTTCCAGTTGTAATGAATTGATGATACACTGAACAATGATCAGTTCAAACATGGACTGTTGTAGTTTTAAAATATAGCCACAAACTCTGGCCCCTTGGTGGCTCAGTCTGCTAAGTGTCCAAATTTGATGCAGGTGATGATTTCACAGTTCGTGGGTTCAAGCCCTGAGTAGGGCTCTGTGCTGACAGCTCACAGCCTGGAGCCTGATTCAGATTCTGTGTCTCCTTCTCTCTCTGCCCGACCCTGCTTGTGTGTGTGTGTGTGTGTGTATGTGTATATATATATATATATATATATATATATATATATATATATCTCCACAAATTCTTTTCCACTGTTACCTTCTAAATGTAAAGCCAAATCTCCTACCTCTGGAATGTTTATCAGGTTTGGAGACTAACAGACAAAATATGGCCAAGGTGATGCTATGCTCAGACCTCTTAGACTAGGTCATAAATAGTATGTACCTTTTGCTTGGCTCTTTCTCAGATTACTTGCTTTGGGGAAGGCAGGAGGCCATGTTGTAAAGACATTCAAACAGCCCTATGGAGGGTCCTACAAAGAGTGAAATTGAGGCTTCTTGCCAACTTGCTAGTACTAACTTGCTGGGCAAGTGAATGAGCCACATTGGAAATGGATCTTGTATCCCTAATTAACCTTCAACACCTGAGATTTTTTTGGACCATTTAATTGCAATCTCATTATGAATACTGAGACACAATCTCCCAGCAAAGCCACTGACAAATTACTCTACATAGTGGGAAAGATAAAATGTTTATTATGGTTTTGCTCCACTAAGCTTTGTGGTAACTTGTTACATAGCAATAACTAATTAATATAATAAAGTGAATGGCTCTTTATGAAAGAAGCTAGTTAAAAGAATTGAGCTAGTTCATCCAACACCACAGTGTGGAGGATTGGGAAAAGGGGCTGTAACAAAAGTGGAAAAATAGTAATAACTGATTATTAGGAACATTATGAGAAGGATATTAGGATAATCATTTTTTTAAGTTTATTTATTTATTTTGAGAGGGAGAGAGAGAGAATGAATGAATGAATATAAGTGAGGGAGGGGCAGAGAGATAGGGAGAGAGAGAGATCCCAAGCAGGCTCTGTGCTGTCAGAGCACAGCTAGATGTGCAGGGCTCGATATGCAGGGTTGGATCTTGCAAACAGTGAAATCAAGACCTGAGCCAAGATCAAGAGTCAGAGGCTTAAGTGACTGAGCCTCCCAGGTGCCCCAAGAATAGATCTTTTAAAAACTGTTAGAGTTTCCATGGAACTTAGAAAAAGAGAAAAATTCTAACCTAGCATCATTCATAGATATAAATTTACTGTCCTAAGTTCACACATCGCTTATTTTGGGGAAGTAGGATATAAATTAGTTGTCCTGTGTTTATTCAGTCTCTTTAATCAGAGGTAACAAAATAAAGGAGATGACCCAATCTATCCTCCTCATAAATAAATCAGTGATATTTTCGAGGAACAGTAGTCTTTATTTCTGGAATGGTCTTAGGAGGATGTACTTGACTAAGTATGAGGTAGAGTAAATGAACTCAAAATCTATGGTTTCTGAGACATAAATAACTGGAAAATGTCACATTATCTATGGTATAAAGTGGAGATATTTCAAAACCTAAATTCTTCCTGTCTTGATAAAGTTACTTGCTAATCTCCCCTATTTTTCTGAGCCAAATTATTTGTGTCCACTAAGGGAAAAAAGACCTAGATACTTATGTGTGATGTCTTAGGTCTGCTTTGTCCATCATCTTAATTACCTATATCTTTGAAATTATCAGTAAAGTTTGATATTGGGTAAGACCTAAGTTTTTTATGAGTCTTATCTGAGAATACAATCTTTCATGTTGTTCAGCCTAGAGAATGCATTTTTATATGTGTTGTGTGTTTGAGGGTTCCTGAGAACCCCCAATGGTTAGGAAACCTCTTGGGCTCAATGACTTGCTAGAAAGGCTTTTAGTACTCAAAAACTGTTATACTCATAGTTATGGTTTATTACAGTAAAAGACTAAAATCAGAAATAGAAAAAGGCATGTAGAATCCAGTAGAGACCAGATACAAGCTTCCATTTGTCCTCTCTCAGTGAAGTCATGTGGAAAGTACTTAATTTTCCTAGCAATGATGCATGACAACATGCAAGGAGTGTTACCAAATGGGGAAGAAGCTTACGCAACCCTTGGTGTCCAGTAATTTTATTGAGGGATGGTAGTGGAGGAATGTCTGACCTTCAGATTTTATTGGGGGTTGGTCATGTAGGAATGGCCAACATTTGGTACTTACCACGTGGTCATGGCTGACTTTAGTTTTCATTCCCTCTAGAGATTAAGCTGATGACACATGTCCCAAGGTTTCCACCATAAATCACATGTTTAACATAAATTGTATGGTTTGGCCCACAGATTCAGATAAACAAACACACTCTGTGCAAAGCACGATATTCAAAACAAACACACTCTGTACAGACAGGATAAGGACTTAGGGGTTATCTCCCGGGAGATGAGAAAGAACCAAACATTTCTTTAGAATGGTAAAATTTGGGCAGCGTAGTCTTGCTAGGTTAATCCTTTACTGTATAATCTGTATATAATATAATCATAATTTCTTATGTTTTAAACTGGAAGCTTATAATTGACAAAGATAGGTAGGAGACTAAAATCGACAGAGCCGACCTTCAGTAAAGAAATTCCTATGGGTGCCTGGGTGGCTCACTTGGTTAAGCACTGACACTTGGTTTCGGGTCAGGTCATGATCTCATGGGTGGTGAGTTTAAGCCCTGCTTCAGGCTCTGTGCTGGCACCCTGGAGCCTGCTTGGGATTCTCTCTCTCCCCCTCCCCTACTTGCTTGCTCCCTCTTTCTCTCTCAAAATAAATAAATAAACATAAAAAATTAAAATATAAAATAAAAATAAATTCTTAAATGTTTTTCTTCTAGAAGAAAAAGGATCTAAGATGGAAGGTTTGAGACATAAGAAGAAGAGAAAGAAAAGAGACACATCTATAGGTAGATTTAAACAAGTGACTATAGAGAATAATAACAGTAAATATTTGGGGGTTAAAGAAAAATGAGAACCAAAATGTATGAGAATAATAGTTTAAGAGTTTGGTTAATAAGAATTTAAGTGTTCTAACCTCTGTTTTTTGTGTGGAAGAAGGAGAGTAAAAGTATCAATCAACCTTTATTTTTTTTTAAAATGCCAATGGTTAAATAAATTCTCAAGCATCTCAACCAAAATGGGTAGGAAGGAATAAGCTAATTTAAAAGAAACATAAAAGAAGAAGAAAAAGAATGGGATGTCTGTGTGGCTCAGTCAGTTAAGCATCTGACTCTTTGTTTGGGCTGAGGTCATGATCTCACAGTCCCTGAGTTTGAGCCCTGCATGAAGCTCTATGCTGACAGCATGGAGCTTGCTTGGGATTCTTTCTCTCTCTGCCTCTCCATCTGCCTCTCCCCAGCTCATGCACACATGTCCTCTTTCTCTCCCTCTCTCTCCCTCAAAATAAATAAACTTAAAAAAAAGAAGAAGCGGAGGAGGAGGAGGAGGAGAAAAAGAATATAGATAAGATATATCTATTACTCTCACCCCCTTATTCTCCCTCTCTCTGTGGACTGCAGAGACAGTCCATATTGGACCAATCATTATGCTCATTTTATGATGGCACATCATTCTCATCATAGGTCTGTGAATACCTCACTTTAAACAATTCACTTACCCATCTCAAGAGTGTAATGAACACCTTCAAAACTACAACCCCTAAACAAACAAACAAACAAACCCCTAGGACGTACACTACAATCTATGGAGAAAGGTATGATCCCTACCTCATATCCACTCCCATCTTCTTCAAACAAGAGGAATATTTCCCTGAACTCCTTCATCAACTTTTCCTCACTTTCTTTCCTATTTTCCCCTAAGTGGTTTAACATAATCTCATTATAATTTGTCTGTGTGCTTGTTTATGCTTCATAACATAATCTCTTTACAATCAGGAAACATGTCAATCTTGTTGACTGTAGATTCAACAGCACCTAGAACAACATGAGATACATCATAAGAATTTAAAGTAGTTTTTTGTTGAATAGATTAATAAATTCATACTTTATTTTTTTAAGTCCCGGTATTCAACCCTATGCTTATTAGACATACCATGAACGCTTGTTAAAATGAACACATATGCATGCATTAAATCATTTTTCTTTTTCTCATACTACATTAAATTCTGAGTGGTCTTGACTAAATACTATGTAATTTTTGTTACTGTTTCATATTACCTAGATCAAATTTTTACACAGAGTAGTTATTGAATAATGAAAATAATGGGAAGGAAAATGCCTTATTTGAAAATCAGAGTTATATTGGCACTTTAAAACATCAAATATTTTAAAAATATACACAAAGAAGTAGTTCATCTTTGATGAATGGTTTATAGATCTATTTTATTTAAATTGCTCTATTTCCTTTCCATACTTTAGTAAGGGACAGTTAGGTTTTTCCATCTTCCTAATTGTCTTTTAAAGCAAGTGTACAGCTGGTATAAATGCAAAAAAGATAATAACTTTTTATACTATTACTTAGCTTTGCTATATACAAATATGAGATTGCTTCTTAGCTAACCCATGCAGAAGTCATTTCTATCCATTTATTTCTAGGGTACTTATTACTACTGAATCTAAAATAAATATATGCTACTCACATTTTTCAGATAGAATCTTTAGGAAATATGTTACATATAATATTGTCTTTTCTCAGAGGAAGCCGTATAAGGCCCAGGTGGGCTATTTTTATATACGGGCACATTAAAAATAAATTACTAAGAAGCTCTGTCCTGTGAATGAATAAAAAATGTAATCGCAGCAGCTTATAAATGTAAACTACTACTTGTAGAAATTTCAGAATGTAAGGCATGCCAAAGGCCAAGTATTAATCTCACAAGATTTTAGGAAGCCTGTGTGCTGTATGTAGAAAAGGATCACAGCAAAGCATTCAGTTGCCCGAGTTCTACAATCAGTAGATGGGGGTTCAACCTCAGGACTCGGTTTGACACTATAATCCATTGATCCAATGACTTTTTCACTACTAATCAACAGCCTCATATTCACATTACCTTCATCGCCAAGCTTAAGTTTCACAATCCATTATTATCATTATTCTCCTGAAAAAAATTTAACTGCCTTACCTCTTTCTTGATTTGTGATACTAGCCTGTCACATCCAATTCTTTTAGAGCCATTTCTCTACCCATTACATAGATCCACAAGTGATCCTTGCTTGTTTCTTGGAATAATTGTTTTAATGATTTCACCACTCACTGATAATTCATCTAATTTCATTAGTTTTCTTGGTTTTCATTATGTGGAGACTCTCCTTTATTTTTTATATATATAAACTTCTAATTTTGAGATAATTGTGGATTCACATGCAGCTGTTAGAAATAATTCAGTGAGATTCTATGTACGTATTACCTAGTTTACCATCTTGAAACTCTAGTACAATTTCACAACCAGAATATGGATATTAATACAGTCAAGATTCAGAATAGTTCCATGACTGCTAAGATTCCATGGGTGACTCTTTCATAACCATGCACACCTTTCCTTGATGCATGGTAAACACCTTCTATTCTTCATTTGATTCAGCATAACTACCTGGTGATTCATCCAATTTGTGTGTATAAAATAGTTTGTTACTTTTTATTGCTGAATAGAATTTCATGGTATAGATGTAACACAATTTTTCAACTATTATTTTTTTTTAATTTTAGCATGATAATATCCAAAATGATATAAATAAAGAATAAGTGTAGACTTTTAATATGCTTTTTAAAGAGGCAAATATGAGTAAGTTTTTTAATAAATTTTAAAAAATAGTTTAGATTTACAGAAAAATTAAGATTGTAATCTAGAGACTCACCATATACAACATACCTAGTTTCCTCTTTATTAATGTCTTACCTTAATTAGTATGGTATATTTGTCAAAATTGAGGAACCAAATTGATATATTATTATTAACTAAAGACCATAGTTCAAATTTCTTAAGTTTTATATCATGTTCTTGTACTGTTTCAGGATTCCATTTAAGATACCATGTTACATTTATTTGTAATGTGTACTGAGTTTCTTCTGGACTATGACAATTTCTCTGACTTTGCTTGTTTTGATGTCCTTGACATTTTTTAGGAGCACTGGTCAGATATATTATACATTTATGCATTTTGTTTTAACATATGTTAACACACTTGTAAAATGTCCATCAGATGAAATGTATCTGTTGTCTTTCTCATGATTATACTGAGGCTATGGGTTTTTAAGAGGAAGAATACAGAGGTAAAGTGCTAGTTTCGTCACATCATAACTAGGGTACATGATATCAATACGACATCACTATTGATATTAACAATGATCACCTGATAAAGAGGTTTCTCCATTGTAAAATTGCCATTCAAACACAGTTTGCAGTTAAGGTGTGAGGGGCTAGTATCTTTGTGAGGGGGAAATATCTACATAAATTATTTTAATTCTACACTGAAGTTTGGTGTCTGTACCTCAGTTTAATATTTCATTCAATAATTTATTTATATCAGTATTAACTCATGGATATGCATTTTATGCTTTAGGATATAATCCAATATGACTGTTTTGTGGTTCAAATTGTTTCAATATCGGCCATCGGGAGCTCTTTCAGTTGTTTCTTAGTACACTTTTTTCTTGTTTCTTAGTTGAATCACATCAGATTTCTTGCTTGGTTTGGTTTCTTATTTGTTTTTAGCACTTCTTGAATTACTGACATTACAAGGTGGTCCAGGCTCTTTTGTGTATTCTCCATTGCAGTCCTAGAACTGGTCATTCCTCCAAGGATCCCTGGTTTATTTTATGGGAGAATGGTGTTAGAAATCAAGATGTAAGCTCTGGGTATGGATATTGCTAGGTGGTCTCATTGCTTTTATGCCTTCTCAACTGATAGAACAAGGAACTATGTGTGTATACTAACCCTTTCATGTGCGCATATGTATAAATATTTCTGCATGCAAACAACTGTGTCTGTATTAAAGTCAACTGATGGTTGCATACTGATACTGATGTATCCATCTCTAACCCAGCACCATATGGGTCATTCTAGTCCCCCATCCCCACCTTGCTTGTCGTTAACCTGCCACTCCAATAGTGAGAAAATTGGCTCCCATTATCTGCATTCATGTACATAATTATTTCCAGTATATATGTGGTATACTGTTTTTCAGATTCAGTATATAGATGGCATACACTTGATAATGGTTTCAGAATTGTTAACTTGTGACCCCATAGAAACAACTTTAGCTATTAGAATTCAGTGCTTATGTGCAGGGTTTTTTTTTTTTTAACCTTAAAAGTTTTCAGACATTTCCAGTGTTTCTTAGCACATTTTTCGCCTGCTCGTTAAGTGAGTCTAGTTTATACACTTTTTGTAGTTACATTCTTTTGTCACAGTCTGCGTACCATTCTGGGATTCCTCAATCTCCTATATTATCTTTTAATTTTCACACATTGACATTTGTTCTTTGAGCTGGCAACTTACTATTTGTTTTGGCAAATGCATAATGTCATGTATTCAACATCACAGTATCCATTCTATGGATTTAACACAGTTTATTCATCCATGAATCTATTGAAGGACATCTTAATTGCTTGCAGATTTTGTCAGTTATTAATAAATATCCTAAAACATGTCCACATTGAGCATTTTGTGTGTATATAGTTTATCAAACATGCTAGATAGATGCCTGGGAATATGACTGCTGAATTGCATGGTAAGACCTCGGTTAGCTTTGTAGGAAACTCTCTTACTAAGTGGTTGTACAATTTGTATTCCTGCCAGCAATGATGAGTTTCTGTTGCTCCATATCCTCACTAGCTATTAGTATAGCAGTCTTTCTTTAATTCTAACCATCACACTACATGTGTAGCAATATCTCATAATTGTTCTATAGTGTGTTTCCCTAGTGACAAATTATATTAACCACCTTTGCATATGTTTATTTTCCATCTGTATATCTTCTTTGATAAAGTACCTGTGTATATCCTTTACCATTTTGAATTCAGATATTTTCTTAATGGTCAGTTTTAAGTCTCCTTTGTACATCTTGGATTCAAGTCTTTTATCAAATCTATGACTAGCAAATATTTTCTCCTGATCAGCGATTTATTTTTCTACTCACTTAAAAATGTCTTGCATAGAGCAGAGGCTTTTAACTTTATTAAAACCAACTTATCATTTTTGTCTTTCAACAGTGTTTTCCATTTTGTCTAAAATGTCACCACAAAAACCAAGGTCATATAGGTTTTCCCCTACATTTTCTTGTAGAAATTTTAGTTTTGCCTTTTACATTTCGATGTGTGATGCATTTTCAGTTAATTTTTGTGGAAATCATAAAGTCATCATCTCTGTTTATTTTTTTGCACATGGATGATCAGTTGTTTCATCACCTTTTGTTGAAATGAACTATCTATTCTCCATTGAAAAGTCTTTACACCTTTGTTAAAAATCAATGTAGTGTATTTATGTTATCCTTGGCTATTATGCTTCATTGATCTATGTGTCTATTCTTTCATCATTACATGTCTTGATTAGTTTGACTTTATACTGTCTTAAAATAAGGTAATGTGATTCCCTCAACATTGTTTATGTTGTTATTGTTCTCCTATTCAGCTTCCTCCTTCTCCTTTTCCACTTCTCCTTCCCCTGTTCCACTTCTCTTTCCTCCTCCTTATTCTACTTTCCCTCAAACATTTTACCGGATATTATGTCCTTTATCTTTTGATGTGAACTTTAGAGTAGGTAGCTTGATATCCACAAAAAAAGCTTGCTGGGCTTTTAATTGGGATTGTATTAACTCTATAAGTCAGGTTGGGAATAATTGCACTCAACAATATTGAGAATTCCAGTGAATGAACACTGGAATATCTCCCATTAATTTAGATCATATCTGATTTTTTATCTTTTTTATAGTTTTCCACATATACATCTACACATATATGACAAGATCGTAGTCAAGTATCCAAATTTTGGGTGGTATTTTGAACAGCGTTTTTAAAATAATATCAAATTCAGGGGTGCCTGGCCAGCTCGAAGGGAGGAGAGTGCAACTCTTGATCTTGGGGCTGTGATTTTGAGGCCCAGTTGGATGTAGAGATTGTTTAAATAAATAAAACTTTAAAATAAAAAAAATAATGTCAAATTCAAAGTATTTATTCTTCAGATATGTAAAAACAATTGACTTTTGACCAATGACCTGGTATCTTGTCATGCTGTCCTGTTTGTTTACTAGTTTCAAGTTGTCTATTTTAATCAATTCTTTGGGAATTACTATATAGAAAATCATGTCATCTATGAATAAAAACAGTTTTATTTATTTATTACTAATCTTAACACATTTTATTTATTCTTCTGGTTAGGAAGAACATATTTTGTTTAAAATCTTAGGGAGCAAATGGTTAGTTCTCTACCTATTAAGTATGATGTTAGCTGGAGGGTTTTCATTTATAACTTTTATTAGATTAAGGAAGTTCCTTTCTCTTCCTTGTATTTTTTTAAATTTTTAACATGAATGGGTTTTGAATTTTGCCAAATATTTTTCCTGCATCAATTGATACGAAGATATAGTTTTTCTTTTTTTTTTTTAATTTTTTAAATGTTTTATTTATTTTTGAGACAGAGAGAGACAGATCTTGACAGGGGAGATGCAGAGAGAGAAGGAGACACAGAATCCAAAGCAGGATCCAGGCTCTGAGCTGTCAGCACAGAGCCCAACAAGGGGCTCGAACTCATAAACCACAAGATCGTGACCTCAGCTGAAGTCAGATGCTTAACCAACTTTGCCACCCAGGCGCCCCTAGTTTTTCTTATTCCATCTATTAATGTGATGCAGTGCATTGACTGATTTTTGAATGTTGAAACAGCTTGCATTCCTTGTATGAACCCCAACTGGTCATCATGTGTTTTCCTTTTTATATATTGTGACATTTATTTGTTAAATATTTTTGTTTAGTTTATTTATTTTCTGAGAGAGAACACAGGCATAAGTGGGGGAGGGGCAGAGAGGGAGGGAAAGAGAGAAACCCAAGCAGGCTCTGCCATGTCAGCACCCAGGCAATGCAGGCTCCAACGCATGAACCATGAGATCATGACCTGAGCTGAAATCAAGAGTTGGATGCCTAACTGACTTAGCCACCCAGGCCCCCTATTTGTTAATTATTTTTATAATTACAGTCATGAGAAATATTGGCCCATAGCTTTCTTTTATTGTAAAGTATCTATGTGGTTTTCATATTTTAATAATTTTGGCCTCATGAAATTGGTCAATAGATATTCCATATATTTCTATTATCTGGAAAATATTTTGTTACCATTTCACCTTTAAAATATTGATAGAATTCATTAATGAACCATCTGAACTTGATGGTTTCTTTTTCAAAAGATTATTCATTATTACTTAAATTTCTTTAATAGATCTAAGAGTATTCAGGTTACCTATTTCTCTTTGCATCAATTGTGTTAGTTTGTGTCTTTCAAACAATTGGTCCACTTCATCTAAATTATCAAATGTATAGAGATAGAGTTATTTGTATTATTCCCTTATTACCCTCATACTGTCTATGGAATCAGTAGTGATATCTTTTTCCTTTCTGACACTGGTAATCTGTATCTTCTTTTTATTTGATTAGCCTGGATAAAAATTTATCAATTTTATTGAACTTTTCAGAGTGCCAATTTTGGGGTTAATTTTCTTTCTCTGCTGTTTTCTTGTTTTCAACTTTTTTGATATGTGCCCTAATTTTAGTATTTCCTTATTCTTGCATTAAATTTATATTTCTGTTTTTCCTATATTTTCCAAAAGTGGGTGCTTAGGTTAAAAATTTTAGACCTTCCTTATATTACAATATATTAATTTAATGCTTTAAATATCTCTTTAAAAATTATTTTAGCTGTATCACAAAAATCTGGCTAAGTTCTATTTTCATGAACTTTCATGATATTTAAAGTTACTTTTGAGACTTTTTTTAACCAGGCTCATTCAGAAATGTGTTATTTAATGTCTATTTTGGTTCTTCCAGCTTTCCATTATTAATTTCCAATTTCATTACATTTTGGTCTGAGAATGTTCTTTGTGTGATTTTTAGTCTTTTAACTTTGTTAAGCTATGTTTCATGGTACAGAACATGGCCTATCTAGGTAAATGTTCCCTCTGAGCTTGACAAGAATGTGTATTTTTCTGTTGTTGGATTTAGTCTATAAATATCATTTACTTAGGTCGAGTAATGGTGTTATTCAGGTCTTATATATCTTTACTGATTTCTGTCTACTTGCTGTATCCATTATTGATAATGGGGTGGTCAAGTACTCAAATAAAATAGTGGACTTTTTCTATTTTTCCTCATCCTCCTTGTGGGCCCCAGGTTTCCTTGGGTTCTTGGATTCTCACTATGAAAACTTGGTGGAATACCTATAAGAAAAGCCCAGGAAAATGTGAGGGCTCCCTTAAGACTGTAACCTCCAGGATTTTTCTCACTCTTATGTTAATCTATGCTCAGCTTCCAGCAGTTCATCAAAGGTACTGTTAAAATGCCCTTACCAATTTATATCTCCAGCAGCTTCTGCTCTAGATAAGCAGATATCAGTTTTTGTGTCTCTCTGCTTGTGCCTTTTTCTCCAGATTTTCAGTGGCTATTTGCTTTAAGACTTCAGTTCTCTATAGGTTCCAAGAAATGTCATTGACTCAATTTGTCCAGATTTATCTTGTTTTAAGGATGGGAGTGATGACTCCCAATTTCCTTACATGTTAGATCTGAAACCAGGAGTTCTCTCCACATACCTTTATGAATGAACTTCCAGTTATTTTTAGTATAGTACAAAGGACTTGTATCACTTCAAAGACTTATTGTAGGGTTTACATGTATCAATGACCTACAAGAATCCTGTACTTGCCTCCAGCAACTTGCTGTATCCAGAGAAACAGAAAAAGAAAAACGAGAGAAAGAGAGACAGAGGAAGAAAGACAGAAAGATCTGAAGGAAAAAAAAAAGTATTGATATGAGACTTCAATGTTTGCAATTTATGGTTGAAAATAATGTTAAATATTTATTTTAACAATTAAAAAATGTTATAAAAAAGTGACTCAGATTATCTAATCCAACCATCTGTAAGAAGATACATTTAGTATAATCTTTAATATCATGTAAAATAATTTGTTAAATTAATTCTGGTGACAATTAATTAACATACCTCCAAACAGTTACAGATATATTTTCCCCAGTTTTACCTTTACAACAAGAACCAACCACGATATTTTAAACTCTGTAGAATAAAAATTTTATACCTTTCAGATATTATCGTTATTATGACATGTTTTTCAAGCAGCGTTTCAAGTAGTGTAATTAATCAGAGACCACACACACATAAAAAGATTACCAATGGAAGCCTTAGCATTCTTAAGTAAGCATGTGGGGCAATAATAGGAAATTTTATAATGTTTTGGGTTCTGAAATCCTGTTATACTTGGTCTCCAGCTGTGCCTTGCAAGTGCCTGCTTTTCATAGTGAGTCCTAACAGCAGGAAAGCTAGCCAAGAAATGATTTAATAAGCAAAAATGTCCTAGCTTTTAAGGAGGCTATGTTCTGCAAGCATTACAGTTACTGCTTCTACTGTAGGTTTCATTTATTTTCAGATTTTTAAACATTTGTTAAATGACAATTGAGCCTTTGATGACTGATTTTCAACTAATCAGAGTATACAACTTTAGCCTTTAAACCAAGCCTTTTTTCACACCATCCTCAACTATTTGCCTCAGTTGAGAGCACAAATGATAGACATTCAAATACACAGTGACAAATGGCTTTGGATGTTAGAGATCTTCTTTTTCTGTTCTGCTTACTAGTTTATTTTACAATTATAAATACATACCTTTCCTTGATCTACCAGCTATGTGTAGAAAAACAGAAATAATTGTCTTCTGTATGCCTACAAAATACACCAGGGATTTTTTTTCTTTAATTTGACACTTTTAATGTTACAAACAATAAAACAGATTTTTTTGAAACCTAGAAAACTGCTATTTTAGAAACCTAGAAATTTCTGGGGGTTTTTATTAAAAATTTTTAATGTTTATTTTTGAGAGAGAGAGAGAGAGAGAGAGAGAGAGAGAGAGAGAGAGAGTCAGGGCGTGAGCAGGGAAAGAGCAGAGAGGGAGACACAGAATGTGAACCAGGCTCCAGGCTCTGAACTCTGTCAGCACAGAGCCCGACCAGGGGCCCGAACTCACAAACCATGAGATCATGACCTGAGCTGAAATCTAGAGTCGGAAACTTGACTGACTGAGCCACCCAGACGCCCCTAGAAATTTCTGTTTTTAAAAAAGGTAGCACTTAAAGTAGATTAAGAGAAAATATATACATTAAATGTCAAAGACAAATGAAACTTACCTAAAAAAAAAAAAAAAAAGGAAAATTCAATATGGATTGTTTACCTCTCTTAAACTTTGAAAGAATATGGAATTCTGTCTAAAGGATAATAACTTCCTGTCCTAATTAGGGAACAATGAAAAAACAATGAAAGTTATGAAAAGTTCATGTAAAAGTATAACCTCTCCAAATAAACAAAGAAACAAACAATAAGACCACCTAGGGTCATGACTGTTACAAAGAAATTTCAATGTAATTAAGTTCAACTGCAAATCTACTTGATTTCTTGCTGTGATATCTTTGTCAGTTGGAGGTCCAATCTCTTTATATAAATAACTTCTTTAATGGGAATCTCACTAATAATCAATTTTAAAAACATCAGTAGAAACTCTGAGGTATCCTGCTGAAATTCAGGTGTATTTTGACTAAATCAGTCTTTCTTTAGATTTCCTAGGAAATTACTTCTAAAGGTAGAAGAATTAGTTTGATTATCTCAGAGGTTCTGTAGACATCATCCAAACATCCTTTCACATGCCCAAATCATCTTAAATCTTTGGGTTTATCTTTGAATTTTAAGGATATTTTGCATTCTGTCACAAAATGTACAGTATTTGGTTTTGAACCAATCTCTTAGTGATTGAGATTCATATATCAAATAAAAATAACTAACTATACCACAGTTCATATATCATATATTCATATTCTTGTATCATATTCACATTCAGTTAATATTCATATATCAAATAAAAATAAATAATTGTGCCAACTTTGGTTTTGTTTTCTGGGAAATTCTCTCCTTTGTCTCCTTGTCAGAGTATTCTCAGAAATCGGCCTCCACAATAACATTGAATTTGAAGAGTAGCTTTTCTTGTGCAGTGAAACACATTCTTAAGCATAAATATTTTTTTTCTTATAGATGAGAGAAATTTCCATAAGTTCTATGTTAAACCAGAAAAGGAGGTAGGGGAGTATAACAGATCTCTAAAAAAGTGAGACAAAGGAGGACATTTGTAAAAATAAGCACAAAGAACAGGAAAAATCAGTTTCATGATAAAAAAAAAAAAAAAAAACAGGAAAAAAATTTTAACTGACAGAAATCAAGATAGATTCTTTGAAGTTCAGGCTTAACTCTAGGTATCTTAATTAAGAAAAAAAGTGGAAATGAAAATGTAGTTTAGCCAAAGTATGACATTATCCTAAGCAGAAATGAATATCACATATCCTTTTCCCAACTTACTCATTTGAAATTATGAATAAAACAACCTTTTATAAAAATATAGTCATGTGGGACAATAAATTTCAAAAAAAAATATTCAGGTATTCTAAGGCAACAGTGTAAGCTTGTGGCAGTGGTACAACTCACGCAATGATAACATTTTTGTGCATGTTCCATGCTG
The DNA here is from genome assembly GCF_007474595.2 of Lynx canadensis. Taxonomy (NCBI): domain Eukaryota; kingdom Metazoa; phylum Chordata; class Mammalia; order Carnivora; family Felidae; genus Lynx; species Lynx canadensis. Next base: position 162,927,925 of record NC_044303.2, read on the forward strand.
AGGGCATTTTTCAGCAAATGATCCAATGCATTCTTTCTAAGCCTGTTTTCTTGGGTTTAAAAGATAAATAGCCTCAAGGAAAGTAAATTATTGTCATCTAATTTTGGGCTTGAAAATAAATACATACATAGTTGCGACAATTTGCTCAATTCAGTGGTGCTAGCATAGCCTCAGTAGCAAATGGAGATTTAGATGTGTAGTTTGGGCCATTGGCATTCACTGGTGCCCATTAAACGTGAAAGGAAGATGCTAAGTGCTCCCTCAGGTATAAAGATGATTTGATTTGCTATTGCTGTGGGTGGCATGTGCTAAGATAGAAAAGTGATTCCATTTCACATGTGAGCTAACTCCTAATGTTGAGAGAAGTAAGTTACATGAGGGACTTTCAGAGATCATAGTTTCGGAACTGAAGGAGAATAAACAACTACACGTATAACCCAGAGGGAAGGTGTTGTAATAGACTGTAGGTATCTGAGGTGGGTGGAAATCAAAGAATGTAAGTAATGACACCAGTGAAAGCAACAAATTGTCAGGCTTAGGTTCTCCTGGTCATCAGTTAACATCTTACACTCCCTGCAGGATACTGATCCTTTTGTGTGTTTTCACAGTTGCCAGAGGTTGCTTTGCTTTTCTGGGCTACCTGGGCCTTGTACTTGTCACTGAGCCAAGGATGCTTCGTGTTGCCCTCGGCCTGATGCTACATCTCAGGGTTCATGCCAGGCCCTCTCTCTCTTCCTTGCTCCTGGGAATCAAGACAGGGGTTGCTGTTCCTCATTAGGCGGTTTTATCAGTCCCTCACTTATGTTTGTTTTAACAAATGCATTAGTTGCAAACCAAAATATATTTTTGTGAGAATCCAAAAAAAAAAAGCTGGGAGAGGGCCTAACATTTTTACCTATACAGGTAATTTTTTTGTTGTTGTTTCCTTTTACTTGAGTCTACTTGATACACAAAGTTACATTAGTTTCAGGTGTACAACATAGGGATTCACCTTCTCTATACATTAGACTGTGCTCATGGCAAAGGGTAGTTGCCATCTGTAACCATACAGCACTGTTATAATATCACAGATCATATTCCCTGTGTTGTGCCTTTTGTTCTTATGACCTATTCATTCCATAACTGAAAGTGTGTATCTACCACTCCCCTTCACCCTTTTTGCCCGTCTTCCCACATGCCTTCGCTCTGGCAACCGTCAGGTTGCTCTCTGTATTTATAGATCTGATTCTGTTTGTCTGTTTATTTATTTGTTTCTTGTTGCTTTCATTAACACATAGTATTATATTAGTTTCATGTGTACAGTATAGTGATTCAACACTTCCATACATTACTCAGTGCTCATCATGATATGTGTAGTCTTACTCTCTTTTACCTATTTCACCGATCCCCTCCCACCTCCCCCCTGGTAACCATCAGGTTGTTTTCTATACTTACAGTTAAGAATTTGTTTTTTGGTTTATCTCTTTTTTACTTCATTTGTTTGTTTTGCTTTTTAGATTCACATATGACTGAAATCATATGCAATTTGTCTTTCTCAGTCTGGCTTATTTCACTTAGCTTAATACCCTCTAGATCCATTATATGGATAAAATTCTTGTACTGAACATGTCTCTTAAGTGAGGAAAACATATTTTTAAAAATCAGAACAACCTTGAAGGAGAAGAATTAAGTTGGAGCACTGACACTACCCAACTTCAAGACTTTCTATAAAACCACAGTATTATCCACATGCAAAAAAAAAAAAAAAAAAAAAAAAAAAAAAGAATATAGACTTTGACCTTACACGCTTCACAGAAATTAACTTAAAATGAATCCTAGACCTGAAGGGTACAGAATATGCCAGCCCAGAACACACCTCTTTGGCATTAGAATTATTTTGAGTTGATTATTTTTAAAAGCAACAGACAGGAGAAGCTCTGAAAACAGTAGAAGTTACTTTTGTGTGAGGGAAATTTACATATTTGAAGGAAATCTTTATTTGAAAGGCTGGCTCCCTCCCTGTACAAGGAAAATAAGGATGACTAAATCATAAGTAGCTATTATCTATGAAGAAGGCAGCAACTCAAATCTGCATAAAAATCCTTACTTTTGTTTACCTTACTTTTCCTGGTCACCTCATAATTGGTCTCCCCACACCCTTCTTTCTTTGATTTCCTGAAGATGATACTTAAGCCAAAATTCTAAGCCACCTCTTTGAGAGATACTCATTTTCCTCTGGTTATCTATCTCCCATGGTATATATGAGATATGCATGTTAATAAGCTTCTGTTTATTTTTCTCTTATTTATCTTTTTGAGCTTAGAAGGATAAAGGGATTATTATTTTTCCTCCACTGCAGACCTACTGTAAAACACAAAGCTATAAAATTCCTAGAATATAACATAGGAGAAAACCTAGATGACCTTGTGTAGGGTAATAAGATTTTTTTTTTTTTTACATTTATTTATTTTTGAGACAGAGAGAGACAGAGCATGAACGGGGGAGGGTCAGAGAGAGAGGGAGACACAGAATCTGAAGCAGGCCCTGGGCTCTGAGCTGTCAGCACAGAGTCTGACGTGGGGCTCGAACGCACAGACTGTGAGATCATGACCCAAGCTGAAGTCGGACGCTCAACCGACTGAGCCACCCAGGCGCCCCAGGTAATAAGTTTTTAAATAAAACATCAAAGACAAGATTCATTAAAGAAAGAGTTGATAAGCTGGACCTTATTAAATAAATTTGTAATTTTTGCTCTGCAATAGAAAACATCAAGAGAATGAGAAGATATGCCACAGATGAGGAGAATATATTTGTAAAAGACGCATCTGATAAATGGCTGTATCCAAATTATACAAAAAGCTCCTAAAACCCCACAATAAGAAAACAGTGCAATTTTAAAATGGGCTAAAGACCCTAACAGATGCCCCAATAAAAAGATACAAATCTAAATTAAGCATAAGGAAGGTATTCTTCATCATCTGTTATCAGAGGAATACATATTAAAATGAGACACTACTACACACCTATTATATTGGTCAAAATCCAGAACACTGATACCACCAAATGCTGACAAGGATGCACAGCAATATGTATGCTTATTCATTGCTGGTGGGCATGCAAAATGGTATAGCCATTTTGGAATACAGTTTAGCAGTTTCTTGGAAAATTAAACACATATTTACCATTTAATTCAGCAATTGCACCCCTTGCTATTTACTCAAAGGAACTGAAAACATGTTCATACAAACATCTGCATAAAGATGCTTATAGCAGCTCTGTTCATAATTGCCCAATCTTGGAAGCAACCAATATGTCCAATAGTAGGTGAACGGATAGTAAACTGTGCTACATTCAAACAATGGAATATTATTCAGAATGAAGGGAACTATCAAGCCATGAAAAGACATGGAGGAAGCTTAAATGCATATTGCTAAATGAAAGAAGCCAATCTGAAAGTCTACAAACCATATGATTCTTACTATTTGACACATTCTAGGAAAGGCGAAACTATGGAGACAATAAATAGATCAGTAGTTGTCAGCGATTAGAGAAAATGAGGGATGAACAGGCAGAGCACAGAGGAATTTTAGGGCAGTGAAAATACTTTGTATGATATCATAATAAAGGGTATATATCATTATACATTTGTCCAAACCCATAGGATGTACAACATTAAAATGAACTCTAACGTAAACTATGTACTTTGGGTGATAATGTGTTCATATAGGTTAATCAGTTGTAACAAATATACCCATCTGATGGGGGATGCTGATAATGGGAGAGGCAATGCATCATGGGCATATGTGATGTATGGGAAATATCTGTCTTTCTCTTCATTTTGCAGTGAATTTACAACTCCAAAAAATAGGTCTTTAAAAAATATTAATGTTTTCAAATTCAGCTAATTAGCAAATGTCTATTTTCCAACACCCTGTTGGAAGATAAGAGAGGAAGGGAAATTACTTTTCCCTTTGTGAAAAGGTACTTCTGTATCTTTTACATATTGTTATTATTGTTCAAAATAATAAATGCAAAGCAGATTTAAAATTAGATACAGCATCATTCATATGGAAAAAGGGAATATGTCATAAGAAAAGCCTGTTTTATTCATTGACCAGGAAAGTCCTTCTGAGTATTGGTTATTAACCTTGGTAAAATAATTCTGCTAATATAATATTTAGTATCATATATAATCTTCTTTCCTTCCTTCCATGGCTACTGCCTAGCAAAGTATGGTGCCTCAACTCTTTCAGGGAATTTTGGCTTCCTTCTTGATATTTTGATGAGGCAAGAATTTTAGGACTTCCCTCTGTCAGAAGCATCCCTGTGCTGAGCTACAGTGAACTTCATGGAAGTGTAGAAACTGTGAGCAAATCTCACATGGTATTGCCACATACTGATATTTCCAACTTGCCATTAAAATTAAGTAACCTTCATTACTCCCATTCTATATAAGAAATCTTAGATGGGACATGGTTTTAATAGTAGTTCAGAGCCTTGTGAGGAGATAGGTGTTTGCTAGCAGAATTGGAACAAGAAAGTCTCAAGGATAAATACAGGGCAGATATTGACAGTGAAGAAGTTCTCTTTCAGATCCTTTTCTTTTTAAATAGAATAAGTGATTACATAGAAGCCACATATTATAAGAGCAAGGGAGACATTAGAGTAAATTTAGAAAACAGTAAATGCATAGAAGATTATCAGCATCAAATTAGATATCCATGTTATTGACTCTAATTATATGCTAGGGAAATTTGTGACAACTGGCATTGTTTTCCAAATTTACATGCCTCCAAAAATACATGGGTGATACACATTTTTTATATTCATCTGAACCTTTGCATGAATAAAATGCATCTCAAATATGGTGTCATTTGCTGTGCGTAACTTTGTGTTGTGTTTTGTTATTTTAAATCAATGTAATTTTGCCCTTGATTTGTGTGTAACAATACAAAAGCAAGTACGTGCATTGAAAATGAAGACATTTTTTCATAGAATATTTCCCAATAGAATACAAGAATGTTGGTGTTATTCTCCTATCTTTATTATTTGATAGCTAATAAAAGGGTGTATAACTAAGATTTGGAATCTTCAAATATGCTAAACATTGATTGAGATCTATATAACACAAAGTAGTCTGTGTAGCACAAAATCTCCGAATAAAAATACATGGTCAAATAAAAACAAACCTTTCCCTGATTTAAAAATGTAAGGTTAACATTGCCCCCTTCTGGCTCCATATTCAAATAAGAGCAACTACTACAATGTCTAATAGCACATTCCATCCTATAAAGCAGCAAGTCTGAAACTGAAAAACAATCTGTAATACCATAGTCAAGAAAGAATAGGAAGAAGATCTATTTCACCTGAAGGTTCCAGGTCAGATTTAGAGAGAGTTCTATTAGCATTTAGCTCACATAGACACGTTATGAAGACCTATCACTGAGCAGAAATACATGATGTTAAGATTATTGTCACATAATTTTATTTCTAACTACTTTCTTTTCCTTTTTCTCAGTCATGTCCCCTCCAGCTGTCACAAACACAAAGGTAATAGAACTCAAGAGAGGACTTAAACCCATCTCCAAAACTAAATATTCAAGATGTAATCCATAAGGAAGAAGTTCCAGAGATGGTTCACCACTGCTACTTCCAAACATGTGGCCTTAGTTCCTAGAAAACTCAAGAAAATCAAGTTCATGCTGGTTAACCTAGAGACCATGGCACAAATTCATCTCTGTAATATCAGAGACTTGATGAAATATTGTTAGTTCCCATACACCCCTCAGAAAATAATAAAAAGGAAAACATATACACACATTTGAGTAAAAATTTTAAAATCCTAATAGATCTTGTGACAGTCCAATATTTTGATCCCTTAATTCCTAGAAAAGCAATCAGAAATGTTCTTTCTGTCATCCTTAAATTCTAGAAGAGGCAAAGAGGAAAATCAATCCTAGAGTCATTGTTAAAGACTCTGAGGCCTGCTCTAGCAGGGATGAGGTATAATTACCAATATAAATATGTCAGACTAGTTCTTATTGTGAAATACACGGGTCAGTCTGAACATTTCGGTAAATCTATGTGAGTTTTATTTATTGTTACTCTAGAGATATGGAACAGTGTAAGCTTTGCCACTGGAGGGTCCATCTCACCTTGCATGAGGGAGAAAGTGCTACAGAATTGTGTTCAGGATTATATGCCTATAGCAACGGCATCATTGTGTAAAGGTGATTCCAATCCCAAAATGCTTTCTACCTGTGGGCCTCCCTAAGGGTCATGAGAGCATCACATCCTGTGCAATGTGAGTTTATTGCCCAAGTCTAGGTCCCAAAATAGTTACTAGGGAGGTGTTCAGAGATTAGCAAGGTACCAGTCCTCTCTCAGCCCATTTCTGTCTCGTTGCCTCTTTAAAGTAGAGGCACTTGACCACACAACTCTCAGAAAATTGAGAGAAACTATCCATCTTCAATTCTCTCTTGTAGAAAGAGGTAAGATTAATTACTAGCAACAAGAAACACTGCATCAAGTGACTTAAATTATTGGAAGATACACTGTCAAAAGCCCATTCTTCATTCCTGTTTTGTTTTTTTTTTAAGAAATTCATATGATAAAAAGCATTGTGTATGCACTCAAGTCATATGTTACTAGCTTACTCTGCCTTAAAATTCACATGCACTTGGGGCGCCTGGATGGCTCAGTTGGTTAGGCCACTGACTTCGGCTCAGGTCATGATCTTGCAGTTTGTGAGTTTGAGCCCCGTGTCGGGCCTGCTTTGGATTCTGTGTCTGCCCCCTCCCCTGCTCACACTCTGTCTCTCTGTCTCTCAATAATAAATAAGCATTAAAAAAATTAAAAAATAAATAAAACCAATTTGCATGCACTATCAAATTTGTATTTGTCATTATAAAGCCTAAAACTGCATGGCCTTGGGCTATGAGGATAAGCAGCTCTTATCAGGTAAAATTTATTTTTACTTTGGTAATTGCCAGGACAAAGGAGGAGTGCTAGACTCTACCTGTTCTGGGAAGCACTCCACATCATCAGTCTTGAAATGAGGAGTACACACTTTCCATGATTTCCTACTGTGTGTTTCACTAAATGTTCGACATCAAAGTTCTTGGGACTCTTAAGCTGTACTTAGCATCTCTTGACCAGACAGGCTTGGACAGAGCTCATCCTACACATGTCCGGGTCAGGGGAGATATAATAAAAGCAAAGGGTAGTTAATGTTTAAAATGAATATACAACCCTAAAAAAGAGACTTCCCTTTTCTAACACCTGATAGATTTAGCATAAAGAAGTTCATCATTACAATATGTTCATGTTGTAAAGCTCAGGAACATATCATTTAAAGTGCAGATGCTGGCCAGTGGTTTTGTCCCAAACCACCTCATGTGCAAATTCAAGGATTTGCTTTTTCTTTTCTTGTTTTTGTTTTGTTTTGTTTTTGTTTGTTTTGTTTTTTTTTTTTTTAGTAGTTTACTTACTGTGTATATTCTGAAGGGCAGTAAATTAAGACAGTATATAGAATGATAGAATGACGGATATCAACGACACTTCAGGAACTCTAGAGAGTTTGCCGACTAAGCAATCATTTAGAATCTCTCAACAACTTCTGTCTACGCATAACTAAATCCAAAAGTATAAGAAAGGGAATGAAGACAATAGAGTCATCTCTGTTTCACAAGTTCAGAGCCACAGAAATAGTGATGGCTTTGGGGAAGAAAGGACAGCATAATGGGTCGTCAATCACTATCTCTCTGTTTCTGAACAAAACGGTTTCTGACTTAATAGAATATTATATACTCTTGTTACTAAGAAAATGTGTAAGAAACACAAGATTCAGAAACTGTTAAACCTAGTATTTCACTTCACTCAGCAAAGAGACATTGCAATACTGAATTGCAATGTGATTTAAATAGTTTCAGTTTAACTGATAGCTTCAGTTTTCTTCATATAATTTCATTTGCCATAAAGCAATAGGAAATACTGACTAACCACTATGATGACCAATGAAATCCATGATTTCATCAGGTTGTTTTTATCAGATAATTATGAAAATAAAACAACATGCTGACTTTGTATAACAACTGTGATATGTTTATGATAGCTACTGATCTACTGTTTAGCATGTATTTCGTATGAAATATATATAAACATATATCATAGACAGATATTGTATGTTTTCATTCATATGTGGAATTTGTGAAACTAACAGAAGACCATGGGAAAAGGGAAGGAAAAAAAATAGTAACAAACAGAGAGGGAGGCAAACCATAAGAGACTCTTAAATACAGAGAACAAATGTAGAGTTGATGGGAATGGTGATGGGCATTGAGGAGGGCACTTGTTGGGATAAGCATTGGGTGTTGTATGTAAGTGATGAATCACGGAATCTACTACAGAAGCCAAGAACACGCTGTATACACTGTATGTTAGGTAATGACAATAAATTACATTAAAAAATTAAAACAAAACTTTTGATGACAATATCTGACTTTTCAAGGGGTGAGCTAATTTGAAAAGAAGGAGGTAAAAAGAAAAGCCAAATTACAAAATGGAAAGAAATTATTTTCTGATGTTATCATTTGAGATCCTGAATCCAGACTCACAAAAGTTAGCCACATCCATCACTATGAACTCTAGAGTTATGTTAGTCCCAAATTCCAATTTAAAAATAGCATCTAGGGGGCGCCTGGGTGGCGCAGTCGGTTAAGCGTCCGACTTCAGCCAGGTCACGATCTCGCGGTCTGTGAGTTCGAGCCCCGCGTCGGGCTCTGGGCTGATGGCTCAGAGCCTGGAGCCTGTTTCCGATTCTGTGTCTCCCTCTCTCTCTGCCCCTCCCCCGTTCATGCTCTGTCTCTCTCTGTCCCAAAAATAAATAAACGTTGAAAAAAAAAATTTAAAAAAAATAAAAATAAAAAAATAAAAAATAAAATAAAAATAGCATCTAAATTAGTATTTTATCCTGTACAGTTGGAATAGCCCCAAATAACAGGATCTTAAATACAATTATATGCACAGAGATTATATTATTTATATAATCTATATAAATCAGTTCCGTTCCTATACTTTGCTTAGTTTTTTAATGAAAATATACTACTATTACCTGGCTCATAAATCATGCATTTCATCAGAGAGACATGATTTTCTGTCCACATTCCACATCTGTACATGTTGACTTTATTTATAAATCTTATGTGTCTGATCTTGCAATAAGTTACCTTATCTAAATCATTTTACTCCCTTAGTCAATAAACTTTCTCATATAATCCCAGTCTTCCAGATAACTAATAGAGTTTAGCACCTTTCTCTTAATTTCTAATTTACCTAATAAATTATCTCACATGCAAATTGTTCTTCTTATAAACAGTTGGTCTCATTCCTTGTTGGAGATCTTTCATGCATTCAAGCAGTTAGCTCTGTGTGTCAGTCTCAAGTCCCAGTTTTGGATCTATACTCTCCAAAATCTTAAGTTCATCATAGAAACAAATGATTATGAACCATTCTTTTTGTTGATTTTGGATTGGCTAAATATGAACAAATTTCTAAGATAAAGGATGGCACCTGAATGAATGGAAGATAGGAAAAATAGAAGACCTGGACAGATAAAAGGTTATAGGCAGTTAGGAAGATAGATATGTGAGAGTAGCTACAGGAATTACAGAAAAGATTCAAGGAGGGAAAAATAAAAGAATGTCTCAATGGCATCAAGGGCTGAATTGAAGTCTTGAATCCAAACATCTTTAAAATATCCTAATCATCTTAGTTACTGGGTTATCTAAACTATGAGCAGTAGAACACATTATACCAGCTACAACCCTTTTACTGAGGAGATGAGACAAGGATCCCTAGACAGGGGAAGCCATAGGCTCTTCAACAACTGAAAGCATGATCTGATATAAAAACAGAATCAAAATTAATTTATCTAGTCCAAATTATTTTAGGGAAACCTGAAAAAAAGCACTAAAAATATAAGGTCCTAAGAAAGCTAAAATTGAAAGGTATCAGAGACACCATGACCTAAAACTATGCATACAAGGGGGTGCTTAGGTAGTTCAGTTGGTTAAGCATCTGACTCTTGGTTTAGACTCAGGTCATGATCTCACAGTTTCATGAGTTAGAGCCCCATGTCAGGCTCTGGGCTGGCATCAGGGATCCTGCTTGGGATTCTTTCTCTCTGCCCTTCCCCCACTTGCCCTGCCTCTATCTTTCTCAAGATAAATAAATACACTTTTAAAAAATAACAGAAAACTATGCCAACATAAAATAATCATCTTAATGGTAGAACAGAGGCTTTGGCATAAACTCAGAGGGAAGTGTTTCCTTCACTCCATCTACACCAACTTGTTATTCTAAAGATCAGGATGCCCAGTTACAGAAGCAATAGCAGCAATGCAAGAGGCTCCATACCAAATTCTTTGAAAGCAAGATACTGGAAGTGACAAGCATTAAAACAGACCCAAGTTCTAAACCATGTAATAACTTAAACCAGAAACTATCAGTAGCATGAACGTGTTTCTTTAGCTTGCAACCAGAGGTGTTAAACACATATACCCAAGTGAAAAAAGTAATAAGGCAGCAAAATTCATTACATAATCACTGTTCTTTTTTACAAGTTCATATAAGCATATAGCAAACCTGTTAAAATACTTGCCTCTCAATGAGCATAATTATAAAGGAAAGTTGGATGTGAGTTACAACTGTATATTAATAATACTATGGCATAGGCATTATCAATAAGCATTATAAGGAGCAACACAAATATATTCTGTACTTGACATACAAATATCTTATGATAGTTTTTGATATGTCATCACTCAATGTTACTTATATGAGGTCCCATGTAAAAATTAGTGCAAAGGAAGCTATACTCTATCTAGAAGAGCTTGTGTGTTCTTCTATTCTGATAAGATAGAAGTTCTTTAAGGGAGACTCTACTAAGAGGGATGGTGACAGCCTAAGATAATATAAGTCAGACTAATAACATTACCCTCTTATGGTATGTATGTTTCATTCCTTCTCTTTTTGGGTAGCCTTGGTTTGCTCAGTCTATATATATTTAAACACCTTCATTTTAAATATATCTTTTATTATAAATAAATCTAAATACATTTTGGATAGAAATTAAATATAAACAAATATATAATATTTGATGATACTAAGTTGCTATTTTCAGATATACATGGAATAGCACATTTTTCCCTAGATAACACAGAAATGTTTTTCAAATAATCACTGCTGCATTCTATAGGTTTTCTTCTTTGCCTCTTGCTATATATTAAGAATAGCATTTCTATACTTATTTTGCCTTATTTTCTGAATTATGTAAAAGGGGATATATATGAAATCTGTTATGTAAAAACATAGTAATTAGTAAAATAATGTGAATAATAGCCATTGTTGAAACATGCTTACTTTCTATTTTTTCCATGTTTTAAAGTTTTATTTTGTCATTGCAAACATTTTTGTAGTAAGGATCCCCCCTTGGGTTTTGGTGTTTTCCAATTTCATTAAGTTTGGGATGGAAAAAAGCTCATTCTTCCCCCAAATACGTAATGCGGTTTCCACCATGTATTAGGTACTTGGCTAGAGTGAAACGGTATTCCATATAATTTGGTGAATAGCTATGAGATCAACTATTTTTTACAGCTTAACTAGCATAGGAAAAAGAAGTATACTGAGAGGTAGGAAGACAAAATGTTAACTCAATATAATTCCGCAACTAAAAAATGACAGCTTATCCTTGTTTCCTACAAACTTTGCATCAGCCTACTGAAAACAAAGTGAGAAAAGTTCTCTGAACAATTTGAAATTTTAGATAAATTAATAGTATCTTAGTAGGAAAAAAAAGTAGAGACAGATGTCAAGGTTTTTTTTTCCATCTACCATCAAATGATTCTGCAATCTAATTTTGGGTTCTAAGTAAAATGATCATCTTTGCTGCAATAATAGTGTAATTTTAAGATATTAAGTTTAGATTCTGAACTATTCATACTAATAGTTTACACAGTTGACATTTTAGTATATAACGATTCTATCTTGTTTAAGTTATTGTTTTGTGGCCCCCAAGTTATTCAGGTCATCTAAAAATAAATATATCACATGTTCCTAAAAAATGGTGTGAAAGAAAAAAATAGTGGCTTCATTTTGCTTTATTTTTCAAGTGAACATTTTCATGTATTAAACCCTACCATAAAAATAAAGCTCCTCATTTTTTTTAAATGCCCTTTACATGAAAGACAATTACAAATATATCAGCCTAAAATGGAAACATTTTATATGGTGTGACATTAGTTTTTGGTCTCTGTAACATCCCCAATAGATAAATGTTGATATATCATAGTCTCTGCTACCATCAATAATAAGTCACCAGCTGTCATGAACCTCCTAAACCCTATGTTGAACCAATGAACTGGATGAACGTGTAAAGCAAGAGCCAAGGTAGAAGCTGTAGCCATTTATCTGCTTTCTCAATGCTCTGTTTTTCATTAAGTTTGATGCACATATTGAGATCAACTCCAATATATTGTGTTTGGTAATTAAAGGAGATTAGAGATTGTGAAGGATACTGAACAACTCATATACACACAATCACACACACTATCACACAATCATGGAGTATCAAAATATTAATTTGGGGGGTACCTGAGTGGCTCAGTCAGTTGATCATCAGACTTTGGCTCAGGTTATGATCTCATTGTTTGTGCTTCAAGTCTCACATTGGGCTCACTGCTGTCAGCACAGAGCCCACTTCACGTGCTCTGTCCCCTTCTCTTGCCTCTCCTCAGTTCTCTCTCTCTCTCTCTCTCTCTCAAAAATAAATAAAAATTAAAAAGTAAAAAGTAAAAAATATACATATTAATTTTGGCTATATTGAATTGTAAAATGGAAATGATACTATAAGGACTATAAATAAGCCATTCATTTTGCCAGAGACATGGGTTTAAGAGAGCTGTCACTGAGAAGCATTACAAAAAATTTCATATAGCAATTTCTTGAGAATTCAGGAGCAGTGATTTTAAAATCTCTGTTGGGAAGCACATACCATACTTTCAAATTAAGCCTGACGATTGTGCTTGGAAACATTGTCACACAGAACTGGTTTTGTAGATTAGAGTTTCCAAGTAGAAGACAGAAGCATATTGTTCTTATGTATGCCCATTCTGAAATCAAGCAAAGCTGGGCCATTCACTATAATTTCTTTAAGTAATAAAGGCTTTACAATTAACCATAACTTATAAAAGAAATCTCTAGGATCTACAACTCTGGTTTGTCTGAATCAATGGTTTTCACAATATTCAAACATGACTTGGCAAAAGTATAAATACATCTTGGGAAGCTTGGATAGGATATTTTCAACTGTCATGGAGATTTTTGTCTGAGGCAGCAATTCTTACCAGCATGGGCAATGAGTTTTTAGTCCACACACTTCTTCAAGGTTTACTAAACAGTTATCAAAAATAGCCCAGCTACCACTATGCAGGCTAAATAAAAGAAGGCCAGAGATTCATTGAGGAGGAAAAAACATTCTTTGTAGCAATTAGTGGGAGTAGAGAGTGCAGGGCCATATTCTCTTACACACCACACCTCAAGGCAAGTGAACATCAAGGGAATTTGATGAGACTGTGACCCAGGTGGTGGCATTGGGTTGGTTTCCAGAGGACAGACCAGGATTTTATTTCTGGCTGGACATTTGCTAGTCTGTAAAAAATATCTAACCCTGTCATGGCACATCACTAAGTACAATGAAAGAATATTTGGTAAATGTGGTATTGTCCTCTATTTGGGTTGGACATACAGATTTGGATTTGACTCCCCTCTGAATTCTCAAGTTGAGTGGTTGGTTGTGACTGCTTATGGAACAGGACAAGGAAAGAGGAGAGTAATGAATGTGACTTGTGCTTCCAGGATTTATTAGGGCAACAATACCTGAATTTCAGTTGCCTTTGCTCTTTGATATGTATATTTATCTCCTAGAGAGTTGACCCAGAATATCTGCTTTCCAGGCCCAGGTATTCTAGTAGAAAGACTGGAGGGGTAGTGTTGGAGGGCATGAGTTTGGGAGAATGTAAAGAGGTTTTTGAATAGAGTATTATGGATAGCAGGTAATAGTTCAGTGCAGCAGTCCCCAAAGGAAGGGTCTCAAAATTACACAAAAGAGTCTCATGCAAGAGACAGCCAGAATTTGGTCATGCACCATATAGTGCTAGATTATATTAGCACCAAGCAAAGAGGAATTTGACTTTCCTGTCTTATTCACCCTTACTCTGTCCCTGCCCTGGATCCCATAAAAGCCAGAAATAGCAAAAGGAGTAGAAAAGTAAGATAATAAGGAGATGAAAAAACAGACCATGTCCCCTTTCCTATTGTTGGTCTGAGAAGCCTATGGATGACCTGAGTAACAAAGGGTATTAAATGTGAATTGGATGAGAGGTTAAAGTTTTGATTCAAACTTGTTAGGACTTTTAAATAACTGAAATAAAACTGCTCTAAGCCCTGAAAATGAATAGAAAATTTAGGGAATATGTTTCACATGTTCACAAACAATAGGGAAGAGAAATTTAGGAAAGTGAGTTTGAAGACTATGGAGGAAATAAAATAAAGCTATTTTCATATTGTGTCCTACTTAAAATATTTTTTTTCATGATTAGTAAGATTGCAAAATGTGTTCAAACCATTGGCTGAGATCAGGTGTTCCCAGACCCATCCACTGACCAGAGTCAGTCACTGTTAACCTTTTGCTTTTCCATCAGGAGACAATAGAAATAAGAAAAGTGTAGCAAGTTTATGCAACTTAATATATGCAACTTAAGTCACAGTGCTTTATTGTAAGATCAGGTACTTGACATTATTTAAATTTTTTTTAAGTTTATTTATTTTGACAGAGCATAAGTGGAGCAGAAAGAGAGGGGAGAGAGAGCATGCCAAGCAGAACACAGATGTTCTATGGGGCTCAAACTCATGAACCATGAGATCATGACCTGAGCCAAAATCAAGAGTTAGACGATTAACTGACTGAGCCACCCAGGTGTCCCAGATCATGTACTTTACATTATGCTGAAAAAAATATGGGAAGGAAGAGTCCAAGTGTTTTTCTTTTATTATATATTCTTTCTTGGAAAAAAATGAAGGGATGTCAACCTTATGTCCACACCCAAAGTGTTTTTTAATCAAATATTTACTCCATTGCTCTAGAACAAGTTATTTAATCTGAAAAACCTAGGTAATATTTTTTTCTATTCTGACTTCATGGACCTAAAAATAACTTTTTAAAAAATTTGGTTTCATGAAATTAAAAAAAGTAGAGATGGATCAGTCTATCTATTTTTAGGATTTCTACAGTAAGACAAATGAGTTACTTAATGTCTCACAGATGAACCTGAAATTTTAATCTTGTCCTGCATTGAACTGTTCTTCACTGCATTAGTCTCCTTTTCATAACATTGTCTGGCATTTTCCTCTTCACCTCTGCTGAAGCAAGTGAAGGGGACAGAGCATTGCACCAAATCAAGAGTGGTCACTCCAGGAAAAATGTTTTGCATCAAGGAAAAACTTACTGAAAATGCCCACATCTTTGTCCTATTGCCCACTTCATTTTGCCATTATTTCCCAGATACACATTTTTATTCGTTGAATGTGCTTAGCTATTCAAGTCATGTAGGTAATCATTTTAGACTGATAAAATAAAATCATACAGAGTTGAATGAGTCATTTTCAAGAATAAGTTCCAAATAGCTTACTCTCCTCAGTTTGTTTCCACCAGCAATTTATTTCACAACATAGCGATTTCTGCAAAAGTATCTTGTTGGGTTGGGCTATAGAAGGAGTGGGGAGGGTGGCCTCAAGCAATTTTGAATTGAGTTGAATTCTGCTAATACACCTTAATCAAATGCAGTCTTATGAATACATTATGTTCTATGTCTTGTTTCATGTATTTTTCTAAATTGGAATTCTCTTTTCCCACCATCCCCATCATCTTTAACACCAACAAGTAGATGCCATGCATTTTCAGTGGTCAACTCAAAACATCCACCAAAAAGCTTTTCCTGATCAGTCTAGTGACTTCCTTCTTCCCTTTATCCCACTGTATAGACTGTCATATAAAGACCTGTATCTCATCATTTACTGTTGTGAATTTTGGGGTTATCTCCACCACAAGAAGATCCAAGATTTATATTTTACTTAATCTCATGGGGCACTTTAGGGATTAGCACATGGACTTTTAAGTCAGTAAGCATCAACTTGGAGTCCACCCCACCGCATATTGTTAAAGAGTATTTAACAGAGGGGTTGGCAACCAGGAAGCATGTAATAAATACTGCTCCTGCTGCTGCTACTGCTAGTTTCCATGGAGTTAAGATTAACAGCATTGACCATTTGCTAAGAACTTAACAGATAATTGTCATTTCTATGAAAACTCCTGGAGCTCTTTAATTCATTCATTCTTTGTTTCCCCTTCAAAGCTACCAGTGTTTTCACATCCCCATATTTTTGACAATAGGACCTCATTTTCATTAATCTAGCTGTGGTAGTATGGGGCTGTATGGACTTTCTTTACTCCACCCCTTCAAAAAAATTATAAAATTGCATTATATATTTTATGTAGATATATATTTTAGACCTTTATGTCTGGTTTTTAATAATATGAACTCCTTAAAAATAAGTATTAAAAGGGGCGCCTGGGTGGCGCAGTCGGTTAAGCGTCCGACTTCAGCCAGGTCACGATCTCACGGTCCGTGAGTTCGAGCCCCGCGTCAGGCTCTGGGCTGATGGCTCAGAGCCTGGAGCCTGTTTCCGATTCTGTGTCTCCCTCTCTCTCTGCCCCTCCCCCGTTCATGCTCTGTCTCTGTCCCAAAAATAAATAAACGTTGAAAAAAAAAATTAAAAAAAAAATAAGTATTAAAAGACCATGTTGACTATGCTTGCTTCATTAAGGACTTTCAAAAGATTTTTTTTAATTTTTTAATGTTTATTTATTTTTGAGAGAAAGAGACAGAACATGAGGGGGAAAGAGACACAGAGAGAGGGAGACACAGAATCAGAAGCAGGGTCCAGGCTCTGAGTTGTCAGCACAAAGCCCAACACCAGGCTCGAACCCACGAACCGTGAGATCATGACCTGAACTGAATTTGGATGCTTAACTGACTGAGCCACCCAGGTGCCCCCAAAATATCTTAAATAAGAAGAGTAATGTAAAATCTCAAAAAGAAAATGATAGTATATTTCTTAAATTATAATATTTTCGTAACCTACTCAGTCTTAGGATTGGACACCTATCTCCACACTATTCTTTTCCAAACAGAACTAATTTTTCTTCTCAACAGTATAATGACCTCTTAAGCAATTGTAATTAGTAGTTTCTTTTAAAAAGTAAAATTTTCAATTAAAAAAAGTGTTAAATTTTGTAAATTCTGAACATTAAGAAATAACTACAGTCATTCATGTCAGGCTGGGCATTAGACATCTGGTCTCAAATGCAAAGGAGTCTTTTTAAGGATCTGTGGTCCTAGAGATGGAGAACACAAAACAAAACAAGAAAATCATGTCTCATTTTCTCAGCAAGATAACCTCTACCTGGTGATCAGAGTCGCCCTTTTATCTAGGTTCCCTGAATGTCTTTCTTCTTTTCTAATTTATTTGAACATCCTTTCAAATAGATTTTCTTATTCTAGCAGACATAATGCAACTATCTATTCTGAAGTTCAAACTAAGATTCTGAAGTAAGAATAAAGGAAAACAACAAGAGATAGAGATATCTCTTTCTCTTTTAATGTATGTTGTTTAAGATAACAGAAGGCTTACAGTATGGGAGATGTTTTTCCTCCTATTTCCATGCATCATTTGCCACATGAGCTCCACTGATGGTTTCCAGGGTGAGTGCAGAAACACACTGGCCCTACGCCCCAGGAAACTGCTGAGCACCTGCTGGTAGGTGCAGATGCTCCTTAGGTTAGTAAACATAAGGCCAAAGTACAGGGTGGCTGGTCCTGTCTTCTTTTGGAGGAAGTACAATTATTATTTGTTTTATTTTCAGAAATAGAGCAGACCCACTGAATAGATAAAGAGCAATCTTGTCTGTAGTATGATGGTACATGAAGTACTAATTTTTTCTAAGATAAAGTCACCAGTTGATTTCACTGGAATATCTGTAAAACTTTTTCTCAATGATTACTTTGTGTTTCTGCATGATTTCAAATATTTACAGATGGCTTTTCAGTTCAACATTCAGATATTTCTGCTGTCATCCCTTGGATTTTTACTCCTTAAACAAGAACATACACAATGGGTAATATCTGCAGCTTATTACCTTTCCTAATAAATCTATTCACATGTTGTTAGCTTCACATTTGCATCCCTTAATCTGTGGACATAGGAAAGCATTACTTTAAAACCTCATAGTGTTTTAATGACTCACAACAAAACAGGAAGAAAAGTACTTCACTGATATTTATAAGAGACCCACAGAGAGAGAGAATAAGAATGAGTAGAAAATGCATTAAAGAAGCCTCTCTCCTTACTTTCCTCTTACAGATATGTTCTCAAATAGTGAAGTGAATAACTGAAATATATGCATGGTGACACCCCTTTTACTGAATATGCAGTCCCCGGTCCTCCTGAAGAAACTGCAAATGCCAATGCAAAAGCTTCATCTAAGAAATCGGAAAGACATTTTTATTTACCTTGTTCTCCTGGTTGGTGCTAAAAACACTAAAATAAATAGTAAAGGCATTAATTAAACCATAGACACTAAAATTTCCGTGAGACATATGTATAATTTAATACTTAGGCTATTATTCTAAAACTACATCAGATAGAGAATTCAATTTACCCAAAAACAAAACAGCCTTCATGTACATCTGACCTCATAGACATGTAAATACTTGTACTCGATAAGCCACACCTACAGAACATGTCATTGTTGATTTTAATAGACAAATTCAAATATGTTTTCCAAGTCCTCTACTTCATACAGATACCAATGCCAGGTTCAAAATATAGACAAATAGTACTTACATTTGAAGAGCACAGCTGTTATTATAGATGCATATTTTTGCCAGAAAACATGAAATTAAATTTGAACAGAAGCCCAAAATCATAAACATTACTTGAATAATACAAAGTGTATATAATCAAATTTTAGTATATTGGAATTTTATTGTTATTTCTCCTCCTTTTTTATGTTTTGAAATCAGAGATCTTGCATGAATATTCATTAAGAACTTTTCTGGAATCTTATTTGCCCTCTCTGAATCGGTATCAATGTTAAAAAACAACAACAACTTTGGGGAGCCTGGGTGGCTCAGGTGGTTAAGCCTGCAACTCTTGATTTTGGCTAAGGTCATGATCTCACAGTTTGTGGGATTGAGCCCCCAGCCAAGGCTCTGCATTGATAGCACCAGGCCTGCTTGGGATTTTCTCTCTCCCTCTCTGCCCTTCCCTGCTCATTTGCGCGCGCTCTCTCTCTCTCTCTCTCTCATACACACAAAATAAATAAACTTTTAAAGAAACAAGTTTTAACTTAAGTAACTTATTAGTTAGTTTCGAAGTATGACTTACTCTGTTTTTTTTTTTAATGTTTATTTTTGAGAGGGACATATACAGCGTAAGTGAGAGATGGGCAGAGAAAGAGAGGGAGACACAGAATCTGAAGCAGGCTCCAGGCTGTGAGCTATCAGCACAGAGCTTGACACAGGGCTTGAACTCACAAACTGTGAGATCATGACCTGAGCCAAAGTCAGATGCTTATACGACTGAGCCATCCAGGTGCCCCAAAGTAAATGTGACTTATTCTTAAAATGTGATTGTTGTGAAAAAGCCAGGGCTGATTTAAGAGTATACCAAATTCCAACCTACAGACTTAAATGCTGTTCCAGCAATATTCATGTTTACCAAATGTTTATAAAGCACCTACCTTGTGTCAAGTTGTATGACTATGGACCAATGAAACAAATGTAAATACTCCATTTGTTATCCTTTAGAAAATTCAGACTAGTGGATCCTCAAGAAAATTCAACATGTAGAGATAATTGTAATATATCATAGTATCATAACATACAGAGGTATATGTTTGCAAAGATGGCTCAAAGAAAGTACAGTTTACCTGTGGAGGAGATCATTCAACTGATCTTCAATAAGCAACAACTAGATCACCAAACAGATGAAGCATTCTAGGAACAGAGATCAATAAACGTAGATGTGGAACATCTCAGATTGTTAGCGGACTGCCACAGATTTGATATGTCAGATATGTACTAAGTGAGGTTAGTAAATGTAGGCAATGTGGTTTAGAAAAGCAGAAGCAGAAAAGAAATAAGGAAAAAAAAGATATTGTGTGTAAAGGAGTGACATAATTAGATAATAAAATAGACATTTTAAAAAGATATTTCAGACTGAGTGTTTCCAGTAGAATTATGAATGTAAGGAGACCTGTTAGGAAGTCATTGTGACAATTTGTCTGAAATATTTTGAAGGCTTTAAGTACAAAAGTTCTTATATCAAAGGAGGCAACAGATTCAAAAGACACCAATGTGGCCTTATTTATAAACCCAGGTCTTTGATTATATAGAATGGAATTTTAGGGCATACTGCTAAAAATTTTAGATGTGTAACCCAAAGGAAAACAGGAGTAAAAGTATAAAACAAACATATCTAGAAAGAAGTTGTTATGGCTGATGTCAAAAAGGTTACTTCCTGTGTTCTCCTCTCAGATTTTTATGGTTTCAAGTCTCACATTTAGATCTTTAATCCATTTTGGATTTATTTTTGTGTATGGTATAAGAAAGTGGCCCAGTTTCATTCTTTTGTATGTTTCTGTCCAGTTTTCCCAATACCATTTGATGAAGAAACTATCTTTCCTATTGGGTATTCTTTCCTACTTGGCAAAAATTAACTGTCCGTATAATTATGGGTTGGTAGCAACATTATCTACCAAAGCTTAATTGTGGAAACAGCCTGGGTGTCTGTGGACTGTTGAATGAATAAAGAAGAAGTGTGTGTGTGTGTGTGTGTGTGTGTGTGTGTGTGTATGTATATATATATATATATATATATATATATATATATATAAAATGGCATATTAATCAGCCATAAAAAAGAATGAAATCTTTTCATTTGCAACAACATGGCTGGAGCTAGAAAGTATTATGCTAAGTTAAGTAAGTCAGAGAAAGATGAATACCATAAGATTTCATGCATATGTGGAGTTTAAGAAACAAACAAACAAAAACAATCAAAGGGAAAAAAGAGAAAAAGGGAGGCAAACCAAAAAACAGACTCTTAACTATAGAGACCGAACTGATGGTTACCAGTGGGAAGGTGGGGGAGAGGGGGTGGCTTAAATAGGTGATGAGGATTAAGAAGTGCACTTGTAGTGAGCACTGGATGCTGTACAGAAGTGTTGAATCACTATATTGTACAACGGAAACTAATATTACACTGTATATTATCTAAATGAAATTTAAATAAAAACTTAAAAAAGGGAAAATTCTGAAAAAAAATAATTAGAAAAATTTCCTGATAATTCAAATTAAGGTGAACATGGCAATTAAAACACAATGATCCATTATCCTATTAATTTCGTGAAGACTATAGTGCAAGCTAAAATTAGAAGAGTAATGTGTGCCCTAGTCTTGACTCTATGACAATTATCTGGTAAAAGTCAGTCACTTACTCTCTTGCTGCTTCTGTTATTCTGTACATATTAGAAACAGATTACTATAAAATGAGCAAAAGAAATTAATGAAGCAATTATATGAAAACATTATTACAATCATTCTGTGTATAATTTTATTTCTAAAATTATACACATACATTAAAGACGTATTCCTACATACTAAGTTTCTTAAATAGTAAGAATAGAAATACAAATAAAAATTCTGGTGTAGTAAGATGATCTCAGTAATGTTAGCTGTTTTCCTCAATTTGTTAGTAAGAAAGAACATTATGCAGACACAAAGAGCTATTAATTTTTTAAAAGCCACTTAAAATAACAATTGTTATTTCTTCAAGGGTCTCTTTCCTTCTATCATATAAAAATCATGTAAATAAGCTACACTAACAATGGAAACTGCCAATCATATTTAAAGCAATTAAACCATTTGGTAACAGAAAGTTAAAATGTTCAGGCCAAGATAAATAAAAGTATTCAAATCTTGTCATGAGAGAATTGAGAGTTTATAAAGATTATTCATTAGGAGATGAAATGTGAATGTTTTATGAGCTATGATTACTAATATGAACCACATGGGCTTAATCTGCATTTCGCTTTGTGACACTCTTTGTGAAAATGTGTCACTTAGAAAATGTTTTGATAAAGAGCAACAACAGTACTATAAACACCTAGTCTGTGTGTTGTGTGAGAAATACATATTGGCTATCAAATTGAATATCGTTTTATATTTGAAAGAATGCCACCCTAGAAATGCTGGTCTTTTGGTAATTGTTCTCTGTGTTTGAGCTGCTTAAGGATCTTGTATCTACAGCCATTTTGAAATGTTCCATCATTACATTAAAACTACTGCATTTGTAACTTTCAAATAATCCAAAGATTCTTGTACTACCTCTACTGCTACCACCACTACCACACCATGTTTCTCTTAACATTCATTTGATACTTTGAGGCAGGCAAGTGAGACTGATTAAAAGGATTATAGCTGTTTCTGAGTTATCTTTTAAATTGTTCCCTAGAAGGTTAAATTACAAACTTTTTGAAAAAAAATCGCATGTAAGTGAGCAATTCAAAAGTCATGCTTTTATTTGTATTTGCATCATAAAATGTATTACTTGGCAATCAAATAAATTTTAGTTTTTAAAGACATGCATTGATAGGAAGAAAATTACAAAACTCTCATAAATGAAATAAAATAAGAACTAAATAAATGAGGCGACATTCCACGTTCATGGATAAGGAGATTCAATATCGTCAAGATATCAATTCTTCCCAACTTGATTGATAGATTCAGTGCAGTATCAGTCAAAAATCTCAACAAGTTATTTTATAGATATTCACATGAACATGTGTCTCTTCCATCTGGATGTTCTTCTGTGTCCTTTATCATATCCTTTATTACATAATAAACCAGAAGTCATAAGTTAAGTTTTCCCTGAGTTCTGTGAGCCATTCTAACAAAATACTTAACCCAAGAAATGGGACATTAGAGTCCCTATTTATAGCCAGTCCGTCAGAAATACAGGTGAGAACCTAGGGTTTGCAATTCACATCTGAAGTTGGGAGTGGGGGACAGTCTTGTGGAATTGAGCTCTCAACTTGTGGAATCTGATGCTATGCCAGGTAGATAGTGTCAGAATTGAATTGAATTATAGGACACCCGGCTGGTGTTGTAGATAATTGGTTGGTGGGAGGAAAAAAGCCACACATTTGGTGACAGAAATGTCAGAAGTCAAGTCTTCTGAGTGAGTAGTAAAGGAAAAACACAGAGGAGCAGAAGTTTTTCCTACATAATGGGTCAAAGACTTTAAAAGATGCCTTATAAAAGAGGATAGACAGATAGCAAATCAGCATATGAAAAAATGCTCCACATCTTATGTCATCAAGGAAATGCAAATAAAACAACGATATACCACCACAAACTTATTAAAATGGTCAAAATCCAGAACACTAACAACACCAAATGCTGGTGAGGATGTGAAGCACCAGGGACTTACATACTTTGTTAGTGGAAATGCAAACTGGTATAGTCACTTTGGAAAACAGTTCAGTGGTTTCTGATAAAACTAAACATAGTCAAACCTATGATCCAACAACCACACTCCTTGGTATTTATCCAAAGGAGTTGAAAATTCACATCCATACAAAAATCTGTACATGGATATTTATACAGTTTTATTCATAATTGCCAGAACTTGGAAGCAACCAAGATGTCCTTCAGTAAGTGAATTGGTAAATAAACTGTGGTATACCTAAACAATGGAATATTATTTGGCAATCAGAAGAAATGAACTGTCAAGCCAGGAAGACATGGAAGAAAAAATTGCACATTACTAATTGAAAGAAACCAATATGATAAGGCCGTATATTGTGATTCCAACTATATAACATTCTGGAAAGGCAAAACTATGGAAACAAAAAGCTCAGTAATTTCCAGGGGTGGGGAGTTAGCAGGAGATGAATAGCCATTGCACAGAAGATTATTAAGGCAGTGAAAATTCTCTGTAGAATATTATAACTGTGGATATAGTCATTATGCATTTGTCCAAATCCACTCAACATACAACACTAAGAGTGAACCCTTAGGAAAACTATGGATTTTGAGTGATTGTAATGTGTCAACATAAGTTTATTCTTGGTAAGCAATTACCATTTTGCCAATGAAGTTAACAATGGGGGAAGGCTATTCTTGTGTGGGAACAGCAGGCATATGAAAAATTTCTGCACCCGCCTCTCAATTTATTGTGAACCTAAAAATGTTCTTAAAAAGGAGAGTATTTTTTTTAAATAAAGATACAGTAGGCATTTTTCTGGTAGAATATCAAGACATTATCAATGTTCCAGCCTCTATCCTCTACACATTTTATCTTAGCACCCGGTTGTACAACTGTGCAGAGATCTCAGTTTTCAGTTTTTCTGTTAGTACAGCAAAATGAGTGGAGATTCCCTTCCCCTTTCTATTAAGGCAGAAATGCAGAAGGACAAGATAAGATTTGTAGGTGGTGAAAAGGGGTCATCCATTGCAATTATTAAAAAGCATTTGCATCTGAGGCATCTAGTTGATGCAGTCCATTAAGTGTCCGACTTTTGATTTCTGCTCAGGTCATGATCTCACAGTTTGTGGCTTTGAGCCCTGTGTCTCACTGACAATGTGGAGCCTGCTTAGGATTTTCTCTCTTCCTCTCTCTCTGCTCCTCCTTCATTTGCACCCACACACTCTCTCTCCCTCTCTCTCAAAATAAATAAATAAACTTAAAAAAATTTAAAAAGCATTTGCATCTAATGTGGAGACCCTATGTAGTGAGAATAGTCTCATAAAGATACCATCTCATTTTCAGTACAGGAATGCCAGGGCTAATTTTCACAAGAAAGAAGTGTAACACCTGTTAATATAATGAGTATGTTAACATTATGTGTAACTCCCTTGGGCTTACTCTTTAAGAATATTAATAAGTTTTAAACGGAATTTTATTTACTCTTAGCTAATGAGGAAAACAGCCCAATGCAACAGTATTTTCAAGATGAAAGGAAGAACGAAGGACAGATGATTCTTTCTCATGGGATAAGCAGGGGAGATTCCTGAGAAAGGCTAGTGGGATGTGGAAGGGCGATTGGGAATAGGACAACAGGAGCTATGGAGATAGAATGGTCCCAATCAAGTGACACCAGTATTTCCATGGTACAACCCTCACAAATATGAAACTGGAGCCTTGTCTCTTGATCCTACTCGATATTTCTTATACATTTATTGGTGAAAGTCTCAATTCACAGTCCTCCTACTGGGGATTCAGTTTGTTTGACCATTAAATGAAGAACTTCCCAAATTTGAAGATTGGCAGAATGTAAAAGTATATAGCCCATACACAAAATGACAATTTGAAGGGAGCTACTCAACCAAGAACATCTGTGATGGACCATTATGTAATCAGGAAATGAAATAAAATTTTATTATGTTTGGCCTCTTAATTTATGAGGTTGCTTGTTTTGGCACTTAGCCTACTCTGACAAACACAGTGGCTAAAGATATATATATATTATGTATGATTATTAAATGTTATATAAAACATATTTTATAAAACTTGCATATATTAATAACATCACATCAATATATTAATATTGATATTATATTTTGTATATTAATAATATATTAATAATATGTGATTTTAACAGTATACAATTATATGTAATTACATGATATTATATGGTATATGGTATGTAATACATATATACATTTTTTCAAAATATGAAATTTATTGTCAAATTGGTTTCCATACAACACCCAGTGCTCATTCCAAAATGTGCCCTCCTCAATACCCATCACCCACCCTCCTCTCCCTCCCACCCTCAATCAACCCTGTTTGTTCTCAGTTTTTAAGAGTCTCTTATGCTTTCGTTCTCTCCCACTCTAACCTCCTTTTTTTTTTTCCTTCCTCTCCCCCAGGGGTTTCTGTTGAGTTTCTCAGATCCACATAAGAGTGAAAACATATGGTATCTGTCTTTCTCTGTATGGCTTATTTCACTTAGCATCACACTCTCCAGTTCCATCCACGTTGCTACAAAGGGCCATATTTCATTCTTTCTCATTGCCACGTAGTACTCCATTGTGTATATAAACCACAATTTCTTTATCCATTCATCAGTTGATGGACATTTAGGCTCTTTCCATAATTTGGCTATTGTTGAGAGTGCTGCTATAAACATTGGGGTACAAGTGCCCCTATGCATCAGCACCCTTGTATCCCTTGGATAAATTCCTAGCAGTGCTATTGCTGGGTCATAGGGTAGGTCTATTTTTAATTTTGGGGCGAACCTCCACCCTGTTTTCCAGAGTGGCTGCACCAATTTGCATTCCCACCGACAGTGCGAGAGGGTTCCCGTGTCTCCACATCCTCTCCAGCATCTATAGTCTCCTGATTTGTTCATTTTAGCCACTCTGACTGGCGTGAGGTGATATCTGAGTGTGGTTTTGATTTCTATTTCCCTGATGAGGAGCGACGTTGAGCATCTTTTCATGTGCCTGTTGGCTATGTGGATGTCTTCTTTAGAGAAGTATCTATTCATCTTTTCTGCCCATTTCTTCACTGGATTATTTGTTTTTCGGGTGTGGAGTTTGGTGAGCTCTTTATAGATTTTGGATAGTAGCCCTCTGTCCGATATGTCATTTGCAAATATCTTTTCCCATTCCATTGGTTGCCTTTTAGTTTTGTTGGTTGTTTCCTTTGCTGTGCAGAAGCTTTTTATCTTCATGAGTTCCCAGTAGTTCATTTTTGCTTTTAATTCCCTTGCCTTTGGGGATGTGTCAAGTAAGAAATTGCTATGACTGAGGTCAGAGAGGTCTTTTCCTGCTTTCTCCTCTAGGGTTTTGATGGTTTCCTGTCTCACATTCAGGTCCTTTATCCATTTTGAGTTTGTTTTTGTGAATGGTGTGAGAAAGTGGTCTAGTTTCAATCTTCTGCATGTTGCTGTCCAGTTCTCCCAGCACCATTTGTTAAAGAGACTGTCTTTTTTCCATTGGATGTTCTTTCCTGCTTTGTCAAAGATTAGTTGGCCATACGTTTGTGGGTCTAATTCTGGGGTTTCTATTCTATTCCATTGGTCTATGTGTCTGTTTTTGTGCCAATACCATGCTGTCTTGATGATGACAGCTTTGTAGTAGAAGCTAAAGTCTGGGATTGTGATGCCTCCTGCTTTGGGCTTCTTCTTCAAAATTACTTTGGCTATGTGGGGCCTTTTGTGGTTCCATATGAATTTTAGGATTGCTTGTTCTAGTTTTGAGAAGAATGCTGGTGCAATTTTGATGGGGATTGCATTGAATGTGTAGATAGCTTTGGGTAGTATTGACATTTTGACAATATTTCTTCTTCCAATCCATGAGCATGGAATGTTTTTCCATTTCTTCATATCTTTTTCAATTTCTTTCATAAGCTTTCTATTGTTTTCAGCATACAGATATTTTACATCTTTGGTTAGATTTATCCCTAGGTATTTTATGCTTCTTGGTGCAATTGTGAATGGGATCAGTTTCTTTGTCTTTCTGTTGCTTCATTATTAGTGTATAAGAATGCAACTGATTTCTGTACATTGAATTTGTATCCTGCAACTTTGCTGAACTCATGTATCAGTTCTAGCAGACTTTTGGTGGAGTCTACCAGATTTTACATGTATAATATCATGTCATCTGCAAAAAGTGAAAGCTTAACTTCATCTTTGCTGATTTTGATGCCTTTGATTTCCTTTTGTTGTCTGATTGCTGATGCTAGCACTTCCAACACTATGTTAAACAACAGCGGGGAGAGTGGACATCCCTGTTGTGTTCCTGATCTCAGGGAAAAAGCTCTCACTTTTTCCCCATTGAGGATGATGTTAGCTGTGGGCTTTTCATAAATGACTTTTATGATCTTTATGTTCCTTCTATCCCAACTTTCTCGAGGGTTTTTGTTAAGAAAGGATGCTGAATTTTGTCAAATGCGTTTTCTGCATCGATTGACAGGATCATATGGTTCTTATCTTTTCTTTTATTAATGTGATGTATCACGTTGATTGATTTGCGAATGTTGAACCAGCCCTGCAGCCCAGGAATGAATCCCATTTGATCATGGTGAATAATTCTTTTTATATGCTGTTGAATTTGATTTGCTAGTATCTTATTGAGAATTTTTACATCCATATTCATCAGGGATATTGGCCTGTAGTTCTCTTTTTTTACTGGTCTCTGTCTGGTTTAGGAATCAAAGTAATACTGGCTTCATAGAATGAGTCTGGAAGTTTTCCTTCCCTTTCTATTTCTTGGAATAGCTTGGGAAGGATAGGTATTATTTGTGCTTTAAACGTCTGGTAGATGGGGCGCCTGGGTGGCGCAGTCAGTTAAGCATCCGACTTCAGCCAGGTCACGATCTTGCGGTCCGGGAGTTCGAGCCCCGTGTCGGGCTCTGGGCTGATGGCTCAGAGCCTGGAGCCTGTTTCCGATTCTGTGTCTCCCTCTCTCTCTGCCCCTCCCCCGTTCATGCTCTGTCTCTCTCTGTCCCAAAAATAAAGAAATGTTGAGGAAAAAAAAAAAAAAAGTCTGGTAGAACTCCCCTGGGAAGCCATCTGGTCCTGGACTCTTATTTGTTGTGAGATTTTTGATAACTGATTCAATTTCTTTGCTGGTTATGGGTCTGTTCAAGCTTTCTATTTCCTCCTGATTGAGTTTTGGAAGTGTGTGGGTGTCTAGGAATTTGCCCATTTCTTCCAGGTTGTCCAGTTTGTTGGCATATAATTTTTCATAGTATTCCCTGATAATTGCTTGTATCTCTGAGGGATTGGTTGTAATAATTCCATTTTCATTCATGATTTTATCTATTTGGGTCATTTCCCTTTTCTTTTTGAGAAGCCTGGCTAGAGGTTTATCAATTTTGTTTATTTTTTCAAAAAAACAACTCTTGGTTTCGTTGATCTGCTCTGCAGTTTTTTTTAGATTCTATATTGTTTATTTCTGCTCTGATCTTAATTATTTCTCTTATTCTGCTGGGTTTAGGCTGCCTTTGCTGTTCTGCTTCTATTTCCTTTAGGTGTGCTGTTAGATTTTGGATTTGTGATTTTTCTTGTTTCTTGAGATAGGCCTGGATTGCAATGTATTTTCCTCTCAGGACTGCCTTCGCTGCATCCCAAAGCATTTGGATTGTTGTATTTTCATTTTCGTTTGTTTCCATATATTTTTAAATTTCTTTTCTAGTTGCCTGGTTGACCCACTCATTCTTTAGTAGGGTGTTCTTTAACCTCCATGCTTTTGGAGGTTTTCCAGACTTTTTCCTGTGGTTGATTTCAAGCTTCATAGCATTGTGGTGTGAAAGGATGCATGGTATGATTTCAATTCTTGTATACTTATGAAGGCTGTTTTGTGACCCAGTATGTGATCTATCTTGGAGAATGTTCCATGTGCACTCGAGAAGAAAGTATATTCTGTTGCTTTGGCATTCAGAGTTCTAGAAATATCTGTCAAGTCCATCTGATCCAATGTATCATTTAGTGCCCTTGTTTCTTTATTGACCGTGTGTCTAGATGATCTATCCATTTCTGTAAGTGGAGTGTTAAAGTCCCCTGCAATTACCACATTCTTATCAATAAGGTTGCTTATGGTTGTGAGTAATTGTTTTATATATTTGGGGGCTCCCGTATTTGGTGCATAGACATTTATAATTGTTAGCTCTTCCTGATGGATAGACCCTGTAATTATTATATAATGCCCTTCTTCATCTCTTGTTACAGCCTTTAATTTAAAGTCTAGTTTGTCTGATATAAGTATGGCTACTCCAGCTTTCTTTTTACTTCCAGTAGCATGATAAATAGTTCTCCAACCCCTCACTCAATCTGAAGGTGTCTTCAGGTCTAAAATGAGTCTCTTGTAGACAGGAAATAGATGGGTCTTGTTTTTTATATGGTATATGGTATGTAATACATATAATGTATATTTTTAAACCAAAGTCAATGTTCTAACTGACACCATCCATATTGGTTTCTAGTGAGTCAACTTAATTCCTATCTTGCCTAACTTTGACATCCTCTTTAAAGACAACCAAAGTAAAAAAAAAAAAAATACTGTCCATTGTTGAAGCCTTTTATATATTAAGCCACAAACCTCAGGATTCTAGAAAACACTGAACACCAACAATAAATACTTTTTACTATTCTTCCAACCATAGTGTTGGTGATGCCAAAATAAAACATTTCAAAATCCTTAGAAAGCAGATGCATTTCTTTTTCTTTCTTTCTTTCTTTCTTTCTTTCTTTCTTTCTTTTCTTTTCTTTTCTTTTCTTTTCTTTAACCTTATTTACTTATTTTGAGAGAGAGAGAAAAAGCGAGCAGGGAGGGGCAGAGAGAGAGGGAGAGAGAATCTCAAGCAGGCTCTGCACTGCCAGCACAGAGCCCCACGCAGGGCTCAAAATCACCAATAGTGAGATCATGGACTTGAGTGGAAATCAAGAGTTGAATGCTTAACTGACTGGGCCACCCAGGTGCCCCTTTTTTTCTGTTTTAATATATGATGTGAAATATCAATAGCTGCTGGATAATTTGCTAAATAAATACTGCTTTGCCTTTTCCTGTTTGTTTTTATAATTATTTTCAGGAACCATTTGACATGCACAAAGGAGGAGAGTGGATGTCAAATATGAAAATTATATAGTATTCAACACTAGAAAGTTAACTTGCCTGTCAAAATGATTTTAAAATGTTAATTCCTCTGCATTTTTATTTCATTGAAGGTATGGCTGCTGCATGGCACATGGACATATTTGATATATTCTTAAATGTTTGTTTTTAGTTTTATATTGACTTTATAATCAAGGCAGTTGTTTGATTTAAAAACTTAAAGTCTGCATTTAATTTGGCAATAGTGAGTTGTTATATTTCATCTTTATAGAGCCCATATTGCAGTATATGCTGTAATAGAGTTTAAGAGAATCTGTTCAAAGATTTGCTACAGATTTTAGAAATGAATGTTGCAATTATTTGCTGTTGGGGTATGCAAGATTGTTCTCTGCCCTTGGGTTTATTCATTCCTGATTGCTGCTCAACTGTCATAAGTCTCCTGAAAGAGGAAATACTGAGTTGTTCCTTAAGACCAATTACCAGTCACATCTGAGAAAGCAAAATTGAGAAATCAGATTCATTTGTAACATATTTCTAACTTTACATTAATGTCGGTCTGTTTATACAAAGAACCCATCAATTATGTTGTTTTACAAACACACAGAATCACACTAAATCTTTCAAAGACCTCAAAGATGTGCACAGAAAAGGAAGTTGGAGATTCAAAGGGTACAATTAAAAAAATTAATGACTGAAATATGAAGAATGCCCATATCCCTCATTTTACCTAATCCTTTGATCCTCCAGGTCTATTGATGAGAATCTAATTATGGTAAAATCATATTTTTCTATCTTCAGAAATTTGTGTTTTGTTCATATATATTTCCATTTATACTTTCAAAAATGTCTTAGCTCTTTTAAAATGAAGAAGCAGATATGTGAGGGAGCAATAGACCTGATAGAGCCAGTGACAAGGTTTTATAATACAGAAATGGAGAACAAGTTTATTTTTATCTTGGTAAGGTGTTGAATTTGGTGAGGTACCAGATAGTGCCGAGCGGAATGGAGATGAGCAGGACTGGAATGCAGCGCAGGCAGTGGGAAGGGAAGCCCCTGTTTTTGAGGCTCAGTCAGAGATCTTATGCTGTCTTACTTGTCTTGGTTCTGCCATTAACAGGCTGGGTCACTGCCCATCAGAGCAGAAGCCAGATATTTTTCTTCGTGCACGCACACACACACATATACACATAACTTTTTTAGCTAGACAAGTAGTGCACCAGCAAGGTAATTCTGAGAGCACATTTTTTTCTAATTTTCATAAAGAAGGCATACATTTAAGCAGATGTACTGAGATAACCCTGGAACAATTCCAGTTCGACAATTCTAGGGTTAGCATGAGCACAGGATGGGTGTGACAGGCTCTGTAGCAACAATGTGAAGAACATCAAAATTAGTTACTAGATAATGGATTCCAGTTTCAGCTCTACCACTCACTAAGCAATCTAAACTTCAGCCTCCCTATCTACACACAATGTAGAGATGCTAACTTTTTAACTCACCCCCAGGGTAGTTGTGTACATCAAACGGAGAGCTATCATCACTTCATAAACTGAAAAGTACCAGAGATATGTGAGCTGTTATTGATGGGTCTTACCATAGCATTGGAGAGAATGGTGGACATGGAAGGAAAAAGGCAGGGTATTTTGTGGGGGACAATGCAATATTTACCCCGAGAGGAAGAAGACTGGTAAAAAAAAATACAAAAGTTTTTGACTCACACATCTCTGAAGTTTCACAAAGCCAACTTTGTGAATAAGCCTGAAAATTTTTGATGCTGAAAAGGTTTATTGTAAGTGAGAAGTTTGTATAATTTTTAAGACTTAGCATCCGCACATTCAATTTACATATTCAGGAGAGAGGGAAGGGCAGAGAGAGAAAATGACAGAAAATAATTTAAATCATATGTGAAACTTGGCCATCTGGAGAATATAGAAAGTTTGTTATCAACAGGCCATCTCCTCTTTTGTCCCTAAACAATTTGCTAATCTCAGGATATCAATACCTCACACCATCTTATTTCATAATTCTTACCTAAAGTAGAGACATCCTGTAAATAGTCCAACCCCAATTTAAAAATCCTACAATATGCCACACCTAAAATCATTGTCAGTAAAACTATGTTTTTTTTAATGGTCTTTTTGATTAAAAGGTATAAGCAGGACCAAGTTTAGCTATAATGTTTTTGATCCAGTAGCTGCCCATGAAACAAACATGAACCTGTGACTTTGGAATTTTAATTGGGGATATTCTCACAAATTCTGTTAAATGGGAGAAATACCAAAATATAACATGGTAGGAAAAAGTTGTTAGAAATATTATGTTAATAAATTGTGAGCTATACCATTATTCAATACCAATGCATTAAACATGTGTCAGCATTTCAGTATTATGTCCCTGAATGAGTCTAGAATAGATTGTCATTTTCCATTCCATGTTATTTGTCCTAAAGAATTAAGTGTTTACAGGCCATGAAAGTAGAGGATCAAACTGGGGCACAGTCACAAGTATATGGCAACTCTTCTAACCTTTAAGTCAGTGCTTTATTACTAAGAGCTCTGTAGGATGTGCTTATGGAATATGCAAAAAGCATTTAGGATCTTTTTATAGCAAAAAAAAAAGCATGCATATTGTCAAGGCATAAACAATATTCATGCAACCCAATTTTAAATGAGAACATGCCTATGCATAACATAGCTACAGTAGTATATCATAAAAATAATTTATGTGACAACAAGTTATTTTATGTTCTAATTTTCCCTATTTAAATGTTGATTGTTTCCTAAATCACAGCTTTTAGCACCAAGTCTAGAAACCAGTGTAAGCATGTTTATTGCCTGTATGATCTTACAACAAAAATGTAAATACCCAGAGGTTTAGAAGTCTGGTCTTTTTTTTTTTTTTTTTTTTTTTTTTGAGGAAAATAGAATTGATAACAAAACTGCTAAATAAATCACCCAAGTACATGGAATTACTTATCTTTATTCCACATTCCATTATTCTTCCTAGTGGAATATTTGACATTCCAACCACTGGAGCTGTCTTTCAAACACTTCTGTTGTAGACCAAATCACAAATAAGCACATAAATAAGTAAATTCTAAGCACAAACATGGATGGTGTTTCGAGTTTCCTTGAGATTCTAGGTCATACAGAACTTATAATTCTTACAGAAGTCACTGAAAGATTATAGGTACGTTGCTCAAGACTTCCACACAAGTGGATCAATAGTAGTTTTCAATATCATGATTCTGACATCGTTCTTACGTGCAGGCATTTCCACATCACTGATTCAACCATCAAAGCAGTTTGGAATTTCAAATATTCTGTCTTTAGGTCCTTCATAAAAAAGAAATGAGCCATGTTCCACAGAGACCTTACTTTTGAGAGATCTTTATCTGCAACTCTCCCTAATAAGGTGAAGATATCAAGATTTGATAAATACATACACACACACACACACACACACAAATGTGTGTGTGTGTGTGTGTGTGTGCGTGGTAAGAGCCATAAGTATAGTATTTAAGTAAGTTTATAAACTGTTTCGTTCTATGACCTATTAATCCGAGAAGGTTAATCTGTGCAAAATCAAACAACAATAACAGCAAAACTGGAAAGAAGAGATTTTTTGTTTTTGTTTTCATTTTGTTTTTGTTTTTTTTTGGCTTGTATTTTTGTTTGATTTTAGTTTTCATGTTTGGTTGTTTGATATTAAGAAAGAATAAGATGTGATTTTTCTTGTCTACAGACTAGCAGGATGTAACAAGCACAAAAATTCTCTACATGATGGATGCTGGACATATTAGTTTTTTATTTAAAAAAGCGAAAACCGGGGCGCCTGGGTGGCTCAGTCGATTAAGCGTCCGACTTCAGCCCGGGTCACGATCTCGGTCCGTGAGTTTGAGCCCCGCGTCGGGCTCTGGGCTGATGGCTCAGAGCCTGGAGCCTGCTTCCGATTCTGTGTCTCCCTCTCTCTCTGCCCCTCCCCCGTTCATGCTCTGTCTCTCTCTGTCCCAAAAATAAATAAACGTTGAAAAAAAAATTAAAAAAAAATACCATGTGTTAATTTCCAAATTATAAAAATGGTGATAAATTTAAATATAAACTTAAATTACTAACAAATGTAAAGCATATGTAGATCATGTTGTCTTGTTATTCCCATAGCTCTTTATAATCAAGAAAAGAGTCTAGAAGAATATATATTAAAACAATACGTTGAATTAGGAGAAAATATTGATTTATGTTAACTTTGGTATCATCAACAGAATTATCTTTGCCCTAAACATTTTAAGTTGGGCATGTGTTAGAAATTTCTGGACATTAAATACTAAATTCATGAAGTAATTTCTAATTCTCTTTTTCTAAAATAATCTTTCCTCCTTATTTTCTGCAATATCATCTTGCCATAACAATTATTTTTATTTTATTGTCATAACAATTATTTTTGAATTATTTTCATTATGATGCACACATTTCTTTTTCCCACTAATTTAAAAGTACTCCATCAGCAAGCACCACATGGTATTTCATTTTTGTGTCCATGGCACTAAACCTGTTCCTGGGATTAGAGTAAGTATTTATCAATGTTTGTTGAGCAAAACAGGCCATCTTTCCTCATCTTATTCTCTGTGAAGTCATGACTAAATGAAATCACTTAAAATTGGTGTTAGTTCAGAAAAATGTGCTCAAGGGATTAAAGATGGGGAAATTAGAAGTATCTATTTCTGTATATTATATGTAAATATTTGTTTTGTAATTATGTTGCAAATTAAATTGTCTGGGTAGGGTGTATATGTTTATTGGGTAGTTTTCAGCCTCCCCCAATCTCACTTACACAGGTTTCTCTTTTCTGAAATTGAGTGAAGAAGGAAGATTTGTTTCTAGCCCATAAGAAATGGTTAACTTCTTAAAATACTGAAGATTTATAAAAGATGCCTTAGAACAAAACCAATTTGCAAAATACAAGGCATTTCCTAATGGTACTAATCTTGAGATATTTTTTTAAAAAAAGGAGTTTGCTTCTATTGCAATAAAGACGTAACAAAATCTCAGCAGGCAAAGCCTCGGCTTATAGTAAATTCCCAAGCAAGATTTCCCAACTATAAACAAAACATATGAGTCCTTCATGTCTTCATATTTACTGACAAAAATTGTTTACCAAAAGGAAAGGCATATAAATAATTTCTGCTGTATCTCAAAATGCTAATACTCTCAATAGAATATTTTATGAAGTATTTATATAGCATTGCTGGAGACTCTGGTGAACTGTAAATCATGCCACTCTTCAGTGCAAGACTCTCAAAAATAAACTCCATGATTTTAGAAATAACTAGCAGGCCACATTTAGATTTTTCTGCCTAGGATTTGTCACTTGATTTTGTACACATGTACGGGGACACATACACACCAAAGGCCTTTAGTTCTGTGTTAAATTTCCTCCAATATGTCCACTTTTAAAACTGTTAGAGTATAATACAGCTAATGAAATAACTGTAACAATGTAACAAAGAGTAAGATAACTAGGCTCCTTAAAAGGAGCATGTTCTCATGTTTTCTTTCCAGATCACCTTTGTAAACATTAATGATTTATCTTGTATTTCCTTGCTGGAGAGCCTAGAGTATGTGTAGAAATTATTTGACATGTTCTTAGAGAAAGCAGAAAGTGGAAAAGAACTTGACAGGAAGAGTTAAAGAAAAAACAAGAGAACAGATAAATACACAGATAGTCAACTTGTAGTTACTTTTTCCACAGGAACTTATAGCAGCCGATTACACGTATTCACCAAGTCAGGTAAAGGAAATCAAGGATCCAGGTCCATATGACGGTCCAGTGTTAAAATTTACATAGGCCCTAGAGAAATAGGTTTATTAGATGAAACTAGGTAAGTAGACTTCTAAGGTGTTAGTTGAAACATGAATGAGTGAATCAAATAGAAACACTGAATTTTCTAGGCACAAATTGTCACATTCCTTTACCTTAATTCACTTGGTATATAATACAGTAGAATCTGTTGATTTGTTTTCACAGACACTTCTGACATCTAGACAGTTTAATGTTAATAAAAAATGTTTTATAATTAAAACGGAGAGGCTTTGTTGGAACTATTTTACTCCAGCGAAATTTTTAATATTCAACACATAAATTGATAGATAGTATTATATCATTTAAAGTACTACTGTGAAGTTATCTGAGTAGCATTTAATTTAGGTGGAATAATTCACTTTGGGTCAGATTTGAAATATATTTATTTTTTTACATATGAAAGAAGCAACAGTGAGAAATGAGAAATGACAAATTTGCAACAACCAATATCCTAAGCAATTAAGTTGGGTACAGTAAATTAGCAAAATCTGGGAAATACACTTTCAGGGAATTATTATTAATGGTTAGATGTCTTGAAGTTAACTTATTACAGGGTGGTGATTCAGAGCACAAGTTCAAGAGAATGGTCTTCAGAAAGTCGTGCAAGCATTTTCTGCCTGTTTCCTTATGTCTAATAGGTAGACAATAATAGCATTTGCCTCATTGTGTGTTGAAAGCAAGATATTAATATATAATTTAATTTGTGTAGGCATTTAAAGTGATACATAACACATGCAGAATATTGCTACAATGTCTTGATTTAACCAGCTACGAAAAAAAATGATCATGGTTTAGTATTTATTGATGGGATAATAGAAATCTACTCTAAGCCTTTCTTTATTCTTTCTACTTGTTCAAGCCCATGATGTAGGAAATAGAGAAGAAACAAATAACACATCTAATGCTTGTAGCTAAGCATATCCATGCAAATATTAAACACAGAGTTATTAGAGAGTATGAAGAATCTTACATGTTTTTGAAAGAAAGGAGGACAAATAATTACTTGACAGATATAGAAGTACAGATTGTTGCAAGGACAAAAAATATTACAAGAGAAATCGTAATATATAAAAACTACATAAAAATTGGCTTAGGTGAAATTTAAAATGTTTATATCAGTAAAATTTTTTAAATTGTCACATTCTTGATATATAATAATATTTTTTCAGCATATCGACCTAGAATCAGGATAACTAGGTCAGAAGCAATGTTAAGTGTAATCAAATCCAATTCCACACTCAACAAGTTAAAAATTGAACCTATATGTACTAATGGCATAAGTATTGGAAGCCATTCTTAAATGAATACTGTGTCATTCAATCTCACGTGCAAAACTAGGCACGGACATTAAAAAATAACTTGTTACAATGAAGGGTGTTCATGGCTAACAGAAATGATGATGAAATGTTTAGAGCTGTTGAAATCGAAATCAGATCTGGGTGCTAATAAAGGAATATCTCATTTTTCCTTTTTTAAAGAAGATTCTGTGATGAAAAAATGCAGACCCAAACTACAGATATGTCAACACCATATAATTCAAAAATATTAATTAAGCCTATACCCACTTCATTACATTCAATTAGCGCTGAGGGATTTGTGGCTCCAAAAGGACCTATAAAAACTGATGTGATTATAAGGAGGTCTTTAGTGTATCCTTTTTTAATTATTGAAAAAAAAATTCTCTAATTATAAGATTTATATTAGGCAAAACTTATTAAGCTATTTAAGTAGTATTGGCTAATACCAGGCTTAATGACCCATTTAGAGTGCAGGGAAATATTACTTAAAATTAGAATTATTAAAGAAAATCTAACATGCATAGTGCTAACATATACAGGAAGCATCTCTATGTAACTATTGCTATGAAATAAAATATTGATCTATTACAAAATGATATATAGTATCAGAAAAGATTGCTTGTGTAAAATAGTATAAAGATCTCAATATATATAATCATATATTTAATTTATATAATTAAAGCTATATAAAATATACATTTTTTAACTTGATATAGTTTTTAAAATAATGTAGCTAGAGAAAATAATTGTTAACTAAATGTTCCATATTTAGTCAGGTAGGGACATGCATGTGTCTCTTCACTTTTCAGTACAAAAATGTTGCTAAATATTACATTTATTGTTGTTGGTCAGGAAAAATAATAGTAATTTTTTTTTTTGGCTAAAAGCTAAATTATTCCAAATTTGAAGGAGCATGGTTTTATATATAAGTGTGTGTGTGTATAATTTTGTATATAATATATTTTATAATATTTACATAAATATTATATATTTCATGAAAATATATTACTTGGCTTATGATATTTAAGAGAACAGAACAATGTCTAACAATCCGTTTTTCAATAAAAGTCAGAAATTATTTAGTTTAAAATATTTTGTAAGATAATAGATACCATGTATATCTTCTTTCCTATTCTCTCAGATAGCGTTCTCTTCAATTGAAAGGAACCTGGCTAGAATCCTGTTGTAAAAATAAATGTCATCAAACTACAAAAAAGCATTAAGCAAATCCTTTGATAATAGGTAATACATATACAATTGTATTCCCCACACTGTCCTGGCTTACTTCCTATTCCCCAAGGCTATTTCAGTCAAAGTGGATCTGGGTGTCGTCATACAGCTCTCTGTCTGATGAAGACATCTGCCACACTGTTCACCATTTCCTCCA
Source organism: Lynx canadensis (assembly GCF_007474595.2). Lineage (NCBI taxonomy): Eukaryota > Metazoa > Chordata > Mammalia > Carnivora > Felidae > Lynx > Lynx canadensis. The sequence goes on from NC_044303.2 coordinate 162,967,251, forward strand.
ATTTCCCCATGTCCTGACAGAGATCCTCATTTTCTATAATATTATGCAATGCCATCTCATTAATCGGAATATCTAGTTGATGTATCTTGTAGGGATTCATTCAGGGACAGAGCTTTAAATAGCAGCTATTTATATGTTAATTAATAAAGTGACATGCACAGCCCTGTGATTAGACCATGCACATAACCTATTGAGCATATTGCTATTTTCGATTTTCCTCCCACATGAAGATTTAGAGCTGCCCTCTCTAGCTCCCTTTTAGTATGCTTATGCAAATGAGCTGTTTCTATAATCTTGTTAATAAAGGGCATTCTCATCATTAAGAATAATTTTTAAGGGAAAATAGCAACTGCTTATGTATCATCATATCGATCTTATTTTGTGAAGATGTGACAGGCTTTGCTAAAAGCTTCCTTTAACCACAAAATCTCCCTTAGAATTGGATGGAAGGAAAGGAAGAGATTGAATCATTTGGAATTAAAAGACCAATATAAAGATGAAATATGTTCTAAGTTATCAAAGAAAACACTTTGGTAGCCAAAGCATGATACCAGTATCTAAACAAATTAGAGGCTGATTACAATGAGTTTTTCTTCACTAAATATGTATTAAGGACCTACTGTGGGTAGGCTTTATGCAAACAGTAGTAAGAAGGAAATATAGTAGTGTGGAAATCTCACATCCTTATAGTATTTTTAACATGAATTCCAACTAGCAACAGATTATCTGTGAATAATTATTTAATGATTATATTATCCCACAATTTAGTGGCTTAACACAGCAATCACTTATTTTGCTCAAAAGTTTGTATATAGGTTATTCTTGAATATAAGTATTCAAGTTATTCTTCTTACATAATTATTTAATGATTATATTATCCCAATGGCTTAACACAGCAGTGATTATTTTGTTCAAAGGTTTGTATGGAGGTTAATATTCAAGTTATTCTTCTGCCATTGTTGAATAGGTACACTCATGCTTCTGTGTTTAGCTGTTACTTCTGCTTCTCAGTTGCTTCTGCTTCTGGGGGTTGACTCATCAGCTGAGATCATGAGAGTGACCTGGTCCCACCTCTTCCTCCTCCAGTAGGCCAGTGAAGCCATATCTACAAGGTGGAAATGTAGAGGGTCAAAGAGCATCAAGAGAGGGCAAGCCCCAATAGGCAAGCTTTCTTCAATTATTTGTTTATATCAAGTAGACTCGCTATTGTGCCATTGGCCAAAATAAGCCATGAAGATGGCCCAAAATTCAGTGTTAGAGTAGACCACTGCAGGCATGAAGAGGCAGGCATGAATAAACAAGGAACCACAACTGTAACGATATCTACCACAGTGTGCCCTGAGATCCCCAGTGCTCCACTTTTCTCACAATGCAAAAGACATCTATTTCTTACCAAAAAACCCACAGAGGTCTCATTGGATAATCATGGAATCAGTCTCAAAATCTAAGAGCATAAAGTCTATAATCAAATTTGATGGAGATTTTTAAAATACAGTTATGCTTAATTCTGAAACCTATGAAATAAGAAGCCAAGTTATGTGACCTCCTCATACCAACGCCCCATGACGAAATACGAATGGGATAGTCACAAAAGATTCTGTAGTCCCAAAAGGGGGAAAACAAAAGGTATGTACAGTCTGTTGCTGTATAACTTTTTGAAACCCTACCTGTTGCTAAGGCCCTTATACACTGGAAGCAAGGAATGTTCCTTTATGAGGGACACATTCTATTCCCTAGGAGTGAATCCCCATTCCATTATCTATCCTTATTATTGACTTTTCTCTCTGGCCTCTTGGATTCACACACTCACACATTATATATATATATGATCCTCTATGTATTCCTATAGTGTAGTGGCTTTCTTAGCCTGGTACTTGCTTATAAAAAGGCCCAAGAGTCTTTTAGAAACTCGAGCAGTGTCATCACATTTTTATCTAATCTGGTGTGGTCGTTTGTTAATAAAACTCCTTAAAAATTTGTGGAATTTCTACATATCAGCTTGAGACCCACTTTATTCCAGCAGAAATACACCAACAGTTCTTTTTGAGATCAGCCTTTCTCCACTCTGGGCATTTCAGGCTTCTGTGGCCAGTGTTTTAAAGATCCTTAGAATCTCTTTTGTCTGACTCAACTGCTCTCAGTGGAGGGTGCTTTTGCTCTTCAGGAGACATTTTAAAATGTCAGGAGACATGTTTTGGTTGTCACAATTAGAGTGAGGGTGGTGTTCTGTCATTTAGTGGGTAAAGGCCAAGGATATTCCTAAACATCTTTCAATGCACAAGACACTCCCCACAATGAAGAATTATCTAGTCCAAAATGTCAATAGTACTGAGTTTGAGAAACCCTGGTCTGGTTTGTAGGATCTTTTCGGCACTGATTTAGTTTGGAAGTTTTAAGAGAAGTTTGTGGTTCTTTTCTTTTAATGTTTATTTTTGAGAGACAGACTGTGAGTGGGGGAGGGATGGAGAGAAGGAGACACAGAATCTGCAGCAGGCTCCAGGTTCTGAGCCATCAGCACAGAACCCGATGTGGGGCTTGAACTCATGAACTGAGAGATCATGCCCTGACCATGCTCAGGCCTGTGTCAGGATGCTCAACCGACTGAGCCACCAAGGCACCCAGAGAAGTTTGTAGTCCTTACAGTCATACCCTTGCCTGAATACTCTCCCCAGACAGCACTTTCTTTATTTTTTCCCCTATATTTTCTTTAAAAATCATTTATAAGCTAGAGACAATGAACTAAGAGCCAAGTTTGTTTTATAACCAGCTAGTCCTATTCCTCTGTCTTGCCTCTAAATTCTGCTTACATATAAATGGTTCCCTATTTAGCTCAGCTACTTGTTATAATACCTTATTTTGTGTGGTTAGGCATGCTAACAGATGTTTTCAACATCATTTCCAATAAGACCAAAAAACTTTTAGGTACAGTTTTGAGATTCCAAAATACTATAGGTACCAGGTTTGCCAACTGTTTCAGACCTACACAAGCTGCCATTTTTCTAGCCTCCAAAAACAATTTCCTCACCAAAATTTTCAGCCTTCAACTAACAGTTTTCTCCCTGCTTTTCCAGATTACATTAACAATTTCCTTGCTTCTGCTGCCCGCCACATGATCCCAAAGCCAATGTCATGTTTTATATTCTTTTTATAGCAGTACCTCATTTCTGGTACCAATTTCTATATCAGTTAGATTTTTTTCTGCATAATAAACCACATCAACTTTCAGTAACAGAAAAAAACCACAAATATTTATTTTGGTCACAATTCTATGAGTCATCAATTTGGCCTGGACTCAGCTAGGTGGTCCTTCTTCTCGTACTGGATGTGCTTTCTCATGCATCTGCATTCAAATATTGGTCACTTGGAAAGTACTGCTTTGCAGGGCTGACTGATCCTCAAAGGGCAATGCGGCTGACTGGGCTATATGTCTCTCAACATGCAGCAGGCTCCCCCAGGAGCAACAGCTGGGAAATGATTTTCAAGGATCTTTTCCTTTGTCATGTTTGATACTGACCTATTATCCTAAAGGCCAAAACAAATTACATAGTCAAACCAAGATTCAGTTTAGGAAGGGATTATTCAAGGTAATAGTTGCAGAGAAGCATAAATATATCATAATCAACCAGAGGGTATTTTTTAAAACCACTTTACTATGATTGATCAACATATAAAAAGGCATACATATTTAATGTATACAACTCCATGAATTTCCAGATAAGTATACACCATGAAACCATAACTGCTATCAAAGCCATAAACATACCCAACTCCCAAAGTTTCCTCCCACCCTGTTAATTATTACTATTTTTGTATCTATGTGGTACAAATAGTTAACATAAGGTCTACCCTCTTAGAAAATTTTAAATATACAATATTTATTGTTGGTTATATGCCCTATGCTGTAGAGTAGATCTCCAGAACTTGTTGATCTTGTGCAAATGAAACTTTGTACTCTTTAACCATCACAACTCCTTCCCCCCTCTTCACAAACAACTTAAATGTTTATCAACAGATAAATGGATAAATAAAGTGTGGTATATACATACAATGGACTATTATTCAGTGTTAAAATAGAAGGAAAGCCTGCCAATTCTGATGGCACACCTGTGCCTAGTGGTCATTATACTAAATGAAAGACAAATATTATATGGTCTTACCTACATGTGGAATATAAAAGACTCCGACTCATACAACCCCATGGTTTTAAGAGGTTTTTTTTTTAAACAGATCTTCATTAGTAACAACAAAAATTATTAGACATTAGATTAGCTTCTTTAGTAGTAAAAACAATTCTTTGTAAATACTTCAAGAAGTGTTCCATTGTTCTTATTGTTGTTTAATAAGTTCTCATAAAAGCTATGAAGATTATAGGGAACTAATAATGGAAATATGTATTATACAGGACACAACGGTGCAATCAAGTTAGATTATGATAGCGTGAAATGAAAACTCCAGACAGGTGATCTCTAAATGTCATTTTGAAAGAGGATTTGGACCAAGATTTATGTGCTTATTCCCTGTATTCTAGTCCTCATCCTAAATCCGTAATGCAGTCTGGTAGAAGCCTCTATGAATTTGTGGAAGTCAACTGAGGATTCCCTACTGTTAAGTATCTAAGAAGGAGAGGTCAAGGGATAACAATGCCTCAGTCACATCAGTACTCAGGAGCCTTCCACCACCCCTGTTCACTTGTCTGTTTGTTTGTATTATCGTTCCAGGACAAAGACCTAGATTGGAATTCTTCTTATTCTGCTTTTATCTTTTAACACTTTAAGAGTTCCATAGCAGGGATTTTCCCAATAAACAGAGTGTTTTTGTAATGGTCTTTATTCCACTGATGGTAGAAGGAAGACTCAAAGAGGCTTATCTGGCAATTGGACTGGATGTCAAAACTCAGAACCAAGGGATACCCCTAACTGCCCCTTCTACTCTAATGCTTGAACAACGCTGTCACCTATGAGAAAAAAATCATTGTGGGATCCATTCAAATACGAAAACCTAATAAATCTGGCAAGATAAGAATATTCAAAGCCTTAATTTCTGATTCTTTGAATTTTAGTAAAATAAAACAAACTCAACAAAGCATAAAAATAAGTTAGATTTAAAATATGAAGCTATTTTTGGGTCCTTGGGTGGTTCAGTTGGTTAAGCTTCTGACTTTGGCTTAGGCCATGATCTTGCGGTTCGTTGGTTTGAGCCCTGTGTCAGGCTCTGTGCTGACAGCTCAGAGCCTGGAGCCTGCTTCAGGTTCTGTGTTTCCCTCTGTCTCTGCCCCTCCCCTGCTCATGCTCTGTCTCTCTCTGTCTGTCAATAAATAAATGTCATTAAAAAAAATGAAGCCATTTTGGCCACCATAGCAAATCCTCATGCATCTGTTTCCAAGGTTTGGGGAATTAATAGAGAGAGAAGAAAAGAGACAGAGAGAGAGAAGTCTCCAACCTATACTCTTGATCAAGGAAAGGTGAACATAAAAATCCCTTCTGTAGGTTGCAGTTCTAGGTATAGTGATGTGTCAGAATACACGCATCTAACTCAAATCTAACTCAATTGTTTGGCTTTCTGACACAAACGTTAGCTATTAAGAAATCAATTTTGTTTTATGACAGTCATAACAATTAAAAAACTTTTACTTCTTTATTTTTGCAGCTTTTGACTATCACATGAAGTTAAAAAAGACATGAGGAACAAAGTTGCATGTTGATGATGTTTGCTCTTTTCTGAGTGGAGTGATTAGCAAATTAAAATTCATAGACTTACATAATACTGATTGGGAGGGAAATGGAAACTAATATTATGTTAATTCCTTAAATGTGTCTAAAATCTATTACTGTCACTTTAGATCCAGATAAATGTCAAAGCTCTCTTAATTCTTTTTGTAATTGAAAAGCATCCTGAATCATCTTCAAAACTAGGTTCCTTTTCCATCTTTCTTTGGCATAGATGGAGTATTAAGATTTCATGAAATTCTAGTTATTTATGAATGAAAATGTGATTTTTATAACTAAATTTACAGTGATGCCTTTAGATGAAATACTAATTAAGAATTAATGGGGACGAACCTTTGGAGCCATAGATTTATTTTCCAGTAATGCAACAAAAGGCACGCAATGCATAATGACAGCACTCTTAATGATAGCACAATAGCAAAATGATCATATAGTCAAACAAACAAAGATGCAAATAAAACAAGTCTGATTCTAATTATATGTTGGCTATCCTAGCATAAACTGAGATATGATTATAGTAAATACATCAATTTATCCATATCTTCATGTAACAAATTCACTGGATGGCAGCTAAACCGAACAGCTCAGGTAAGAATTTTTTAATGATTCCTAGATACCATGATATAATGTGGCACAACAAAGGTGACTCTTCAGTGAACTTTCAGCTTGATGTTTAAATCATAAAGTGCAGATTTGTGAGATAATAATAAACAATATCTAATGATAAATAATATTTCCCCAAAAGACAGGCAGTATGCAAATATATGTCAATATGTTTTAAGTAAAATCTATTTAGAAGTCATCTCCTTTTTATGTTCTAGTCCATTACACAAACAATTTTTGAAAGTTTCTATTTTACCTCGAATGCGTTACTGTACACTGGGATATTATATACCCTTTTTACTTAAGAGCATTTATCTTTGTATTTTTTAGTCATTTTACATTTTGCTTTTCATTTTGCAGAGTATTTTTTTAAAGATTTATTTATTTATTTATTTTGAGAAAGGGAGAGAGAGAGAGCAAGGGAGGGCCAGAGAGAGGGAGAGACATAGAAACCCAAGCAGGCTCCGCACTAGGGCTTGATCTTATGACCGTGAGGTCATGACCTGGGCCAAATCAAGCTTTGGGCTGCTTGAGCCACCCAGACACCTCTACTTTTCATTTTGAAAATTAGCTTTAACAGTGTTATCTATTTACCTGGATTCACTCTGTCCCAGACACTTTTGAGAGTGCTTTGTGCCTTTTTTTATTCAGTTGAGACTCTGTATGTAATTATTTTGCATAATATATGAATACACTCCTCAACTGGCTTCAGTGTTAAGTCTCTTTTAACTCAGAATTTATCCTCATCCAGATTAAACATGAATAGTCATTTATTGACCTGTTATTATAATTCATCACAGAAGTTCTTCACATAAAAGCAATAGATTGATCATATTCAAACCTTGGCACCTGAACTGAACTAAACCATTGTTGCGGGATTTTTTTTACCTCAATACCCAGGGTTTGTTGTCTCCCCACTTCAAAGAATGAAGAGGTGAACACAGAATAAAATGAGCAGCTGGCAAAAGTTTATTAGGTTATAAGTAAAAGGAATTGTATGAAAGCTGTCTTTACAGAGAGGGAGCATTCAAAAGTGAATGTCCTCAACCATAGGCAAGGGAGTTTGTTTTATAGTGTTTGCTTCACCCCCCACCTTCCCCCTTGTTCCTTCTCAGGTTCTACCCTTATTGGTTAGAAACTGTAAATGCCCAGTCCTTCATTTTTGATTGGCTCATTTCCATTGTATGAGGGGTGATCTAGGGCCATACTGTTTTTGTGGGTCATATGTTTTATGGTCTACTTATTTTTAGTCAGGTCTTTTGTTTGTCAAATTCCTGAGGGAAACCTGAGAGGGAATACATGGTATCTGTCACATTCTCAAGAGGAACTTCAGGCCTGAGGGATTTTGCTCAAGGTCAGATGTTCCTAGAAGAAATGTTTTAAAATTTGTGTTTTTCCCCACCCAGGGACCTCAGGTCCTAGCCTCTCCCTTTCTGCCTACTGAATCCTATCTTTCCCTATCATACCATGACTAATATAATATATTACAGGTGTTTTAATTTTAAACATTCTTTAGGAAGAAATATGGAGGATATTATCACACTGAATTTTAATATATATTATTTTTTAAATTCCTGTATTTTTTTCTTGAGCTTTTGGAACCCATTGCTTGTTATTCACTAGTTAGTGAAAGCAAATACCAAATGCACAAATTAGTTGCAAGTCCATTGCCAAATGCCTAGTTACTTTGAGTCATTCAAGACCAGTATTTAACAAGCTTGTTATGGAACGACAGATACGTTTTGCACTGTTACATTTTCAAAGTCATTTCACTGAAGGGGAAATGATTAATGAGCAGCTGATGCAGTGACCTCCTGTGAGGATTAATAAAGAGGAGACCACCACATGGAAGGAAGCACTGATCATAACTTGTCATCTTATAAACACGTTTATGCCACCTCCAGATTCATTGCATTTTTATGGAAATTTAAATCTTTCCCAATGGTAGAATGCCTCCATTAATGAGCATGGAAATGCAAACAGAGTTTTATTACCATCAAATGCAGAAGACCCAGGAGTGCTTCATGGGGTGCTGAGGGCTGCACAATTGATTTTTGGGCTCTTTTAATGATATCGGTTCAGCAAAATCTCTTTCAAGATACTAGATTTATTGAATGTGTGTATTCATTTATGTGTCCATCTGAAATATTATTTTCTTCTAGCTCCAAAACAGGTGATTTTACTTCATTATGAGCAGTTCTGGTCAGGAAGCACCCTTAGAAGTTTTATTCAGTAATGCATTTTACCTAAATAGGAAATTTCTAATCATAACTCAATTTCTAGAACAGCACAGAAGGAAGGAATTCTCACCAGCAACTTTAAATTCTCTCTTCATAATACTGTATTAAGCTGACAAAGCTTCTCAACTCCAGATTATGAGAGTCAAGAAGATGGTAAATGATAGTGTAATTCTTGAGAAGTGACATCAGAAATAACAACAGCACTAACTTCAGAAATCCACCTCCAAATTGCACAGGCACCATTTGGAACACACACCAACACCCAACACAAAATCCCCAACCAAGTTATCTCACATTAACATTTTGAGATGCTAAAGGTCATGATAATCGTGAATGTTTTACATAGCAACAATGCCAGGATGGCAGATCAGACTTGTTGGCATTACAAAAACTGACAGAATCTGGAAAGGATGAAATATAGTTGGTGTTAAAGAGGTTAATAGTTTTATTAGATGAGTATGAAGAATGAATGAATGAATGAATGAATTGGAAATATGGAAGCTTCTTTAATTTTGTTTACTAGTAGTGCCAGCCAGGCATTTGTTCTGAACTTGAACACACCACTAGGTGACTATTTGATGGTTTGGCAGAGTATTGATACGGGCAGAGTATTTCCATATTGTTAAACAGTGGAAAAATCACACAAAACTAGATTTGATCAAATGACAATTGTTATTAGTTACCTATTACTGGATAACAAATCACCACAAACTTTGCAGTTTGATGCGATATACGTTCATAATCTCAGCTTTCATGGTTTAAAACAAACCTCCCCGGGATGCTCCCAAGCTGTCACACTGGCTGCGTTCTAGAGCTTGGGGTCCTATTCCAAGCTCATGTAGTTTCTTGCAGAATTGAATTCCACTGAGTTACAGGATTTAAATCCACATGTTCCTGCTCATTGTCAGCTAGGGGCCACCCTTAGCTAGCTCCCAGATACTACCAGCAATTCCTTTGCATATGGTTCTCTGGGAGGCCCCATAAAACCATGGTAGCTTACTTCTTCAATGCCACAGAGAATTTCACTCCAGTTTGCTAAGGTGGAATCTTATATAATGCAATGTAATCCCATCACCTTTGCATATTTTATTAGGATATGATGAATATAAGGTCACCTTAAGTGTGTCCACTGCTACAAATAAAAGTAAAAAACAAATACGGGTGCCTGGGTGTCTCGGTTGGTTAAGCGCCCAACTTTTAGTTTTGGCTCAGGTCATGATCTCATGGCTCTGCATTGGGCTCTGCACTGGCAGCCTGGAGCCATCTTGGGATTCTTTCTGTCGCCCTCTCGCTGCCCTCCCTCCCCCCATGCTATCTCTGTCTCTCTCAAAATAAATAAATAAACTTAAAAAAAAGTAAAAACAAATAATGATTGAAGAAAATAAACCAATATAACAAATATTCAACTTTACTTCATTATCATTAAATTAACAAAGAAACGTCAACTATATCAATCATTCTGTCTTCTGAATTGATACACTTTCTTTAATTTTAACCTTATTGTAGTATTCAATGCTGCTGAAATGAGAATAGCAAGATGGGCAATTCCATATACTTCTTGTAGAAGTAACTTCTTTATGGAAAGCAGAGGTTAAGAAACATCAGAGTCCTTGCCTGTCTCCACCTAGCCTTGTCAGGGTGATCACTGCAAAACATTCATAAGTAGGAAGAGTATATGGAAATTCTTTAAGTCTGTGAATCAGTTTTACAACCTGTTAAGCTCTTTGAACAATTTGCAAGGCTAATGTATGTAATAATTTTCAAAAGGAAACTTTCCATC